>NC_081195.1:31015569-31323069 GCF_902713425.1 Acipenser ruthenus | reverse complement strand
AGAGCACTCTTTTAGCTTCATGGCTCCGACTCTCTGGAACTCTCTCCCAGCTTGCGTGCAGCTCCCACAGTCGCTCACTCCAAATCATCTCTCAAGACCCACTTGTTCTCTCTTGTTTTCAATGCTCTTTAAGCCTGATATCTGTTATTAGCTGTTGTCTAAATTGCTATTTCAGGTTTTTCACTCCATCTTATTCATATGATTCTGCATGACACACGCATCCACAATGTTTACGTTTCACACCCTAGCCTTGTATTTAATGTATTATGCCTGTATTTAATGTATTTGCATTGTTTTTATTGTTTGTATTTAAATGTACTATTCCCTGTATTTCACCGTATTTAATGTATTATGCATTGTTCCTCACTATCTTGTAAAGCTCTTTGTGATGGTGGTCCACTATGAAAGGCGCTATATAAAATAAATATTGATTGATTGATGTCTGGAGCCAATGGTAATTATGAGTAGGGCCCTGCGAAATTCACGGGAGAATTAAAACAGGAGTAGGGCCCTGCGAAATTCACGGGAGAATTAAAACAGGACTAACCTGCAATTCAGTCCTAAACCTCCAGGTGTCTGCGTAGCCACTCCAGATAAACTGATCTAAAGAATAACCAAGGAATCAACACATATAAATTCTGGATAATTAGACAGTACCCCCTAATTACGAGGGACAATTATCACCATTCTAGAAATGGATGCATTTAAAGAAAAGGCTTGCCTTGAAACTTCTTGTTTTAGGATGCACCAATAAAATCAAAAAGCATTTATTTGAGAGATTGCACACAGCAACATCCACCTGGTGTCTCAACTCTCCCTGATTTCAACGCATGGTAAGGGACTAGAGGATCTGATACAGTGGGTTGAAAGCCTTAATGTTAAAGTTCATCAAAACGTATAATAAAGAATTAATAAATACATACCGAGCACTGGCACAAGAGTTGCAGAGCACAAATGCCAGTATAAACAAACAGTGTTAAAACTTTCCACAAAGTTTATGAAAAATTGATGAGCTACTACAACCCCGATTAATGCAGAATAAAACCATCTTTTATTCATCCAGCTCACAAGTTTCTGAAGGCAGGCAGGCAGGCAGGCAGCAGCAGCAGCTGCTTCTTTCCCTTCACTTTATGCAGGGGCTAAGGGTGCCCAGGTATCTCAATGAACTAATAATGGACCCCTTAGCTAATTTAGCAATTACCCCCTTCATTTCCTAATATGGCTGCCTTATGATTATTAGAAGCTTACTTGGTCCAATTAATTAATTTAGGGCACAGTTGGAACAAAAACCAGGAGGGACAGCGGCCCTCCATGACCAGGATTGGACACTCCTGCTTTATACAGTATCTATTTTTTAAATATCACTGTGGCAGGGCAGAAGCCCTGCTGCTGTAAACAGTGTGTGTGGAAATGTAAGGTTGGCAGGGATGGGGTTAAATCTGTCCCTGCCAGCAATCACATGTGTGGCCATTCCCCAATTAGGTAATTAGTGCTAATTGGGGAGTGGCCACACATATAAAAGCATGGAGAAAGCCTTTGTTTGAGAGTGGTGTTTGGAGAAGGAAAGCCAGTGAAGGTGTAGCTCAGCCTGACTCTTGTAAGTTTTGTGTTTGACGCTTTATTTTGGCCCTTGTGACATATTAGTTTCTTTATTGCTGTTTTGTTTTCCAGTGGGATTAATAAATGTGAGCTTTAGTGCAAAAACTGCTGGTAACAGCTTGGGCCGCGACACTATCCTACTACAATCACATTAGGAATTTTACTGTGCCCTAATAACACTGTGCTAATGAAAAGCTGGGTAACACTAAACACTAAAGTAAAAAGGAATCGTGCAAATAAAGTGGTAAAATGTAACGTTCAATCTAACTTTATACTCTCGTTTCACAGTATAATTTGCTAAAAATAAACAGCAAAGCTACAGAGCTGACAACAGTGCTATCTGAAATCAATACCAGCAGTAAAGTAATTCCATGCAAATTACCTGTAGCTTTCAGCAACCATTGTTCAAATGCCAATGCATCCAACAGACGTTGCACGTAAAATAAAATTCCATGCCTTGAAATTATACAAACTTCCATCTGTTACACTGGTTTATTTACATGTTACAGAGATGAAAAAGTACCCCCATTGCCAGGGAAAAAAGATTTTACAATGAGCTTTTCTTTTCATTGATTTGCCTAATTAATTTGTGACTAATAAAGCTCACAGTAAACTCCTGCATTTCTATCATCCACGTAGCATTTCCAGCAGTTTTATTCCTGCCTGGTTATTTCTAGAATTACAGCTATAACTAATAGTAGTGTATAGTAGGAGGCTGCATAGGAGGCTGTGTGGTCCACTGGTTAAAGAAAAAGGCTTGTAACCAGAAGGTCCCCGGTTCAAATCCCACCTCAGCCACTGACTCATTGTGTGACACTGAGCAAGTCACCTAACCTCCTTGTGCTCCGTATTTCTGGTGAGACGTAATTGTAAGTGACTGTGCAGCTGATGCATAGTTCACACACCCTGGTCTCTGTAAGTCGCCTTGGATAAAGGCATCTGCTAAATAAACAAATAATAAAAAATAATCAGCAACCAATTCCAATTTACGTATATGACACGTAATAATCAACAATAGTATTCAAAAGAAACAAAAAAAAGTTAATTTCACATAAGTATTCAAATACAACTGAAAACACAACATGCATATTACGCACAGTAGCAATATATACATTGGGGAAATGTTATTATTAAAAAGAAAACAAATACAGATTAAAATCCCTTCAAATACAACACAAAGCATGCACATGCTAGTACTATACATGAGGCTCCAAGCTGAGCACCAGGGCAACCTAGCAATGAATGTTTAATTGAGGGTTGCAAAACAATATCCATGGCGATTTAATCAATTCATTGTTGCATCTCTCAAAATTACTATTATAAATTGGGGGATAAATTTTCACAAAAAATAAATTAGTATTGAATTTCAGACAGTGATTTATTGAGGTTCTGATTAAATCCAAATTATAGCAAAGCTATATATATATTATAAAATATATCTATGGAGGCACCATAGATTAAATTCAGGATATCAATACCACGGTAATGGATTGACAAAATACCAAAAAGAAAATAAAAAAAAATATTATGGTTTAAATAAAGTCGTTAAACCTCAGTCTTGATATGCATAGAATGGGGCAATCAGAAAATAAAAATGCTGGTTTATTTCTATGTTATTTTTTGAATGATATGGCCAAACAAAATTCCAAATTGCTTATGGCTTTTGGCTCAGGGTTTTTATTAATTAAAAAAATTATCATGTCCAGACACTATCTTTGAAGAAAGCTTTGGAGATGCTGAATACAAAGACACACTAGTTTCATAATTACTCTTCAGAGGACACAGTGAAATCATACACAGCACATTGAGAGCAATCAAATAGACAGTTTAAACGGTCACAGGCTCTAAAGACAGGCCTCCTGGCTGGTAGAGACTTTAATCGACTCTGGCAAATTGCAGTGCCGTGTTCAGTCTTTGCAGGCTGAAAAAAACAATGCCCAGTGAAGTATTTTTTTATTCCAGGTAATGGGACCCAGGGGCACTTAGCTGATCTCCTGGTATAATTGCATTGAGATATTTTGAATGAGCAGCTCAAAGAAGTCCAGTGATTTACAGACCCAGCTTCAGATTACCACTCAAGCAGATGAGTGATGATATATGGCACACAGTGTAAGAATGAATGGCTTCTGCCAGAGAGCTGCTTTCATGTTTCATATTACGCTGTATAAATTAATCCAGTCCATGCTTCTAAAGCTAACTGCTAGAAAACAAGCCAGTAAACAATAGAAGTTTTTATAAAGAGCTGTGTTTGTCAGTAACGTTTAAGCAGATCTGTATTGAAGGTTGAATAACTTAAATAGTTGCCAACTGTCTATGGCAAGCCAAATAACTTCCTGTTCATTTAAAGATATCTCTAAATGGACAGGAAGTCCATTGAAAACAGAGCATTTTCGCAGGATGTCATTTAGAGATATATTCAAAGGACTTCCTGTTCATTTCAAGGAAGTTAATTTGAGATATATTCAAATGATTTAGAGATATCTTTAAATAATATGGAAGCCATGTTGATTTTTATAGCATGGTATGCCAAACTGTCATTTGAAGCTATCTGTAAGTGACTTCCTGTTAATTTAAAGATATCTCTAAATCATTTGAAGATATCTCTAAATTACTTCCTGTTCATTTAAAGATATCTCAAAATAACTTTCTGTTCATTTATAGATATCTCTAAATCATTTAGTGATATCTCAAAATAACTTCCTGTTCATTTGGAGATATCTCTAAATAATTTAGATATATTTCGAAATAACTTCCTGTTCATTTGGCAATATCTTTAAATAGACAGGAAGTCCATTCAAAACATAGAGCATTTTCACAGGAAGTCATTTAGAGATATCTTCAAATGCCTTCCTGTTTATTTCAAGATAGCTCTAAATGATTTAGCGATATCTCTAAATGAACAGGAAGTTATTTTGAGATATCTGCAAATGATTTAGAGACATCGCTAAATGAACAGGAAGTTATTTCGAGATATCTTTAAAACCTTCATTTTATGATAGCTCTAAATGACAGTTTGTTGTACCATGCTAGCAAAATCCACATGGTTTCCATATTATTTAAAGATATCTCCAAATCATTTGAAGATATATCAAAATGAATAGGAAGTCATTTGAAGATATTTCTAAATGACTTCCTGTGAAAATGCTCAATGTTTTGAATGGACTTCCTGTCCATTTAGAGATAGCTCTAAATGAACAGGAAGTTATTTTGAGATACCTTTAAATGATTTAGAGATCTGAAAAATATTTAAAGATATCTCATTTAAAGCTCCATTTAAATATATCTGTAAATCATTTTGAGATATCTCTAAATGTATTTTTGATATCTTAAAATCCATTATCGCTGTCAAGGCCTCTTTTCGGAATACCAATAATACGGCAGAAGCCAATCTCACTGACATATTTTCTGAAGAAATTTGCTCAAGTATAACTGATTTTTAAATGTTTTGGTACAATTATGGGAAGTGGTGAATTTGGTACCAGTACAAAACAAGCAGTGGGGAACATAATGATGCAATAAACAATTGTTCAACCCATATCACATTGTTATTTAGCTCAGTTGTTCTCAATCTGTGGTCCGCCAGCTCTCTTCAGGTGGTCCATGGAAAGGTTACATAATTATGGAAAGGAAGCGGCAGCATAGTTTATAGATCCCATTGCAAACCTAGAAATTGAGACCTTAAAAACTCATCTACAGAGGTAGGAAGAAAATGCATACATGGAGAATATCTCCAAGTTTAAAAAATATCTAAACTCTCCATCATATACCATTTTGGAGTGTAAAATATTTTCTTTACTCACGTGCACTCAACACAGCAGCTTGTAAAGTACGGGGCATGTGTTGTGTTGCATTAACATATTGCTGTAGTTGGGTTGGAGGCATGAAGCTTCGCAACGCACAAACCCTGGAGTCTTATCCCGCTTATAAAACGGATACCATAAAAGACAAAAAGTTTTTATTTTTGAAAAGAACAAACAGTTTTATTATATATCCTTCCGCTTTGGAGACAAAATAGTCTGTCAAACAAGGTCATATTTGTTGTAAACATTAAAATGGAGGTTTTCAACGTTTCCATTTATTATAATTAATTAAAATGAATGAAGCTTTCATGCTGATCTCAATTCCTCCATAAACAGAGCTGACATGACCTGCAATGTTAGCCTTGTTAGTGACCTAGCATTTAAAAATGCCAATAATGTGTTTTTGTTGATAATGAAAATATACAGAAAAGGAGGCAAAGACAAAGTTCACTATCCGTGCATTACTCTGCTGACCTGGAGAAGCCAATACAAAAATACCTTATTGACATTTTTAAATGCTTGGTCACTAACAGGCTATCATTGCGGTTTATGTCCGCACTGTTTACAGAGAGAGTGAGACCAGCACGGGGGCTAACATAACACAACTGAGTACTCTTGACCAGCCGAATTACACACTGAAGCATATAATTATCGTAGACCATTTAGATTTTCAAGACCATTTAGATTTTCAAGACAAACTGTTTTTAAGTTGACATTTCTTTGTTTCGTCAAATCAATAAAAAACAGAAGCTGCAAAGCATTTTTGTTTTTTTCGATTTCATGAAGTTGTTGTTAAATCTTTGTATCTCTTGCTTTTTATTTTTTCTTGTAATTATAGCTACTTGTCCACTGTCATGCCTCTGAAAAGATCAAATGTGATGAAAGGAATGTCACTCATTTTTTAAAACTTTAAAAGACCTCTCACAACAATGTGTATATTTATTGCGAGTTTAATATGTTGTGTCTTTGGCAAAAATAAGGTTTCATCATGCATTGTACAGTACTATGTAACTGCACTATAAAAAAAAAAAAATCAACAGCCAGCATTCAAACATTCATTTTATAAATAAAGATTATAGGTGCGTTCACAGAGATTATTCTGCACAGATTCTATGCAGAATTTGACCAATTTAGCCAATGGGTGTGCTCAAATTGGTCAGATTCTGCACAGAATCTGCGCAGAATGATCTCTGTGAACACACCATATAGCTGAAGATTCGTAGCTCTGACTGTGCTGGGTTTTTTCCCCCTCTCTGTAAATTTGTGTTATGAAAAGTAAACTAGAACCATTCTTTAAAACTCCAATTTTAAAATAACTTTGCTCACAGAAACAGGCCATCGCATTAAAATAAATAAAGCTAAGCCTATGGTTATTCTAAGTATTAAATTATTTTTTATGTGTATTTTTCAGACAGCTGTACTGTTTATTGTGTGGTCTGCTGAGATCAAAAAAAAATTCAGGTGGTCCGTGAACACAAAGGTTTGAGAACCACTGATTGAGCTTATGAGTAAAACATCACAGAGGGATACAATGCTGAATAAGTTGAGGCCTCAAACACAAAGCTCTACAGCTGCTTGTGGTTAATCAACCATGTGGTATGCACATGGCCTAAAGTGCTCCCCTAGAGGCTGCTTATATATATATATATATATATATATATATATATATATATATATATATATATTGCAGTTTGTATTTGAGTGTATATAACATAGCTGCCTACTTACACTACTGCAAGGGATGATCTCATTACAGACTTCTTTATTGATTGGTTCCCCTTGGCTTGTTCTGTGCTACTACCAACATTGAACACTACATCAGCTATATGTGTGGATATACCGAAAGGCAAGCTGTGCATAACAGATATATAATAACTGGAGAGCAAATTTTTCAATGGGTTCATCCTGTTGATATTTCCTGTAATAATCAGCCAGGTATTATGGAAAACCCTTGCTCATTAACACCAGCACGAGCTGTCAAACAGAAAGGAATTCCAACTGTTCCTCACATAGTTGCTATCTTCTCTCGTTCACTTCTCTGCCGGGAAAAACAAGTGGCTCTTCAGTCCTGTCACGGTCGGGACACTGTTAATTTAAAAAACAATAAAATCTAAATGACATCACGGTTCAGCAGTCGGAACAGAAGCTGACAGCCAGTCTTTCATTCAAGAGCAAGAAAACATTAACACTAAGCGAAAAAACTAACGATGACCGACGACTATTCAACAATTTCCTCACAGAGACAGGGGAGGACACTCATTTCACAACGTACCCTCTTCAAAAACTGAATGCCACAGTAGCCACTTTAATTTACAATCTAAAGAAAGCAGATGCCACAGCTAGGTGAGAGGTATAAGAGCCTCAATAGATATATTTATTTATATTTATTTCTTAGCAGACGCCCTTATCCAGGGCGACTTACAATGGTTACAAGATATCACATTATTTTTACATACAATTACCCATTTATACAGTTGGGTTTTTACTGGAGCAATCTAGGTAAAGTACCTTGCTCAAGGGTACAACAGCAGTGTCCCCACCGGGGACTGAACCCACGACCCTCCGGTCAAGAGTCCAGAGCCCTAACCACTACTCCACACTGCTGCCTAGATACCTTCTCCAACAGCATTACCCTCACTCAGTATTTAAAGGGCTGCAAACTGATTTTATGGATTTTACTTTAAGCCCCCCTCAACAAGTAACACAGAGCTGGCAGAATCTCTCAACAGAGATTATAAAAAATACTGCATGGGCGGTGGGGTGAGAGCTGCTTGGCTATTGAGATCAATTCTAGTCTGGGTTCAATTAACTAATTTAGAACTTGCTTGGAATAAAGACCTGGTCCCATGTTTATCAGATGCACTCAAATTGATCCTGGTTGATCTATATTACCTGGAGCCTTGAAGTGGCCACAATTACCCAGAAATAGTGTGGTTTACCTACATAAGCTGTCTGTGGAGTGTATTTGTAAAGATGTAAAAATGATTTCAGAAGAGCACGTAGTGAACAGCAAAAAAATGTATACATTTTCTGATGCAGAGATGAAAAGTAATTGTCTGAAGTTCATGCTAGGACAAAATCTACAGATATATAGATAGATATTACTAAAGTTAAACAAGAAAAGATAAACACAGATATAAAACAAATGTCTTTACAGAAGTGAGTAGATCTTGAGGACCAGAGCTAAACCCCCTAGTCATAAATTTATTAAGCACAGGGCACTCTGCCTGTTTGTTTTTTGTTTGTTTGTTTGTTTGTTTTTTGTTTTTGTTTTTTTATTAAAGTGGAAAATATAAAGTCTTATGTAAAGCACAGAAGTTGCTCAGGTTGTGTCCTACAGAAAGGATAAATTAAATTAAATTAAGCCAAAGTCAAAGTGATAAAGAACATAATAAATGTGAGCAAACACAGTACATTATAAAATGCTTTTTACTGTGCCAAGAAAAAAGTAAAACAAAAAAGTTATAGAAGTAATAAGTCAATACATACAAGTTTTATGGCAGAAAGAAAAATAGTATTGATTTATTTGACATGATTTCTACCTGTCACTTGTGGATGTACAGTTTTTAAACCAGTTACAAAGTGTCATTACAACTCCAGCCCCAGTGGAGGCATAATGATTAGTTATGAGCCATGAATGTAGATGAGTCTGGCTCTTTTGCATGGTAGTTAAGATGCTTGCTTGTGGTGTGCGAGGTCGCCAAATCAAGCCCTCCTCATGCACCATTCTAAAAGAAAAAGGAAAGAATAGTCATCAATTCTATATAAGGGAATGTGTCAGTTGCCATCTCAATGGTGAAGAAAGTTCTTAAGCACTGTTTCCAAAACCTAAGGAATGCACAATATTAGTCTCTAACACACAGCAAGCAAACCAATTAACGTTTTCACCTTCCTTTGGCATTTCAAATAACACATATTTTCTGTTACTCAGAGTTGCCTTCTTAAAGTCTGATGAAAATAAAACTTGATTTGAAGTCTTGTGTTCAGTTCTCTAGAAGTGACTGGAAAAACAGATTTTCACAACCAGTCTTCTAATTCAAATAACTGTGGAATTTTCCAGGAAAGGATTTGTCTTAAGTTTCCTTTGATTTTGTATCCCTTCTCCCTGTTGTTTTCATAGCTGCTTTTCAGATAAAAAGCATTTTTAGCTCTATGATCTCATTCAAAACAAGAATTGTATTAACCTACTAAGGGTCCCTTAGCTTAGATGATCTAGTGGTGTGGACACCAGAGAAATATTACAATACAAAAATAATAAGTATACAGTTAGATACATTAAAATGAGCTGCTGTTGCCAAAATTTCAGCCACATAAATTCACATTCAGCGGAGCTTCCCAAACTGGGAGCTGGGGACCCCTGGGGGGCAGCAAGATGGTTTCATACAAAATCTCCCAAATGACCCTGACAAAGCAATATTAATTCCCCAGACTGGGGGATCAATTAGTTTACACAAATGCTGCTGTTAGCTTGTGACCGCACAACAGCATGTATCGTTATTCAGCAAAAAGGAGTGATTGTAGGAGAACAATATATTAATGCACGTTATAATTATACATTTTACAATGAATAAATGATTTCTTCCCCCCTATATAAATAAAATAAACCACACTGCTCCCACTTATCTTTACAGGCAGGTTTATGTTCCAGTTCCAGTCAGGCAGTGTACCGTCATTATGGAGCGGTTTCTCAAATGACACTAAACATAATGAAAGCACGCATATAAACAACCTCTCACTAAAGGTATGAAATTCAAAATGTTGTAAATTCGATGCTGAGTATATTCAATTTGGAATTGCTTGTGTTACAGAGAAAGATGCTAAAGTGTGTGATCTGCTTAGAATTGCTGTCTAATGAGTGCCTCATTACTTTTCTAATTAGTTTTCTTTCATTCTTTCAAAATGTTGTTTGCAATGAAAGTAAGGTACTCCATTCGGACCCTATAGCAATGAAGTAAGTTCTTTATTTTGCATTTCCTCAGTGGAAAAAGCAGACAGTAGCAGATAGATGTACTGGAGCCACTTTAAGACACCCCAGTGTCCACCCCTAATATATACAGTGCCGTGAAAAAGTATTTGCCCCCTGTCTGATTTTCTGCATTTTTGCACATTTTTGCACATGTCGGGTCGTCCGTCCGTGACCTGAAGCTGAAGCGCATGCTGGGTAGAAATTTAAAGTTTTGGAATGGCCTAGTCAAAGTTCAGACCTAAACCCCATTGAGATGTTGTGGCAGGACCTGAAACGAGCAGTTCATGCTCGAAAACCCCGCAAATGTCATTGAGTTGAAGCAGTTCTGCATGGAGGAGTGGGCCAAAATTCCTCCACGACGCTGTGAGAGACTAATCAATAACTACAGGAAGCATTTGATTGCAGTTATTGCTGCTAAAGGTGGCGTAACCAGTTATTGAGTCTAAGGGGGCAATTACTTTTTCACACGGGGGCATTGGGTGTTGCATAGCTTTCTTTAATAAAATAAATGAAATATGTATCAAATTTTTGTGTTATTTGTTCACTCAGGGTCTCTTTTATCTAATATTAGGTTTTGGTTGAAGATCTGATAACATTCAGTGTAAAAAATATGCAAAAATGCTGAAAATCAGACAGGGGGCAAATACTTTTTCACAGCACTGTACGTCTTGCATCCCTCCCTGCCTTCCTTTTATAAACGTCTTGCATTTCTTTTTTACATTTTGGAACTCCCTCATTACATTGCGGTCAGTTACAAAATATTCAACTCAAAATGTAACAATCACAATGGTCAATAGAAAAACTGTGTAAAAATAATGTGATATCTTGTAACAATTGTAAGTCGCCCTGGTATAAGGGCGTCTGCTAAGAAATAAATATTAATAATAATACTGGAAGCTAAAAATGATAATGGCAGCTTGTTATGCCGTGTATACATCCATTATTATTATTATTATTATTTATTTCTTAGCAGACGCCCTTATCCAGGGCGACTTACAATTGTTACAACATATCACATTATACATTATACAGATATCACATTATTTTTACATACAATTACCCATTTATACAGTTGGGTTTTTACTGGAGCAATCTAGGTAAAGTACCTTGCTCAAGGGTACAACAGCAGTGTCCCCCACTGGGGATTGAACCCACAACCCTCCGGTCAAGAGTCCAGAGCCCTAACCACTACTCCACACATTAAAACAGACTTAAGCTTACCTTGTAATAGTACAACTATGAGGGACAACAAGGAGATCAGCCTCAGTTAGACAAGAATAAAAAAATTTAAAAAGTCCAACTTTTCCCTGACAGTAAAATATATTCACAGACTTCATGTTCAGCCTACAGCTATGGCCAAAAGCTTTCCATCACCCTATAGAATTAACTAATTTAGCTTCATAAAGTTGAATGAAACCTGATGAATAATGTTACATTAACATATTGAATTACATACCGCTGCATGGTTTTCCATATACAGTACGAAAAAAATCAGACAAATTTACTATTGTGACATCTTTGCTATTATGGCTGCCAGTAGACCCTTGAGATATATAAAATCCGCCACTAACTTGTGTCCTTAGGCTGCTCCCCAACCTCCAGCTTGTGTATCACCAGGGGGGTTGGCAGTCTACTTAGTTCCCTATCTTTCAGCATTGGCTGAGAGATGTCAATTAAAATTCAAGTCGAGTCCAAGCTCCAAAACCAAGCGAGTAAAAATGCTGTGATGCAAGATGTCAACTGTTTTTATTCAGTAATAAAATTATGTTTTGAAATCAGAGTGTGGCCCTGACTAAAAAGCCTGTTACTATCAATATGGAATGACTGGAGGAGGTATTTGTTTCTGCAGCTGTGTCTGTCAGGGCTGGTATCACATTAGTATTGAGGACTGAGTGGGGTTAAGCAGGACACCAAAAAATACCAGCACTTAGTATATTGAGGAACATTTTTATTCAGACATTGAAAAAGCCTGGTCAAACACTGAGAATGAAAATATGAATGTTTTTCAATTGGGGGCAGTCATATGCGTAAGCATTAAGGCACGACAGGGAGTGGGATATACTCTAATATCCACACCCCCGGGTGCGTTATAAGTCACGAGGCGAAGCTTAGAAAAAATAGTCCCTTAAAAATAAAAAATAAAACCAAAAATGCAATAATTAAAAAATAATTTCAGATGTTGAATTGAACATTGCCATTGAAAGTGCAGTTTTGATTCATTACACTTCTTGTAATTCTTGGTTTATTTATTACATTTTAAAGTAAAATATTACTGTCGATTTTCATCATGACACAGCACAAATGAGTCTGCCTTTAAATCACACAGACCCTTCTTCAAAAGACCTGCAATAGTATCAGGTGAGAGTGTGTTTTTTTTTTTTTGTAATCATTTTTTGTTATCTGGGGTAGTAACAGGAGGCATCCATACCAGATTTGTGCTTCCGCTTCACAGTGGCGAGAAAGATGTTATTTGCATGGAATACCTGGTTACTTATCAAACTGACTTTGTAATTTACAGCTTGGCAATGTGGAGAACTACTGGGCCAGTGTTAAGAAACAATTTAAAACAATGCAGGGCACAGCAGAAGACATGATACCATCGTACCTGGACACATTTAAAAGGTACAGACGTGTTCAAATTTGTTGGTACCCTTACAGCTCATTGAAATAATGCTTCATTCCTCCTGAAAAGTGGTGAAATTAAAAGCTATTTTATCATGTATACTTGCATGCCTTTGGTATGTCATAGAATAAAGCAAAGAAGCTGTGAAAAGAGATGAATTATTGCTTATTCTACAAAGATATTCTAAAATGGCCTGGACACATTTGTTGGTACCCCTTAGAAAAGATAATAAATAATTGGATTATAGTGATATTTCAAACTAATTAGTTTCTTTAATTAGTATCACACATGTCTCCAATCTTGTAATCAGTTATTCAGCCTATTTAAATGGAGAAAAGTAGTCACTGTGCTGTTTGGTATCATTGTGTGCACCACACTGAACAAGGACCAGAGAAAGCAAAGGAGAGAGTTGTCTGAGGAGATCAGAAAGGAAATAATAGACAAGCATTGTAAAGGTAAAGGCTGCAAGACCATCTCCAAGCAGCTTGATGTTCCTGTGACAACAGTTGCAAATATTATTAAGAAGTTTAAGGTCCATGGAACTGTAGCCAACCTCCCTGGGCGTGGCCGCAAGAGGAAAATTGACCACAGAGTGAACAGAAGGATAGTGCGAATGGTAGAAAAAGAACCAAGGATAACTGCCAAAGAGCACCATCCGTCGCTTTTTGAGCGAAAGTGGGCTCTATGGAAGAAGACCCAAGAGGACTCCACTTTTGACAGAAAAACATAAAAAAGCCAGACTGGAATTTGCTAAAATGCATATTGACAAGCCACAATCCTTCTGGGAGAATGTCCTTTGGACAGATGAGTCAAAACTGGAGCTTTTTGGCAAATCACATCAGCTCTATGTTCACAGACGAAAAAATGAAGCTTTCAAAGAAAAGAACACCATCATTTTTGTCCATGCCATTTTCATTTGTTTTATTATTTACAATATTATGTTGAATACAAAATCAAAAGCAAAGTCTGATTTCTATTAAATAGGGAATAAACAATGGTGGATGCCAATTACTTTTGTCAGTTTCAAGTTATTTCAGAGAAAATTGTGCATTCTTCGTTTTTTGTGGAGGGGTACCAACAAATTTGAGCACGTCTGTATGGCAGGCATTGTCAAGATGAATTTATAAATGATCAGCCGCACAGGGGGTGGGTCCAGTGGCAGCAGGCAGGCAGACTGAAGAACGGACAGACCGGGAGCAACGGCACAAAACATCTTTTAACCCAAAAGTCTCTTTTAAGAGGGACTCAAATCTTCTGTGAAAAGCTGAAAGTTTAAGAGATATTTTTTAAACTATTAATTTTCAAAATGGGATAGTGAAATGCCGTAGTTCAGGGAGAAGGAACAGAGGGATCAGAATGTCGAGTTTTGAATTTATTTTAATAATTACTTTTGCTTTTTTTCACTACTTTAATTAATCATTGGTGTCCGATTCAGATTCATTCAATATCTCATGTACACTTCGGTTTCCCAAAAGTTCAACATTTACATAAATCTCGTCAGTCATGTTTATTGCGACAAATTCCAATATGTCTGCCGTTTTTGTTTTTAAATTCTAGTGGCGTATGGATATCTGCCAGTGATTTGCCAGTTTTTGAAAAAAGTGCCGACCCATGGTGATATGCTGTAATATCAACACCCCCATGTGACCTGTTTTGACCAATCAGGATAGAGTATTTAAAACACCCATTTTATAAAGTAATATTATTTGTTTATTTAGCAGACGCCTTTATCCAAGGCGACTTACAGAGACTAGGGTGCGTGAACTATGCATCAGCTGCAGAGTCACTTACAACTACGTCTCACCCAAAAGACGGAGCACAAGGAGGTTAAGTGACTTGCTCAGGGTCACACAATGAGTCAGTGGCTGAGGTGGGGTTTGAACCAGGGACCTCCTGGTTACAAGCCCTTTTCTTTAACCACTGGACCACACAGCCTCCGGACAGCAGTGTGGAGTAGTGGTTAGGGCTCTGGACTCTTGACCGGAGGGTCGTGGGTTCAGTCCCAGGTGGAGGACACTGCTGCTGTACTCTTGAGCAAGGTACTTTACCTAGATTGCTTCAGTAAAAAACCCAACTGTATAAATGGGTAATTGTATGTAAAAATAATGTGATATCTTGTAACAATTGTAAGTCGCCCTGGATAAGGGCGTTTGCTAAGAAATAAATAATAATAGGATTACCAGGCTTATTTTCCTTTTCCATACATAATGTTTATTAGAAGGTTTTACTGTGTAAACTGTAAACGGACAAATCACTCCAGTTCACTCCAGTAACATATGGCTACCAATTTAGGGGAATATGATGACCCTTAAAAGACATATCATACTGTAATCAACTGAAGGTATTGAAACTGAATAGTTTTCAATATAAAATAAAACAATAAACCAAACCCTTTGCAACAATAATTAGCATCCCGTCCACCAATCCCTGTTACGGGTTTGTCAGAGTTCTAGTGCATCTTAATCTGTGTGTAGATGTCTCCTGTGCATAGAACATATGGCAGTTAAACAATGAATATGTTGTTTATGTTTAATAGTCTTGTAGGGTTTCTCGTACAGTAAGAAACATCATTTTGCACAGTTTGAGCAGTTTGGGCAGCTTTGCTTCGGCTAAACTGTATACGATTATTCAATAAGGGAGATACTGTACACATGATGTATAACAATTTCTGTATCAAATATTATACAGAATTTTCATACGTCATATTCATGTACAATCTGGATGTTAAGATACAGCATGCAACAAGTTTTGCATGTTTTTAAATGAACCAATTCAGTTTCCCTTTATTTGCCTGTGTGAAGGCATATTTAAAATGTAAGACATCACATTTTTCAATTCTTGAAGTCAATGTGACTTTCCCTCTAAAAAAGGCTGTATAAAATAAACAACACAGGTAATGAGTTATTTTATGCTCAAATATATGGGAAAACCATATTCTTTTATTCTAATACAATTGTTCAGAGAAAAAGGGTTTTATTAACAAGTAATAAAAAATAGGTGTCAATTATTGGCACCCCTAAAGATTCTTATGAATAAAAGCAAACACAATTAAATCTGCATTAACATTCTACTACTTTAAGTTCATCTCAGTCTTAAGGAACTGTATTGTGGCCTTCCATCGCTTTCTGTTTCACTGGGGTATAAAAATGAGGTAACACACATATGAAATCGCGCACCCACGCACAGTGAGGCAGATGGTTCGGGAGGCAAAGGGAAATCTAAGGGCCACAGTTGGAGAATTACAGAAGTTGGTTGCATCTTGGAGTCACCAAGTCTCCAAATCTACAATTAGATGCCACCTCCATGCCAATAGGCTATTTGGAAGGGTTGCCAGAAAAAAGCCTTTATTGAGAGCAACCAACAAACGTAAGCGCCTGGAGTTTGCTAAACGGCATTGGCACTTCGATTGGAACTGGATGCTATGGTCAGATGAGACGAAAATATTGCTCTTTGGCCACGCACACCAGCGGTGGGTTGGGCGTCAAAAGAAGGATGCATGTGCAGAAAAGAACCTTATACCTACTGTAAAATATAGTGGTGGATCTTTGATGTTATGGGGCTGTTTTGCTTCCACTGGTCCTGGGGCCCTTGATAAGGTCAACGGCATCATGAACTCTACCCAGTACCAGGACATTTTAGCCAAAAACCTGGTTGCCTCTGCCAGGAGCCTGAAACTTGGCCGCAAGTGGATCTTCCAGCAAGACAATGACCTCAAGCACGCATCAAAATCCACAAAGAAATGGTTAATTGACCACAAAATCAACATTTTGCAATGGCCATCTCAGTCTCCGGACTTGAACCCCATTGAAAACCTGTGGTTTCAGTTGAAGAGGGCAGTCCATAAGCGCAGACCGAAGGATATCAAGGATCTGTAAAGATTCTGTATGGAGGAATGGTCTAAGATCCCTCCCAATGTGTTCTCCAATCTCATTAAACATAGAAAATGACTCAGTGCCGTTATCCTTGCAAGGGGAGGGTGCACAAAGTACTGAAAACAAGGGTGCCAATAATTATGACACTTCATTTTTTTTGGAAATAAATGTATAATTTGAGAAATGTGTAATTTTGGTTGATTCCATTGAATCATTAATAAAGTCAAATATATTCCACATGTTGGAAAATTACAATATAGCTCAGTACTGGTATTTTTTATTTTGTCTTTTTTGCTATTAGAGGTGACTGTATGTATAATGTATGCTTTCTCATATAACCACCATTTTTTAAAAAATAAAAACATTTGAAATCGTATTTCTTTTTATTATTTGCTCTTCATCTTGCAGTATTTTTTTAATTAAAACTAAAATGTTTCCTGGGGGTAAATGTGTAATTTCAATGACACTGTTCTGTACTGTAGGTGTTAATTTATTAGTCCTCTACTAAGTAGCAGAGTACTACACAGCCTTCTGATTGCATTTTAAAATTAAGAACTTGATATGCAATTTAAAAACTATATCATATATATATAGAAGTAACATAGTAGTTTAGATTTGTGGCACTAGACTCTTGGCTCTTGGTGCTGCCTGGAGATCTGGACTGACATCTATGTCAGCATGGAGAGATAGAGCACAGGAGGCAGGGGGTGCAGATTGACTGTCAACTCCCCGGTGAGGCTAAAAATGAGGTGGAGGTGGGGGAGAAGGAGATAAACTCACAAGCATGGCACTGACTGCAAAGGGAGATTACATTGACCTTAATACTATTGGTAACTGCAGCTGAAGAGAGGCTGACATGAAAGTGGGAGTTATTTCATTAGTTCAGTGTCCACTTGACTTTTGTAACAGTGGCAGAGATTTTCCTGTCAATCAAATTACTATTTTCGTACCTGAAACTATGCATAAATTCTGACTGAATTTATGAATAGCCGGCATCCTAGAGAGAGAGTTTTTTTTTTTTTTCATATCTGCACAAGCTTCTTTAATATACTGTAACAGTCCAGTTAACATCAGTGTAAAGTTACCTTAAATGCAGTAGTAAGGCCACCATCTACAATCTCTAACAAATCAAAACTTCTGTTCTAGTACCTCTCTAATTAGATCAGTACACTACCAAACCATTGAAAAAAAACCCATCTAAAAACAACTTAGATCCAATAAGATGTAACTGCATTAGAATTAGAAACAGATGAAAACTGACAATTGTAAATTAGAACAGTTTGTATTATTATTCTTATTATTTCTTTCTTTCTTTCTTTCTTAGCAGACACCCTTATCCAGGGCGACTTACAATTGTTACAAAATATCACAGTACAAAGTATCACATTACAAAATATCGCATTGTAAAGTATCACATTTCAGAGTACCACATTACAGAATAGAGCAGTTGTTAAGTACAATAAAATCACTAGCAAAAGATCAAATTCAAATAGAGAACACAGCAAATAATTACATGTAAGAGCGTGTTCGACTAAGAGCAGTTAACTTATATTAAAAATATTTGCTTATACGAGTAAAGTCCAGTATGAGCATGTAGTAAGTACGATGAATGGATGAGAATGATTTCAAATAAGAGCAATTACAAAAAACATGAATACAGATACCTATAAGAGTAAAGTCAAATACAAGATACAGGACGTAGTTATAATTAAGAGCAGTAGAAGAAATAAGGAAAACTAAAATAAAAACATGGTTAAACTGTTCAATAAAGGGTTAACATGAATGGAGTTTTTTATAATCAAAATCTTATTGTAATGATTTGTTTCAAGTATTGCCTTCAGTAGTATGGCAACCCTTCTATAAGGCCACATGTTATATATAAAGGAACTTTAGGTAATAATGGATTACAATTTGCAATCTAAATGATTGGGAGTTTCTTAAGACCCCAGGAGACAGGAGACCAAGCCCTTACATCGGGAGTCTCCTGACGAAATCAGGAGACTTGGCGGGTCTGTAAATATGAACTCATCTGAAAAACAATAACAAGGTTTTCCGGATAAGTGTGTTTTTTTTTTTTTTTAATCATGTGTGCCTGGGATAGTTGTCCATTGTGCCATTGTAAACCTTGAGACTTGACATGTCTGCAATACAATCTGAATAAGCAGATTGACTGTGCAGGGCTCAAAGCTTTTTTCCTAGATGCTTTTTTTTTTCCAAGAGCGAGGCATGTGGCTGAGTGTTGAACACGATTTATAATAGTTACATTGTTATTACAAGATTGTGTGGCTTTTAGAGATTGTTTTTTTTATGTGTGCCTAATGTTTATCAGTGTGCAGATAGAAAAAAAAACTAGGCCCTACACTGAGGGGTGCAGAATTGGACCCCACCAACTGTGCAATTAAAACGTACTCGGAGTGCTACAAAGAATGGCCAAAAGAAATAATTTCTGTTGATGTTTTAGTACAGCCACATGCTATATAAAGGGAGCTAGATCCTTTGTTTCTGGAGGAGTTTTGGAGAGGGCATGTACTTTGTTTTGGGGAAACCAAGTCAGTTAAAGCCATTGCCCAGCCTGCATTAAGGTGACCTATTTTGTGTATACCTTTGGTTTTGGCCCTTGTGCCTTTGTTTCTTTATTTTGTTTGTTAAATAAAAGTGTGCAACAGCACTATTGAACTGCAGCTTCTGTCTCTGTGTCTGCTTCCTGCCATTCCCCGGCGTTGGCCGTGACACTATCCTTTCATAGAGCCTAAATATTTTAACTTGGGTGCACATGTGCACCTAAGAAACAAAATTATCGTAGAGTTCTGTTCTATATTTTTTTATACATGCACCCAAAATAATAAGTGGCTTTAAGTATTAGAATATTCAGTCTGGCATCTGAGTACTCTGTTGCGCGCAAGAAATCCTGTTTACAAAAGGTCTTAGAATTGGCCAATGACGTTTGGAAGAATTATAATTTTAAGTACCAGTTACTTTTATTTTTTTAAAAATAGGCAATGTTACTTCATCTATATCTTTGTAACATCAAAGATTAATGGGCTACCATCATAGCCTACTGCAGGTAACTCTTAGTACAAAAAAGGTTAACATTTAAAAAATAAGCTCCGTTAGAAGGAGTTGCGGACTTTGAGACTATAGCAATTCCATGGTCGCCTTTCTTTACTAAGAGCAGAGAACAGAAGTACATTTATTAAGAAAAAAAGTCTGAAATATCAACTATGTATCCCAGATGCAGGTGCAGTCTTTTTATTAATTAGCTTCAGTGTCTTCAGCAAGACTAAAATGTAGATATTCTTTACAAGAAGCTGTCTGCTTAATGTGTCAGGCCTCCCTCAGTCATTCACAAACACTCTGGGAGTGAATTAATGTGCAGAATGGCCTCCGGTTATATACTCTGCCTTTCTTTAAAAAAAAATCAAATAAACTATGAAAAACACACAACCATCACAGCAAATCGGTTGCAAAAAGCCCTGTGTGTATGTGTGTGAGGATGCTAATACTGTAATGAGACATGTAATGAATGTATATCACAAGCAAATGCTGAAGCATGGAGTCAATAAAAAAGACAAACAAAGAGAGAGATTGTGTGCGTTAAGGGTGTGAGGTGGATGTGAATGTTTCTACTGCCTTTTCACTGCTCTACCCCCCAATTTATTATATTATTATAGTAACATGAAAACATTCAATACATTCTATTGCTCCCTAGTCATTTGCTCTCTGACTTACACATCAATAGATTGTGAAATTATTAAGGGTAGTATTCTACAGTTCAAGTGATTGAAGCTAACGAAATCATTCAATAACTCCTACCTATCATGCACTTCCATTTGTGATGTCTTAAATGTCCAGTTTTGAAAGAATGGTATATCTGGTACTACACTTGGTTAAATGAATCTATTTGTAAGCTATCTTTTAAGTAATACTTTCTTGGTCATTTCACATGGACGGTGAAATTGTCCCCACTCCTTCAATGGCTGCTTTCTTATCATTAACCAACCAGCTGCTTCCCCGCCTGACTGACATGCTTTCAGTGAAATTAACAAGGAAGTGCAAGTATAATACATATCCTGAGAATAAGGCATATAAATGAACAATAATACAGTACTCCCCAGTTAGAAGGCGGCCCTTTATACCACAGAACAGGTTATACGGCGGTTTGGTCATGGTTTCCATTTGCCCCATAATGCCGTTTTACTAGCACTTGCATTCTCATTATAAGGCATATTATTTTTCTACCAATTTGCCTTTACCTGGCTTTGAATTTGGATTTAGTTTGTCTGAGGAATCATGAAATTGTGTGACAGTAAGACTTTTCAACCCTGCCACCCCCACCTACACTATGTCTGTATGAAAGGTCATATTAGCATGTGATTTGAATGGAATAAGAATGGCTGTTCAGGCACTTAAGATTCTCCAGAGAAGCTTCAAGCCAGGTAAAGGCAGATTTAGAGAAAGATTATAACACTGGAGCAACAGAACCCAGACTTGTTCAGTACCATGAACCTTCCCTTTAAATTGGTACATCTGCTGTGCTGCTTCTTCAGTTTACCACCCAATACATCCCCCTGATGCAGTACCTTTCAACGCACTCTGAGTCAATCAAAAGTCCATGGACATGATCTCATACAGCACAGCAGCAATACTCACCTACTTAGCACGGATTGCAAACCACAGTGCACACACCTATAGGTTCTGTAAATACAGCAAGCAGTCAATTAGTAGTGTGTAGGTGTGCATTAGTGTGTAGTCCATATTAAAAGTAAAAAATGTATAGCAGTTTACTGCAGTTATATTTTACTGTGTGCACTAGGCATCACACTGCCACTTTCTAGAAACCCAATCGTAGGAGTAAAATGAAGAACAAATACCAGTCATTCTATATTTCTAGATATGGATAACATTTCAGGTGCTTATGTAAACCTTGTGACCCTTTTGAGGGCTATTATCTATTCAGGGATACCAAGCTATTTACCAAACAAGGGCTTTGATTGGGATTAAATGGGAAATTTAATCCCCCAGTGGCTCATTGTGCCTAGAAAATGGATACATTTTGAGATGCCACCACACTCACACATGAGATGTCATTAAAATAATCTGCATATATTTGAAGTGCGGTTGATTACACCGTGTAACAATTATTATTTTATTTTTTTTGGTTCCTGGGTAGTAAGTGTTATTTCCTAATTGCTTATGCCTCAAAAGTATAGAAAATGGCTATTATTCCCCACAAACTTTGCTTTTGTGACCAGGACAGTTATATTTTGAAATTTACCTATTTTCCAGAACATTCCAGATAGATTCAGTGCTGAGTAAACTTGGAGTAACTTCTAGAACTTTCTAGAACTTTCCAGTAATATAAATAGTAGTATAAATACAGGGGCCTTAAGCCCACCAGTTCAGTTTAGTTCCAGCTGCCTAAGTGGATACATATCTGCATTTTTCTGAGATGGCATCAAGAGGCTGCAATGGTGGCATTCCTGATGGGTCTCCAAGGCGGTTTTAACAAGTTTCCCTGCTGTCTTTGCCTTTGGGACAGCAGGGACACCAAGGCGCACTACCACAGGCGGGACTGGCCACAGCGGACTGAGTTCTCTGTGGGGAGGAACAACGTCAAGTGGGAGCCACTGGTGGACCCCCGGAAGGTGCTGATGCCACTACTGCACATCAAATTGGGCCTTATGAAACAATTTGTCAGAGCTCTAGATAAGGAGTCGGCAGCCTTCAAGTACCTTCAAGACTTCTTCCCTAAGCTGTCTGAGGCAAAGGTCAAAGCCGGTGTCTTCGTCGGACCACAGATAAAGAAGATCCTGGAGTGCAATGAATTCCCCAAGACTCACTAGTAAGGAGAAAGCTGCTTGGAACAGCTTTGTCGCAGTGGTTCGGGGCTTCCTGGGCAATCACAAGGCCGAAAACTATGTGGAGCTGGTTGAGACTCTGGTGAAGAACTACGGCACAATGGGCAGTAGGATGTCCCTCAAAGTCCATATCCTTGATGCTCATCTTGATAAATTCAAGGAGAACATGGGAGCGTACTCGGAGGAGCAAGGCGAGCGCTTCCACCAGGATATACTGGACTTTGAACGCCGCTACCAAGGACAGTATAACGAGAACATGATGGGAGACTACATTTGGGGGCTGATTCGTGAAAGTGATTTACAGTATAATCGTAAATCTCGAAAAACTACTCGCATCTAAATCTTTTGTAGTCATTTTTGTATTACTTTAGTATAAATACATGTTAATTTGGATTCATATGTTGTTTTTTTCTGACTTTATGTGAACGAAAAGACACACATTCACCCGTTTTCTCATTGGAAATAGGTCAATTTCAAAATATCACTCCTGGTCACAAAAGCAAAGTTTGTGGGGAATAATAGCCATTTTCTATACTTTTGAGGCATAAGCAATTAGGAAATAACACTTACTACCCAGGAACAAAAATTGTGTTACATAGTGTTATCTATTCAGGGACAGCGTCATATTTAATTTGCTAGGGGTCTTACTGTGTTTTACATTGGGTTATTGTGGGGGGTGGTTTGTTTTTTCAAACCATATTGAAAGGTAGCTTGCATGTGCTTTTCTATGCTTTATCTATGTAGAGAAACCTTGTTTCTTAGTTCAGTTAAGGGACCAACAGGAGGTGGTCTTAATATGGGGTTGCCTTACCATTGAAGGTACATTGTTGAAGTATTTGTAAAATAAATTTACTTAGATAGTTTACATATTTTAGTTTTCCACTATGCAAACTATTCTAATGTGTTATTATACTTTCTAATGTTTGGGTTGTTTTTTTTAAAATCAAATGAGTTACATTTTGCATCCAAGTAATTTAGCACTCCTGTGGATGGCCTTAATACTAAATACAGGGGTGTCTTTAGCTTTGAGGTGCCTTGTAGTCAATAGGAGTTAATCAGGGTTAAAAAGTGACCTTAATTGTGAGGAGGCCTTTTTATTGGGGGTTTTACTTCACTTCACTTTCATATGCTTTTGCCTTGGTAAACCACAGTTAATATTTCTAAGGAGTGGACTTATTTTAATGGTTTATTTGATCAATTCGACAATATTTTTTTTGCCAGTAGACTCGAATAAATATCAACCCGGCTCTGACCAAGAGGCTAATGATGTCTGTAGTAGCTGTTAATTGAGAATGATTGAAAACTAGTGACAAAACCTCAGGGGCACTTTTGAGTCCTTCAAGTACAGCTTATTACTGGCTCCGTATGATCAACAGTTTTAATCTCCTTTTGCTAAAAAATAGTGCAAACTGCACTTTGGTATAAAGACCTTAATATATCTGACCCATTGTGGTCAGTGATTTTGTAGCTATATTTTACTGTGACTTAATTTGCAGGCGTGTGTTTCTGTGAAGAAAAATACCTTCAAACTATGTTTAATCTATGAGCAAACTGATTAATTTTGTTGAGAAAATGAAAGGTAGAGACACATACCATAGTAGCTGACTGCAGACATTTATCATGTGGTATACAGAAAGAAAAGAAAATGTGCATATGTTCAAGGGCAGATTCATTGTCGATGATTTGTGATACTTTCTTTACGTGATAGATCATATTGTAATAGAGGTATGTGTAATTTGTATACAAGACCAAAAGCACAACATAGCTCACAAAAGTAGTTCTTTAATGAAGAATAATTGTGTTTTGTAGATTGCATGAATACATACTAAGGCTGGGGTGATGCCTAGTTTTTCATTACCGATATATCGTTCTCCAAAAAAGCCAATGCATCTATTCATCGACATTATGAAGGGTAAAAAAAAGCAGTAATACATGTGGAGCTGTGGATTACTATGTAACATTGCTAGTAATGCTTTAAAAACTATTATGCATTTTGCATTTTAAATTGATTACATCAGTTTATGCATATAGTAATTAAAAATATATATTACATTATTTTTTTGTACCAGTTGGGGGTCAAAGCAAAACCAAAAAAAACTAATTTTAAAAAAAGATATCAGTGTCCACAGCAGATTAGTAACAAGAGTGTTTGTTGTCCATGGCTTATATTTGAGCTGTGTGAAGGATCATGATAGTGTCCACATGTTTTAATTGAAGCAATGACTGGCACTTGCTTACATCTGCCCAGCATTACTGAATACCTGCTGACTAGGCACTGACATTCTGCGCTCTGAGTTTAATGCAAAAAATCATTGAAGATTCCAAATTTAATAAAAAATTAAGACTTTACATTGCTTAAACCCTTTACACAAAAATGATGCACAAGCTTGACTTCGATAGTTGTCAAATCGATGCATCACCTCAGCCTTAATACATACTCTCCCACACTCATTAGATTTATGTCTTGAAATAAAACAGTCCGTCATTCAATGTTCATTGGATCTTATTATGCATCATTCAAGAAGTCCATCAGGACCATTGCATGTATCGCGATACACCTCGTATCACAACCTGCATGTTGTGAAATGATTGTATTGTGACATCCGTGTATCGTTACAACCCTAGTCAGGGCACCCCTTATTTGTATTGTTTTAAAGGTGTAATCAGCAACCAACTTCCCAATGGAATATTGGACAGGTAATAATCAACAATAATCAATGCATTGAGAACACTTTATTATTCAGAAGCAAGAGGCAGAAAAAAAGAAAAAAGCCTCTGTCTACAACTGAAAACACAATATAATTATACATTCAGGAAAGTAAAATGCAAGCCTTATAGGACTTAAAACATGCATGTTCTTGTAATACAGCATATGCACAAGGTCTAAAAAGGGCACCAGGATCTGAGCAACTGATGAAGAAGGAAGCTCCTGAACTGTAGCTAGGCACCTTATAAAGTACAGCTCCCATGCTTGGGTTGTTACTCAAACAGCACCTACCTTGTCTTTGGTGTGTAATAAAGGTGAGAGAATCTGTGTGCCCAGTACACCTCTGCTAAGATGTGTGTGAGGGAGACAAAGGGGATGCAGCAAGCCATGTTACGCCTCATTAGCATTTAGTTCTCATTTATGGGCCCTCCATTTCCCAAGTGCCAGTGGCGTATTAGTATTCAGGAGCGGCACTGTAGCAATAAAAAAATGACTACCGGGACATTTCACCTACATTGGCATATGGCAAGCCATTTGTTGTTTCAAAAGAAGACTAATTCTTAGGAAGATGGTATAATTAAAAGGAGCTGCTACTAACTCCCCCTACAGGCACAGTGTGTGCCCATAAAAGCTTCTGCTTTGCACAATAAACGTCTGGGCCTGGCAGCTGTGAAGAATAATTCAGTGACAGGTGAGGTCTACCCGCGCTTCTTGTACATGCTGGAGCCTGGAGCTCGCCTCTCATTGGTGATTTACTTGGGGATTGGACTGGAGGAGCTGCAGATTTTAAATCTCACTTTTCTTTTGGGCCTGAGGCAGTTTTGTTGATGAAATCCCAAAGGATATGTACCATTGCGTCATTGTTCTCCTGACAAAGTTTCTGTTGACATAATCAACCACGAATAACCAACAAGGTACATGGCTGTGTGGTATACATCCATACGTCAGTAAGTAACAGGAGTATGGTGTTGGTACCAAGGCTGGGTCAATCTGTTAGCATTTACAGGAGTCTGTTTGTATTATTA
Source organism: Acipenser ruthenus (assembly GCF_902713425.1). Classification (NCBI taxonomy): domain Eukaryota; kingdom Metazoa; phylum Chordata; class Actinopteri; order Acipenseriformes; family Acipenseridae; genus Acipenser; species Acipenser ruthenus. The sequence goes on along the minus strand of NC_081195.1, from coordinate 31,296,619 downwards.
TTTGTTTATTTTGTGATTGTGAATTATGTGACTTCTGAAGGCAATTGGTTCCACCAAAGCTTATTTAGTGGTGTCACAGCAAAGGCGGTGAATACTTATGCAATCAAGACTTTTCAGTTTTTTATTTGTAAATAATTTTGAAAAATATGTAGATTTTTTTACCCAGTTTGACATTATGGACTATTTTGTGTAGATCAGTGACAAAAAATCCTAATTAAATCCATTTTAATTCCAAAAGTCCAAGGGGGGTGAATACTTTTCACTGTACGTTTTATTACAACATAAGAACATAAAAAAGGTTACAAACGAGAGGAGGCCATTCGGCCCAACTTGCTCGTTTGGTTGTTAGTAGCTTATTGATCCCAGAATCTCATCAAGCAGCTTCTTGAAGGATTTCAGGTTTCAGCTTCAATAACATTACTGGGGAGTTGGTTCCAGAGTCGGTTACTGTTGCCTTTTTACTGTATTTTATTGTTTTATTACTATTGTGTTTTATTATTTCTATTATTTTATCATACTGTCAGAATTTTTCGCACATACTATTTTTATTTATATATATGCCCTTTGCACACTCTTAAACTCAGGGGAGCAGTTCAGGACGACATAAAGATGTTTCGGACTCTTGTAAGTGGATTGTTCTTGCACTGGGCTTGCAACGTATCCAGATGACTTTTTAATCATCAAGAAAATCACACAGACTCATTTAATTTGAAGTTTTAACGAATCAGAGTAGGATCAGTACTCCTTCGGTTTATTAAATGCTTAAAAATGGATTGAGTAGTTACTGACTACTTCGAAACCCAGCTGACAGGCAGTCTGGGCATTTCCAGTGCCTTTACAGGTTTAACAGCATTAATACTTCAATACAGTAATACAAATATGGTTATCATATTTTATTGTATTTACTAATTTGTTGATCTGCTTCTAATGCTCACTGCTATGTATAGTTTCTTGTTTTGCCCATGTGAAGTGAAGTGCTCTGTGGCAACTTGTTGCAAAGGGCGCTATATTAAATGAAGATTGATTGATTGACAAATATTATTATTATTAGTTTATTTAGCAGACACAGTTATCCAAATCGACTTACAGAGACTAGGGTGTGTGAACTATCTCACCCGAAAGATGGAGCACAAGGAGGTTAAGTGACTTGCTCAGGGTCACACAATGAGTCAGTGGCTGAGGTGGGATTTGAACCGGGGACCTCCTGGTTACAAGGAGGACCACACAGCCTCATAACATAATATTAAAGGTTACAGAACACCCTGCAGTTTACAAGAAACTCATTACGTTACCTTTGCTGTGTGTGTGTTTTCCGTATTGCAGTGCCATATTTTTAAACATATTGCCTACTCTTTTTACATTTGTATTCACACATCATAAATCAACTAGAGTGTTCACCAGGAGAAAACAACATTCTTCTACAGCAGGGGTTCTCACACACATCAGGGCTGGAAATAAGACTCCTATTGCTATTGCAGTTTCACCCATTCCAGGTTTTACAATGAGCTTGATTAGCCCCAGTGAACAAGTTCAGGTTTGTCTTATTAAACTTATACTACTAAAACCAATAATGGATCAAAGTGCTATACAGTGGGAGTCTGTGGCAGTGTGCCCCACCCCTTTGTGTATGTTTTGTTTATATGTTGCATGTGATGTATTAATGTTGGTGTATATGTATTGGTGCATGGGTTATAATGTGGAGTTATGTAGCACAAGTGTAATAAAATGTTCATTTGTATTTAGACACGAGGATGGCACAATCACAGATTAAAAGGGGTATTTGTGTGGAAGCACGGGAAGAGCACAATGTAGTTCACGTGCAGATGTACCGAGATTCCAATTGAATGATTGATTAGCAATCCAGTCTCGGTACAGCTGCATAAAAGGGTGAATGTTTCAATCACTCAGGGTTGTGTGTTCGGGAGTGGAGAACGGGTGTGGAGAGGAGAGTAAAAACTAAAAAGTATTAAAATAACAAATGCTACTTGTGCGAGAGGACTTGTTTAGTGTTCATCCACTGTGTTTGTCTGTCTGTCTGTTATGGCCACCACGCCGTTTTGTTTTGTTAAGTGTTTTGTGTTTTGTTTAAACCTTTTTTTTCTGTTATACAATAAACCACTGAGCGTCGCAGCATCTCAGTTTCGCCCACAGTTGCTGTGTGTTTATTAGTCATTATTAGTAGGTGAGCTGGTTAATACCTACAACACCACCTTGACTGGTATCTTAGATACTGTAGTGCCAATCAGTGTCTTTTAAAAAAAGCTCACCGTTGTTTAATGATACAACTCGTAAAATGAAATATGAGGGTCATAAACTAGAATGAAGATGGTGGAAATCTATTATTATTATTATTTATTTCTTAGCAGACGCCCTTATCCAGGGCGACTTACAATTGTTACAATATATCACATTATACATTATACAGATGTCACATTATTTTACATACAATTACCCATTTATACAGTTGGGTTTTTACTGGAGCAATCTAGGTAAAGTACCTTGCTCAAGGATACAACAGCAGTGTCCCCCACTGGGGATTGAACCCACAACCCTCCGGTCAAGAGTCTAGAGCCCTAACCACTACTCCACACTGCTGCCAATCTAAACTGCATGTTCATTACATCGCATGGAAAGGCCACCTGGAAGGCTCTGGCATTAGCTAGATCATCATATTATTCTAATTTAATTGAAACAAAAATAAAAATAATCCTAGATTTCTTTTTGCTACCCTAGCTAAATTAATTAATCCTTCCCCTAATAGTCCTACCCTTGACATTGGCTCCTCTCACAGCTGCAATGACTTCTTACATTTCTTAAAAATAAAATACAAGACATCAGAAATGAGATTCCACAGACACCTTCTATTAAGGAGGACTCCAGCACAATGTTACCAACTACACCTATTAAGGCTACTATAGGGGCTTTTTCTTTGATTACCTTATAGCAGTGGTGGCCAATACACCAAACACTGATCCATTTTGGTGGATCTCAACGGGCTCCGCGATCCACCAGTAAGCTATGACCAACAATTATTAGCAGGATTTAATATCATAGTTTCCAATACGTAATAGCAATAATAAAACAAAACAACCACAACAACAAAAACGTAACAAACGCTCTACACTAACTTTTTTAAGCACATGTGTGCCTAAGTTTAAAAAAAAAAAAAGATAGACGCCCACTGAAAAATCTAAGGGCATACCAAAAAATAATAATAATACTAACATTTTTGCTCACATGTATTGTTGAATATCTACAGATATTTTTTCCTTCCTTTTTTACATAACACTTGTGTAGTTCAATACTTTTGCATCAACACATTTAAAATGGACAACTTTTTTAACTGCCTGGCCGCATGTTCCTCAGAATGTGCTTCTTGTCTGTTTATAGTAGCGGGCTGGTCTGCCTCTCCGCACATTGCATGCCGTTTTGAAGCACTGTGTTTAATATATTTTCATGTTTGAACTTCTGGCTCCCTGTTAAAAATGCAGTCTTGCCTGCCCATCAGTTCCCCTGCATCCTGATAAAATGTGCAAAACATGCATTGTTTTTAACATTGTCAAACTTAAGCCAGGGGAAATCTTTTAGCCACTGTTGGTTGAACTTGTATTTTACACAACTGTGAACACGCTGTAACTAACTCGAAGTTCCCTGTTTGCTTTCATCTTCTGACACACCTGCATTGCTCATTTCTTGTAAAGATGCCGACATATATGAATTTGTTATTTTCTTCATCTTGGTTTGACAGACTGTCTGGAAACTAGTAGTCAACACGCTGATAAATCAGTGAAATTGGCGTGGTATGGGATTTGTAGTTTTTAATGTGTGATTAACAGCGGGCAGTGGACACCAATAAACTATATTCCCAGAGTACATTACGATTGAGCTATGAGAGTTCTGAGCCGACTGAGGTTTTTTTTCCTTTTGTTTTATACTTTACTTTTCAGCTGAAAAAAATAAATCACGTTTATTGTTTATTGACAACCTTTATGAATTTCTAGTCGCATACGTGCGCCTAAATTAAAATATACATTCACACAAGCATTTTGTTAGTCTCATATGCAGAAACTGTTGGGATATTTTAATCTGTGCTACTGGACGACACAGAAGGCTCTGCCCATCAGCGGAAACAAAAACTGTTGTATGCTTATATGCTAGTTCTTGTTCTGATTTGTCCCGAGATCCACCGAAAATCTTTTGTGATCCACCCGTGGATCGTGATCCACGTATTGGCCACAGGAACTGACAGAGCTAGTTCAACATATAAGAGCTACTACATGCTCTCTGTATCACTCCAACATTATAATTTACAGGTGTTTGCCATAAGGCTCTGGACAGTGTTTTAAATCAATAAACACCCTTGCACCTGTAAATCATTGTCTGTCTGTTTTGTATCCGCACTGCACTCACCTGTATTCACTCACCACTTTGCCACCGGGAGGTAAAATCGGCATTATTGGAAGTTGTCTGTGGTGTTCCACAGGGCTCCATTCTAAGTCCTGTGTTGTTTTCATTATATATGCTACTGTTAGGTGAAATTATCCGCAGACACGGATTGAACTTCCATTGGTTTGGGATGCAGCCTTGGTAAATGAGTGCAGCCACCCCTCCAATCTGCAACTGCCACGTCGTTTCCTTTCCGGGTCAATGCATTAATGCAATGGAGTTCCGCCCCCTTCCTAGCTGGCCGACTTCCCTTGAACCCTGGGAAAGAACTGTCAGGCCAGCTCGTCCAGGGAAATCTGTTCTCGCTGCTTCGCGCCCTCACAGGGAGGGCGATTTACAACCAATAATCATTGTATTTCTGTAACAGGTATTTTATTATTATTATTATTATTATTTATTTCTTAGCAGACACCCTTATCAAGGGCGACTTACAATTGTTACAAGATATCACATTATACATTTTTTCACATTATACAGATATCACATTATTTTTTACATACAATTTTACATACAATTACCCATTTATACAGTTGTTTTTTTTACTGGAGCAATCTAGGTAAAGTACCTTGCTCAAGGGTACATCAGCAGTGTCCCCAACCTGGGATTGAACCCACGACCCTCCGGTCAAGAGTCCAGAGCCCTAACCACTACACCACACTGCTGCCCAGAAGACTTTCTGCGTAAGCCACCAAGTTGGTCTATATTTCACATTATATATATATATATATATATATATATATATATATATATATATATATATATATATATATATATATATATATACTGTATATATGTAAAGTATCTCAATAAATTGTTGTTGTTGGAGATACAGGGATCAGCAAATTATTATTATTATTATTATTATTATTATTATTATTATTATTATAAAACAAGTAACAATAAAAGCCTGTTGCCTTGGCTTCTCTCTCCTCTTCCATTGTGAAAAGCAAACATCCTGTCTTTCTTTTTTGCCTTTGAACAATATTTTGAACAAGACACAAAGCTTAAATGAATCTTCCTGAAAGCAGATGAAACAAGAGTGGATTAGGTTCTGCAATTAAAAGAGGCATTATTGTTCAGATAATTAAATATTCAGACGCGGGCTGTTCACGCCACCCACTCGCTGTACTGGGGCGACATCAAAGCAAGTGCCGTCTGGGCCCCATGTGGGACTAATTCTCTTCAGAAAGAAGGACATGGAAGACAGCCGAGATATGCCTGTCCCTTCTCTCTGTGTGTTCTTTGTGTTTGCCTAGGTTTGACCCACTCATGCCAGGGAACTGAAAAAGGGTTTGGTTTTAGCATCAGCTCTAAGTTTCCTACAGCTTTAAAAAAAAAATGGAAGCAGAGTAAGTATGTTTTAAGTGTAATTTCCATTCCATTTTATATTTCCCTTACTATGCTATGGTGATTGCAATCATTTACTGGGTTCTGTTGCTAAATCAGCCTTTATCTGGCTTTCAGCTGCTTTGAGCTTATATAGAGAATCTGACAAACCAAAGGGTTGAACAAAACACTGCAAACAAAACTCTTCTTACTCATTAAAGAACACCAAAGCTACGGCTATCACAGTGTTTTTTTCTTTTTCTTTCTCTTTCTATTTCTCTCTTTTTCCAAGGGTTGGTTGACAAGTAATCATCCAATTACCACCTGGCCACATTCTACACGTTTCCACTCACTCTCAATCAAACAATTAATCAAACAATCAAACAATCAAACTCGTGGCTGTGCAAACAGTGGCCAATTTGACTCCAGGCTGTCCCATCACCAGATGGCTGCTAGCCATCAAACTCACACACACAATTGTGCAGAGCCTGTGCTCTACCACACACACATTGATTGATTGCTGAACAAATAGTACGATCAATATTAACAATGATATTTTTAATTATTAATACTTTTTCACTAGTAAAACTTACACAAATACACAAACCTGCACTCAAATCCTAACTAAAAAATAAATTTACCAGTACTTTTATTTATTTACATGTTTTACAAACTGTTCACAAACCATGTTCGCATTTGTGTACGAGGTACCTGAACTGAAGAACAGCTCCATGTAAGTAGAACATTTTTTCTTGTGAGTTATTATTTATACCAGGGGTCTCCAATCCTGGTCCTGGAGGGCCGGTGTCCCTCTTGGTTTTTGATGTAATTGTACACTAAATTAATTAATTGGACTAATTAAGCTTTTAATAAGCACTTAATTGGCCCAATTAAGTAATTTAGGGTACAGTTGGAACAAAAACCAGGAGGGACACCAGCCCTCCAGGACCAGGATTAGAGACCCCTGATTCACGCTATTTGAAATACCCAGGATATTGAAGCCTGAAGCTACCAGAGCACACATGAAATTCTGAGAAAATTGTATTTTACTCATGAAATGTTGGGGAAAACGTTTGTAATCAATAGCAAAAAAAAAAAAACTAGTGCTATAGGACTATTGGAGATATAGGACTGAATTGTAAGTGAATGACCTTCCAAGCATTTCCGCAGTCCACAATTACAACATATAGACCAAAATACTGTATACAGCGGGAAAAAAAAAAATAAAATCACCTGTTATGTATTGTTGGGTGTATATTACTATATTCGTCATGTGATTTATTGAAATTCAAATAGAGCATTATTAATATTTATTTGAAAGTCTTTCCTTCAATGTGGACAATGCAATCTTATCAGCACAATGTGAAAATGAATGCAAAGGGTATATTGGAATCTTATGACATTGCTCACGTTGATTGAAACCCAGCCTTGGGTCCCATTTCATGCCATCTTTGAATCTGTACGATTACAATTGAAATAATGTTAATGATGTTAGTCCTGCAGTGTACGTATAGACAGAGAAAGAGGGTTCATTTCCAGCTTATTTTCTACAGACCGACTATAAAAAACCTGAACACTGGCAGCAGGCAGTTTGATGAAGGACTTGTTCAATCATTAGGGTTCATAAAAGCATCTCTCCGGCACTGCTAGTATTCTATTGCTTACTGCTCCCTGGCTTTTTGACCTACGCTGGGAGTGAGTCGATTTCATCTGTGTTTTTCTTTTTTTTTCTACTTACTACCCTGTCCAGCTTCCCTTCACCATTGAGACATTAGCTGTGTCTCTCAGACAGTACTGATCATAGGAGAGGGTGGGGGGGGGGAGCTGCAACTCAGCCAACTACGTATACAGCATACAACACAACTGTCCTTTAAAGTACACAGAGCTAACAATAATTCAAATCATTTATTTATTTTTATTTAATTCGTTGCCAATTATTTTCATTTATTTTCTCCCAATTTGGAATGGCCAATTATTTTTTAGGCTCAGATCACCGCTACCACCCCTGTGCTGACTCGGGAGGGCAAAGACGAACACACGCTGGTGCATCCTGCACTCCATGCGGAGTGCCTTTACCAGATGCACCACTCAGGAGTCTTTAATTCAAATAAATCTTGCCCAAAATATATTAACATCATTACATTAGTCCCACACCTTTCTATAAAACCCATGGTAAAGGTTTAAGTGTTACAAAACCCCCTGCAGTGTTTACAAGAAACACATTACTTTACCTTTGTCATATTCTGTGTTGTCCATATCACAGCAATTTTGTTTTCAACATACACCCTTCGACAAGTGTACACTTCACGTGACGTTTACTGACGTCACAGTGTGCGCACTTGGGTGAGCGAGGGAGTAGGGTGTTGCTAAAAGCGTTAAATGGGACGCACTTCAGCATCACCATTCAGCGCCTTTACCTTTGACTGAGCAAGAAGCTACGCAATCCTTTGTTGTCAGATTGTAGTTTGGAAGAATGGCTGCAGCATTTGCACTATTCCTGTTCCAAAGAACTGTAGCAAGGATTTCAGCAAATAGGAGACGTCTTCGCCGCGCTATTGCCCTACTGAGCGAACAAGAGGTATTTAGAACATTTTACATGTATATGGTTATTTTTAAACTTTGCCACATCTTACAAACATGTACTTCATAATGTAGCCTAATATTTAGGTTTTTTTTGTTTGTTTTAAATCATATTTAAATAATAAGATATCTATTTTACTATAAATCCAATAGGTAAAAATATTTTGCTTTATATTCAGTATTACTATGAATTGGCTAAAGGTTCTACACTAATTTATTAATCACTGCAAAAACATATAATGGAAATGATAAAAGTGTGCAGGTTACATAAAAGTTTTGAATGTCACTCCCAGCCCGGCTTCACGGCGTTTCTTTTCCCCGTGAAGAGGACATCGTTTGCCGCACGCAGCTGGATCAGTTTTAGGGTCTCTTCCTCTGTCCATGTATTTCATAATAATAATAATAATAATAATAATTTTGAAATATATTGCTTGCTTACATATCTGCTAGTTTTGTAGCTACCTATCTAGCTCATTAATTAATTAATTGATAGAAAATTAATTCCACCAATCGATATGTACTGAAAAGATTTGTGCTATACTTTCTAATCAATGTTCATGTTCCAATCATATATTTAAACCGTGATCATAGATTTAAAAAGATTAATTTTTTTAGCTACGCGACTCAATACAACATACATTTCACAAATAATTTGCTTGTTAAATAACTTAACAGTATCTACAATTTCCAAGCTAACTACAGCTACATTACATTTATGTGCAGCCGCCTCTGCTATATTTGTTCCCACTTGCCACCGCCTTTAACGCAAAGAGTTCTGGGACTTCAGCACAAAAACACTTCCACAGAAGTCAACTGTTTTGTACACTTAGTCGAAGGTGCATTGAAGGGCACATTGTGGAGTAGTGGTTAAGGCTCTGGACTCTTGACCGGAGGGTCGTGGGTTCAATCCCAGGTGGAGGACACTGCTGCTGTACCCTTGAGCAAGGTACTTTACTTAGATTGCTCCAGTAAAAACCCAACTGTATATATGGTATGTAAAAATAATGTGATATCTTGTAACAATTGTAAGTCGCCCTGGATAAGGGTGTCTGCTAAGAAATAAATAATAATAATAAAAAATAAAACACCCTTCACTCATAACGAGTGAGCAAGGGTGCGGTTAGGGACGCAGCCCAAGGGGTCATGTGTGACGACATAAAAGGGGGCGGAGAGACACAATCTGTTCCTTCGCTTTGGTTTGCAATTTGAAACCTGAAAGGACCGTTAGACACCCTGTGACTTATACGTACCGTGAGTGTTTTGTTTCTTTGTCTGTAATTGTCTTGTCTTGTGAATTACTAGACGGCTAACACGATTCCGGAGCTGTCGCCGAGGGCCAGCACAAAGCTGGAACAGCATTTCACCACTGTCACTAAATAAACTGTATCACCCACCACGAGCACTACTGCACACACCCAGGACTGGTGACTGTGTTAATATTATTGTGGGGCTGATACATTGTGTTTATTGTTTGGGACTGTAACCCGTTGTTTACTCCGTGCAATACACATTGTTGTGTATTGCCGGGGTCCTATTATTTGGTCACCAGACCTGGATATAATAAAACCTCTTTTCCAACCGGATTATAACTCTCTTGTCTGTTTAATCACGCACTGCATCACTCCTGCACCTCTATCCACTTAACCACTTTGCCACAGTACCCTATTAATCTCATATCATAAGGAAGTTTAGCTTTTGCCTGACATCTCAAGCTAATTCAAAGGTTTTGTGCCAGGGCTAAACTTAAACAGCTCTAAACATTAAACTTTATTTATTCTGAAATCTTATCCATATAAAACTCATCTGGTACAGTTTAAAATGACTGGAGCTTTTGTAAAATTCAATTACAGCAAGTCTTCGACAATGTGTTGAAGTGAGTTTTGGTTTGCGTTCTTCTATCCCTGGGTAACACATGCAGACAACATCATTACAACATTCACACTGTGTCTTTGTGACCCAGTGCTGTTGAGTGGCGTGTGTGGTGATGTCACGGACCAGGAAGAACCAGAAACAAAACAGTGGATGGGCGGATGAAGCTGAACGCTACTGCGGTCAGCGTATTTATTAAATAATAAAAAATAAAAAAAAGATTTAAACAAACAACAAAACACAAAACAAAAAGGCGCGTTGGCCAAACAAATAGAAACAAATAAGCGGTTGTTTTTAATCTCTCCTCGCTCTCTCCGCTCCCCGTACTCTCCTCTGTACACTCTTCCCGCAGCACGGACAGCTGCAGGTTCTTATACTCTGGCCGAGGGGTTAACTAGCTGTTAATTATCTTATTACCCGTCGGCCACAGTCTGCACGAGTTTAGTAAGGATGCGTGACTGTCAGCTACTTAAATAATCAGTAGCTGATCAGCCACGCATCCTCACGAGGTTTTTAATTTATAAAAACAAACAACAAATACGCTGCGCTTTGACCTGCGCCGCAAACAAAAATACAAATAATAATACAAATACATATAGGGGCAGGACACTCCGCCACAATCTTGCAAAAAATGTCGGACATGACCTGTTCCTATTTAGGATTTCCTTGAATATTAATAACAATCAAGTTTGTACATAACTGGTACAAATGTATAATACAACCAATACTATCCAGATAGCAAGCACATGTACATACAGTGCCTATAGAAAGTCTACACCCCCTTAAACTTTTTTCACATTTTGTTGTGTCAGTGCTTCAGAGTTTCATGCATTTCAATGAGGATTTTTTTCCACTTATCTACACACCATATTCCACACTGTTAAGGGGAAAAAAAAGTTTTTTATTGAGAAAAAAAATTATATATTAAAAATACAAAACTGAAAGATCATATTGGATAAGTCTCCACCTCCCTGAGTTAATACTTGGTGGAAGCACCTTTGGCAGCAATTACAGCTGTCAGTCTGTTGGGATAGGTCTCTACCAACTTTGCACACCTAGATTTGGCAATATTTGACCATTCTTCTTTACAAAACTGTTCAAGCTCTGTCAAGTTCCTTGGGGAGTGCTGATGGACAGCAATCTTCAAGTCATGCCACAAATTTTCGATTGGATTTAAGTCAGGGCTCTGACTGGGCCACTCAAAGACATTTAACTTTTTGTTCCTTAGCCACTCCAGTGTAGCTTTGGCTGTGTGCTTTGGGTATTTGTCATGCTGAAAGGTGATCTTCCGTCCCAGTTTCAGATTTTTTACAGAGGGCAGCAAGTTTTCCTCAAGGACTTCTCTGTACTTTGCTCCATTCATTTTCCCTTCTATCCTGACAAGTGCCCCAGTCCCTGCCAATGAGAAACATCCCCATAACATGATGCTGCCACCACCATGTTTCACAGTAGGGATGGTGTTCTTTGGGTGATGCGCTGTATTGGGTTTGCGCAAAACATAACGCTTTGCATTTAGGCCAAAAAGTTCAATTTTAGTTTTGTCAGACCACAAAACTTTTTGCCACATGGTTACAGAATCTCCCGAGTGTTTTTTTGCATACTTTCAAACTGGATTCAAGGTGGGCTTTCTTGAGTAATGGCTTCCTTCTTGCCACCCTACCATACAGGCCAGATTTGTGGAGTGCTTGGGATACACTTTGAGCAGTCTTGGCCATAAAAGCCTGTAGCTCTTGCAAAGTTGCAATTGGCCTCTTGGTAGCCTCTCTGATCAGTCTCCTTCTTGCTTAGTCATCCAGTTTGGAGGGACGGTCTGATCTAGGCAGGGTCTTGGTGGTGCCATACACCTTCCACTTCTTAATAATCATCTCGACCATGCTCCAAGGGATATTCAAGGCCTTTGATATTTTTTTTATACCCATCCCCTGATCTGTACCTTTCAACAACTTTGTCCCGGAGTTCTTTTGAAAGCGCCTTGGTGCTAATGGTTGAGTCTGTGCTTTGAAATGCACTACCCAGCAGAGGGAACCTACAGGAACTGCTGAATTTATCCTGAAATCATGTGAATCACTACAATTTAACACAGGTGGAGGCCACTTAACTTGGTGTGTGATTTTGAAGGCGATTGGTTACACCTGAGCTAATTTAGGATTGCTATTACAAGGGGGGTGGACACTTATCCAACCAAGCTATTTCAGTTTTTATTTTTAACTAATTTTCTACAAATTTCTAGAATATTTTTTTCACTTGGAAGTTGTGGGGTAGGATGTGTAGATAAATGAAAAAAATAACTATTTTAATGCATTTTAATTCCAGGCTATAAGGCAACAAAAGGTGAACATTTTGAAAGGGGGTGTAGACTTTCTATAGGCACTGTACCTGTCAACATTGAGTTTGCAAAATACAGTTTTTGTAAACTGATCATACCTGTCAACTTTTGAAAAATACTGTTTCTGTTTCCCCTGTAGAGGGGGCTGCAGGTGTGTGGCTATGTATGTGGACTTGCCTCACGCACTGAATGCATGCCTGCCACAGGACTCCCCTGGGTCCAAAACTCTGCTAAGTATTTTTATTTTATTTATTTATTCATTTCTTAGCTGACTCCCTTATCCAGGGCGACTTACAGTTGTTACAAGATATCCCATTATTTTTACATACAATTACATTATTTTTTTTTACACATTATTTTTACATACAATTACCCACTTATACAGTTGGGTTTTTACTGGAGCAATCTAGGTAAAGTACCTTGCTCACGGGTACAGCAGCAGTGTCCCCCACCTGGGATTGAACCTACAACCCTCTGGTAAAGAGTCCAGAGCCTTAACCACTACTCCACAATGTGCCCTTCAATGCACCCTTCGACTAAGTGTACAAAACAGTTGACTTCTGTGGAAGTGTTTTTGTGCTGAAGTCCCAGAACTCTTTGCGTTAAAGGCGGTGGCAAGTGGGAACAATTTGCAAATATAGCAGAGGCGGCTGCATATAAATGTAATGTAGCTGTAGTTAGCTCGGAAATTGTAGATATTGTTAAGTTATTTAACAAGCAAATTATTTGTGAAATGTATGTTGTATTGTACGTACAGAGGAGGATTACAGTAATCACACACCAGCCATGGATTTTGTATACATTAAAGGTTTGCTGACATAAGGGGGTTTAACAGTAGAATACAGGAGAAAGTCTGTCCCGGGAGATGGGACCAAAATATGGGAGACTCCCAGTGAATACGGGAGAGTTGACAGGTCTGTGTTTAGGGAAATGTATCCGAGTTTATTTCAACTCACAAACAGCTTTTAAACGTGCTTGCTGTTTTACAGACCATATTTTTATACACAAAATGAATTTGCCTTTAAAGCTCAATCAATTATTTTGCTCTGAATAATACATTTTTTTCTGCTTCATTGCTTGTGTATGATAAAAGCGAAATTGAAAACGTGAAACACATTCATACGCATGTATTTGACTAGGCTTTTTAATACAATGTTCATGAAAAGTATCTAAAGCTGTTTTATATACCCCCTTCATACAAGACATCAGTACAGTCATTTTAATACCAAAAAGGAGCTTTATTTTTTAATAGATTTTATTTATTTAATGAAAACAATGTAGTAGTTATTTCTACTGCATATATTTTCTATTGAGGATTTGAGAACTGTTTGATAGCATCTTTATAGTTCTTAAAGGTGTTTTCTCGGTTAAACAATTGAATAAATACACAAATAAAGTTATAAAAACTGAAGAGTCCGTTTGAAGACATTGAGAAAGTCGAAATGTCTGTCATGGAATTGTATACATTTCTTTAAATATTACTACAATGCTTATACCTCTATGGAGTATTTTATAGTTATGAATGAAAGACTGAAGAGAGAAAATACAGGTCTCGTATTTTGTCAGGCTGTGGATTGAAATCATTTTTGCTCTCCACATGCCATCTAGTGGCTATCAGAGGCATTTCATTTTTGTTTTAATTTCACCTTTTTGCTATCCAGGAATATTGAAAGACCACACCCTTATTTACCAAAGGATATTTGCACAGTAGTTTCCCCATGTTTTACCCATAGTTATACTATGCATTTAGCATGGAGTGCCATATTTTTCAATTTACTTTATCGTAGCTCTCTGGGCTTTACAATGCTTACCTATTCTTTATCATGCTTCCTCTATACTGATTCTCATTCTAAACCCACAGTCCTGTTCTAAACCCATAGTCCTGTTCAGAAAGGAATACTACCATTCTAACAGTGTAACCCTTCATAGTATTCTACATTCAATATTCCAATATAAAGTAGTAATTTGTTGAATAATGCAGTATATTACCATATGTGTGCTGTAGTTCTTTGCTGTAAGTAAAGTACAAGACAATTTGCAATTTTTGTTTAATTTTATCGAGGATGTCTGTGTTTTATTAAATTGCATAAACAATTTGCATATTCTGATATCACTGTTATCATTACTGTCAAATTAAAGTTTAAGAACACAGAAACACAGTTTATATTATAGAAACATACATGTATAAAAGAGTACCACATTCCTAAAAAGACTTTGTACTGATATTTAAGGACTGGAGACTCAGGATGACCATAGGCTTCCATGAAGAAACACCAGTGCCCAAATGACAAGGAACAAAGCTTATAAGTTCACAGCATGTTAAATTTATTTTCATACATCAAATAATTGTATTGCTGTGAGGTCTCATAGGACCGGTATGACATGTTGGTAGGACATCTTATGAGATATGTTTTGTGAGATACTTTTGTGAAGATTGCAGCTAAGTGTCTTTTATACTATAATTGTGCAGCAGATTTTCATTAGGGAAACTAGCAAGAAACTACTCAAAACAACTAAGTTGTTTCTTGCTACTGTAGTTTAATATTTAGACAAAACAAAAACAAAACACTGGCCAAAATAAACACAGTAAATTTAAGTAACGTGCTGGTTTCTAGCCAGCATGAGTAGTAATTATTTTTCTCTTTTCACTCATGTCTCTAGTTCCATCTCTGAACATCCAGCCCTGAGCAGCAAAAGCTTCTGGTTTTTATACAGTGGTCGAGGGATTAACTGGCTGTCAATTACCTAGTTTATCCCTCGACCACATTCTGCACAGAGTTTTCCTATCTGCGTGGCCGACAGCCAATTTGTTAATAACTCATTAGCTGCTGACCACGCATTCTCACAAGATGTAGTCTGGCAGAGACGAGAAGCAAACATCATCTCTGCCAAACCACATTAAATTATAACAGTAAAACGCACATAAAACAGTACATTTAAATCATAATACTAAAACCAAATATAAAATGAACCAAATAACACAGGGGCAGAGTGTACCCCATCACACAGGATTAAAAGACATCTTGACATCTGGATAAAAAAATAACATGATGTAGTTTTGTAGTGTTGGGGTGGGAGGGTCATTGAGCTAATACATATCGCTTGTATATTACATGACATACAGAATGCTGCTGAATTTATTACCCCATTATAAATATTAGTGTGGGAACATTTTTCTGTATTCAAGTTGTTTTTGGCTAGCGGCCAGTATCAAAGCAGGAATTTAACTGAATTCTGTGTTGACTTTTCCTCTCGCGGGAATCTGTGTGTTTATGCCTTTTTAGGTAGAAAATAACAACAACAAAGACTTTGTATAGTTCTGAGTTGACTGTTGTAAACATTGTCTGCTGTACAAAGTTTCCATTAAACTAGCTTATAAATTCTGAGCTTTTGGTAGTCATGTATTTTTAGAACATCTTTGAATGAAGCGCTGAAACTCTGCAGCTCGTATTCTAACAATGAATAGGGCTGGACAGCATGTAACCCCATTTTGAAATCACTTCATTGGTTTTTGGTGGATACGGGATTGATTTTAAAGTTTCATTAATGAGCTATCAGGCCTTGCATGGTCTTGTTATATATATATATATATATATATATATATATATATATATATATATATATATATATAAAGTGCTCATTTATTTTGTCCCTGGTGGAGCCCTACACTCTAAGATTTATTAGTGGAGCAGAGTTACACTTTCTACCAAGGGAGTGTCTGTCTTTTATATGCACTTAAGCTCTTAAAGTCAGTTCTCCGTTTTTTATAGCTTTTTTAATAGTTGTATAGCCTTTGCAGCTGTGTAGGCCTATTTTTTATGTTATTGTGTAGGTTTGTATTTATTTTCATTGAAGATTGCTGCATTTTCTACAATATATCATAATCTCTACACCTGTTTAGACTGTTTTATTTGTATTATTTGGTCTTTGCAACTGTTTGGACCTGTGTTTGTAAAACAGTAGTTCTGTGTTCAATATGTACAGCTCTTTGATGTATCTTTTTTGGCCTCCAAACCTCATTAAGTATGTAAAAATGTTTTATTTTGATTTACATACAGTAATTGTCATTACCAGTAGCTATTTTTTATTATTATTTTTGTTTATTTGAATATAGTATCCGATTCTTTACCAATTTATAAAAATAAAAACAGCTTATTTGAGGCCAGAATATCAAACACCCAGGTAAACTGTCCACTAGAGGGAGCCCCGGAGCGCAGGTTGGTTATTTATCCGGTTAGAATTGATCTGGGGACTGCTCCAGGTGCTGTTCCAACCCTGCTCTAAATTATATCATTGAGCCAATTAAATCTCCATACAAAACCATGAAGTATCATTTTACCTGTTAAACCTGGAGTGGAATGGCCCCTCAGGACGGTGATTGAACACCCTTGTGATAGTCACTTAAAGTTTAGGATTAAGTTAAAGGTTTGGGGTAAAGAAAAGTGTTTGGTTTATTGAAGAAGCGTAAGCTGTTCCTACAGCATTTGTTCCTTGATGCTCCAATTAGACACAGATTTATGCAACGCATCATGATTTCCATTACATGAGAGTAGGTGTTAAAACTTCATGCTGATATTGGACTCAGCTCTCGCCAAGATAAGCACCAGCTAAGACATGGCTTATTTTACTGTAAACTAATGTTTCCTTCTATCTGATGATGTAGATATCCTTCTGCCTGATGTTGATGGCTGAAGTGTAATGCTGGCTCCAGGGATCAGCCTATTTTGCCTCCCTGGCGCATCAGCACACACAATGGCTGCAATGCTGGATCTAGGGATCAACCACTGTGCGACCTCCCTAGCGCATCACCTTCCATCCTTGGTGTTTCGTCAACTAGCCCACGACACCCTAAGAGGGCTCAACAGTGATTCTGGCATCCCAGCACCACCCCCCTCCGTCCCCCACTCAGCTAAGCCTAGCTTACTTACCTTCCTTTACATCGATGTTCTTTCTACGTTGCTTGAGGTCCCCAACCAGAATCTTTTCGTCTCAACCAGAGCCAGTTGCTGCTCTTCTCTGCTGCTTCAGATAAGTTCTTCACTATGCATCGCAACACTTGACCACTAAATCCGATGTCTCTGAGAAATCCTCGACACAAATCCTCGACAACCTACCTCCACTGGGTAAACCTGGACTCTCCATCCTTGCTGTTCCGCTTCAGCAGCCAGTTAAGAATACCGAAGTTATTTCCTTTTGTACGCCTCATACACAGCATCCTCCCATGGCATTGTTAACTCTACCAAGTGAACAAGGCATGCTGATCCAGGCTCTAGCAGCTTCCAGTTGTCCTAGACGAGTTTTGGTTTTAATATCTTTTCTTGGTGGTTGCTCCCCTGGACGGAGGAATGTTGTTCTTCGTGTGTCAGATATTGCTGGAATTGGTGGCACCCTGTTGGTCATGCTGCGCTTGTCTTCCAATGCTAAGGCCAAACATCGCAGCACCTGGTCATGACGCCAAGTAAACCATCCTTGGCTAAGACTCACCTTACATCCTGTCAAAATGTGTCTTAATGTAGCTGCCGATGAACACAAAGGGCACCACAGATCCTCTCCTACCCATAGATTAAGGTTCTGTGGTGATGGGAGAACATCATATGTTGACCTGATGAGGAAACTGATCCTGCTCTGTTCCACTGTTCCACTGTTCTTAGACCTCACCAGCCAATCTTGCGTTGTTCCACACTCTCCCATCTCATCCATTCTCCCTGCTTGGCCTGGGAAATGGCCTTTACACACCTCATCCTCGCCTCCTGCTTTTGCACCTCGTTGACTACCAGCTTCCTCCGTTGAGCTGGGGCTGCTTTGTGCCATGTAGGAGGAGCTGAACTGAGACCAAGGCCTCCTCTTCCATGCTGTACTTGCCCCATGATATCACTGATACAAATGGCAGCCTGTGCATCTTCCACAGTTTCCTTTGCCGCCCATTTTCTTCCAGTTTTCAACACAGGTGCTGCCTCCCTCACACATTCGTCGCATGACTCTACCAATGTCATTTCCAATCGAACCTTGGCGCACTTAAACTCCTCATCAAAGTCTGCAAGGAATATTTCACTGGTACATGAAAAGTGCAGCCCTGATGAGTGGATTCAAATGAAATGACAGAGCTAATTCCTGATAAGTGGATTTAAATGAAATGACAGAGCTAATTCCTGATAAGTGGATTCAAGTGAAATGACTGGGCTAATTCCTGATAAGTGGATTCAACAGAACTCTCCAACACATGATGGGAATACATTGGAACCGGTGTCCCTGGAACAGCTGCCAAGCAGCACATGTGCTCCTGTTTCTGATCACTTCCAGATGCTGAGCAGTGATCACAAGGGCTGGAAGCGAGGAATTCAGGACCAGAAAGAGAGACAGAAGGAGAAGGTCTACTTGTAGTTTAATCTATCTCAATGGGGTATTTATTTCAAACCTGCTAGGATTCTGAAGGCCGTCGTGTCTACTTGTAACTCTCCTCCTCAGAAATGATGCATTGGGAAGTCTTAGTTGTTGCTCTTGTTTATTACAATGTCTATACTTCTGCCATCCCAGGGAAAAATAAAGGTAAGGACATTTTTTTTGTGTGTACCATAACTTTTCTTCTGAAAGCGTTTCATACGACATTTCAAAAGCATTTTATTGAATGCCAAGTTAAGTGCTCAGAAAAATACTCCCATAAATATATACAGGGGACTACAACATGGCATGGTCTTCATATTGAGTCACACGTTTACTGTAGGTGTTTTCTGAATAATACTGACAGTGGAGATCATAATTTCAATGTCTCTAAATGCTTGTCCATATGCACATGTAGAATTTCTCAATCCAAAAATGCTGGTTGAACATTAGGATGTGGTAAAAGTAAGCATATTATTGAAAATGGCTAACAAATAATTACCTAATGGTGCTTTCATTTAAAGCTTCAAAGTTGTACAACACTTTAATCTCTGTAGCATCATCCATGCGTAGAAGAGTTATAGGGTGTTATGCCTGCTTGTTGTGGGAGCACTGCAAGCTCTATTTTTACACTGGGTTGCATAGTGAAAGCATGGTAAAGCATACGATAAGTACTGTAAAGCCAAGGCAGGTATAAAACATATTTTAAAAAAATGGTAAACTATGGTAAAAGCATAGTATAACCATGGGAAAACTGAAAATGTACTGCAGTAAACTTTTAAAGGGGTTGTGCTCACGATCTGTGTAATTAGGTTTGCATTTTTAATTCCTGGTCTTTAATAATCCTTCATAATAGCTTTTTTGGAAGGAAATACCACCTTCACGCTACATTTAGTAGCTCTTTGATCTAGACTTAAATAGATTTGCTGTAATGAATCCACGTACACGTACACGTACACGTGTGTGTGTGTGTGTGTGTGTGTGTGTGTGTGTGTGTGTGTGTGTGTGGTAACACATCCAGGCCACGCTGGTTTGCACCCTTTTGACCCAGACACAGAACTGTAGTTAAGCGCTTTTATACCTACCTGCTTAACTACAGGCAGGTGTCCCTCATTCTATTAGAGCTAGGTGTTTCCCATCCTGGCTCTAATTACAAACCCCAAGGCATTCTGGGTGATGTAGTCCTCTACCACACCCCTGGACTACATTTTTCCTCTCTCCTGCCCTACTCTGCCACTGTATGCATAGGCACCAAGTTTTGAAATTCACTCCCTCATATTATTATATGCTACCTTTAAAAAAAGTGGACAAGGTAGTTTTACTGTAAAATACTAAAATTGTATTGCTGCTGTTTAATACCAATATGGTAAATAGTTTTTTTCCAACTAATAAGACTTTCTTTTTTTTTTTTTTTTAAATAAGCCAGTATTTCAATTACTGCAGCACAGTTTCCCTCCAATAAAACGTATAGTTTGTAACATCTTCGGTAGTTAGAGCAGGGGAAATTTAAAGTTGAATACCCTTTCAAATGTAGTCAAATACACCCTAAAAACTACGCCACTGTTGTTTATGTAGAGAGGTAGAGGACCTCTAAGTCATGACCAAGATATGGGTTCCTTTCACAAGACCCTTCAATTAAATGAAAGTCAATAGTCACAAGAGCAGTTTAAAATTGCCTTTTTCAAAGCAGTTTTATTAAAAGACAAAGTATAAAAAGAGCACCACAGGACTAATGTATCAGAAGAAAGTTAGAATTAGAGAGAAGTAAATGTCAGGTTTCTAGTTTAACAGGTGAGGTTGAAGTTCTACAGTATTTAGGGTCTGTAGAGAGACTAAAACTATGAGGTATGACACAGGTCTGGTTTTTGGGATGGAACCGCATAACAGTCTTACATTTTGATTGGTCCTTGCCTGTCACGGGAATATGTCATCACACGAGTGGGAAAGCTTGTAGGCATTTTTAACATTGCGATAAGAGAGAGCGAGAGAAAGAAAGAGAGAGATGTGCTTTCCACAACCTTTCTATTAAAATATAATGTGGCATTTTGCTGTACTAATATAACAAACTATAGGTTACTACTTTATATGAATAATCATGTCGAGGCTGTGTGGTCCAGTGGTTAAAGAAAAGGACTTGTAACCAGGAGGTCCCCGGTTCAAATCCCACCTCAACCACTGACTCATTGTGACCCTGAACAAATCACTCAACCTCCTTTTGTGCTCCATCTTTCGGGTGAGACGTAACTGTAAGTGACTCTGCGGCTGATGCATAGTTCACACACCCTAGTCTCTGTAAGTCGCCTTGAATAAATGCTTCTGCTAAATAAACAAATAAATAAAATGTTTTGTAAGAATTGACTTTCTGTGGTGGTGTACTTTTTTTCTTTCAAGTAGCATATATCTATAATCGTTTGCGCAATATATCTTCCCCACTATTACCGTTTTGTTACAGGAGATACATTAGTTTACCTCTAATGTAATTACAGCTTTATTAAACCTTTATTAAAGGCTAATATTAAAACACATTTTTGAGAAGGAACATGGTATTCCAAAAAAAGGACATCTCATTTTCTTATGTCCATCAATATATTGTAGCGTTTCGGGTTCTTTTTGGGACAAAAATGAGACTGCAACCGTTAGTAGATAAAGGCAGTTTATTTTTACAATAATGAAATAATCACAAAATAAAATCATAAAGTGAAGGAAAGGGGACTTGGAGTTGAAAATTTAAATAAATGATTGTAGTACTGTAGTTTTTATTTTACCCTACCCTTCCCAGTCTTTTCCCTACGCCCCCTTATATGCCCTTCCTCCCCCCCTCTTTTGCAGCAAACCTGCACTCCAGTTCCCCTCCACACACATACACACGCAACCCCTGCACACACACCACCATGCAACCCCTGCATGCATACACACCACCATGCAACCCCTGCACACACACACCACCATGCAACCCCTGCACGCATACACCCACCATGCAACCCCTGCACACATACACCCACCATGCAACCCTTGCACACACACACCACCATGCAACCCCTGCACGCATACATCCACCATGCAACCCTTGCACGCACATACCAAAGCAGTCCTTTTCCATTATTAAAGGCCAATATTAAAACACATTTTTGAGAAGGAACATAGTATTCCAAAAAAAAGGACATCTCATTTGCTTATGTAATGTCCATCAATATATAGTCATGCGTAGGGGGTTATCAGACCTTCTGGGTTTAAGAGACCAGTGCCCTTCAACAACTTCAAATAAATTTTATTGTATTTTATTAGTCAACATTTTCCTTATCTATTCCCAGTGGCAAATTGAGGTACTGATTGACTTCAGCTGTGATGAAATGTAAGGTCCATAGCATCAACAAACGTCATGCTGTCAGGATGCCTTTGCGTACACTTCTGCTTATCGCTGCGGTTGTGGAATTTCTGTAACATATCACCACTGTAGCACTGCAGCGAGGAACTGTAATTGGACTTTCTAAATTGGAGAGAAAAACAGGGATACAATTATTGGGCACACCATTTAAAAATGCTGAGCTATATGAAGAATCTTATGGGAGGAGGCAGTGTGGGCCAGTGGTTAAAGTCCAGGGCTTGTAACCAAAAGGTCACTGGTTCAAATCCCACCCTGCCACTGACTGACTGTAAGTGACTCTGCACATAATGCACAGTTCACAGCCTACCTCTGTAAAGCGCTTTATGATGGTGGTCCACTATGAAAGAACCAGAACCATATTATTATTTTATTTTTTTTATTTTTTTGTTTTTTAAGAAAACATTTCATACTTTGCACAAGGGCAGTCGTTAAGTATAATCTTGTGGATTTTCCTGTTTACATTCTTGTGGAATTCTTGGCAGCTGTTGTCAAAATGATGTCCAGAGATAACACCATGGAAGCAAACATTTCTTAGCCAAAACATGGAATACTGCCAAATTCATAGGCCTGTTTGATTATGTATGGAACCAGAAATAGAAGGTTGAGGCATCAAAATGTTTTAAGAAAATAACAGGTAACAGCACTTGTACCTCTTAGTTCCTGCTATACAAAATACCGGAGGTTTCACCGCTATAAAATTAAAGTCTCCTTTGTAGAGACATTTTATACAGGTGGTAAAATAAAAGAGAATTTAGCTAACAACAAAAGAAGTACATCTGTTCAAATTCTCTGTAGATCATCTACAACAGGGGTTCTCAACCAGGGGTCCGTGGCCCCCTTGGGGGCCTTGAGGTTTCAAGGGGTCTGTGGAAGGGTGGGGGTATTCAGTGACACAGGAGACAGAAGATTTTATTTGCAAACACTGCACAGGTGCCCAGATTTATTTAATTTACTTATTTATTTTTATTTAGTTTAGCCCGCAGAGGGCGCTGTTGTCCGTGGTTTGGATACTGCCGACAGTAAAACAGGACCACGGGGTTACCAACACAGGTATCCCAATCTGTGCACCTTCAAGTGCTCAAAAATAATAATGAAAACAGAAGGCGAAAGAAAAAGGGAAAATAAAACACAGTAATAAAACTACAAACAAAAGTGCTGCTTATGCAGTGCCCCCACTGCTGCTAAGCCGGTCAGCACGGGTCTCCGTCCTACACTCAGTTGTGCCTATACACTGGGGTTGGCCAGGGTTCCCCGTACATCTACACACGTCCCCTCGGGTACGTATTTATTTATATTGCTCTGTGAAAATTAGTTTTTTTATGAAAGGCTGCCCCCTCAGCCGGGCTCGCCTGCTCCTTGTTTCACTCTGGCCTCTTCTGCCAGCGACACTGTATTTCCCCCAACACGGCCACCCGAGTGCACAACCAAGCCAGTTCTTAAGGGCCGAGCAGTCTCCCAAGGCCCACCCCTCAGCCACTCAGAGAGAGGGAAAGCACACACACACCCTCTTCTCCACCTCTCCGTGTCATCGCCATGACCGACAGTTGGATCCCACGAGACTGCTGTCCTCTACCTGCAGTAATACGGATGTGTCAGACAGTCAGTCCAGATCTCTCCTGTTACAGGGTCCTATTAGCTTCAGCATGTCATAAGCATGTTGAGAAATTAACGCATTCTCAGGTTACGTTCTCGTATGGGGTAATAGAGCTATTTCAGCTGGAGCACGACAGATTACAAAGCACAGGAGAAATCATTGGAAACACACACAATAAATACCAGATGTGGATACATTTTTAATTCAACCATCAGCTTCAAAACAACAAAACCCACAGAATGATGATACAGAACTTCCTTCAACAAGTTCAACTGTAAGAGCTGAAGAACAGCAAGGAGGTGGTGTTGTGAAGCCGTAAAACATTAACCCTGCAAAATTAAGGAAATACGAAGTCAGCTACTTGAATTTCGGTTTTATTTGTACTGGAAGTGGAGATATACCTCAACCGTAATTTGTGCATAAGTACTGTCCAATAAATGTCCAAATTACAGAGACATTTAATTACCAAGCATGAAATATATAAAAACAAGCAACATTGCAAAAGCAAAAGGCTAAGGAACTGCTTGGTACGAAAGCTGTAATGAAATCCACAACTACCGCGGATAAAAAGCTTGTAGTGTCATTGTACTTAGTGGCGCAGAAAATTGCTAAAGCAAAAAAAACATATATGATTGCTGAGGAGTTGATAATGCCGTGTACCACTGAAATTGTAAAGGAAATGTCTGTAGAGCAGAAGGCCAAGGAACTGGCAAAAAAAACAATGTCATATGACACTGTGAAATGACAGATCGCTTGTATGTCAGAAGACATAGTTTCACAGTGCATTGATCGGCTGCGTGACAGTGATTTTGCTATACAACTCGATGAATCCACAGGCATTTCTAAAATGTCCCATTTACTCGCCTATGTTTGGTATGTGTGGAATAAGGGAATAAAGGAAGACTTTTGGTTTTGCAAGGAGCTCAAGACAACAACAAAGTCAGATGATATTTTCAAACTGTTAGATGATTTTATGACTTCAGCAGAAATCAGCTGGATTAATTGCATTAGGGTCTGCACTGGTGGAGCTGCAGTAATGACTGGAAAGCATTCTGGTGTCGCGCAAAAAATAAAAGCCGCTGCACTTCGTGCTGTTTGGACACATTGCTTTTTACACCAAGAGGCGAGTGCTGCGAAATATATTGAACCAGGTCTTCACAGTGTTCTGAACACAGCGGAAACACTTGTTAATTTTACTAAATCCAGAGCAACAAACTCCAGGTGTTTTGCTGCACTTTGTGAGGAAGTGGGCGCAGAGCACCATTCCTTGCTCATGCATACAGAGGTGAGATGGCTATCTGGAAGCAGAATGCTTACCCTTATATTTAGGCTTAAAACTGGATTTAATAGACTAACACAATGCTCATTCGTCAGAATAATTGGACACCACTGACTCAGTGGAATTGCTGGCGCACAACAAATGCATGCCAGTTTTTTTTTTAATCTCACAAGCAGTGCTTAACTGATCTAATAAAACATTTAGTATTATATATATCACCACCCTGCAGGTCCAGTGTGCCTAACAGAACTAGGGCAGTCAAGCAATTAAAAAAAATAATTGCGATTAATTAGAATGGGAAATGTAGTCTTTTAGCCCACTGCCATTATCTCCCTGAACTACATTTCTTATCTCAGTGGTCAGAAAGGGTATATGCTTCTTTCCAGGCGTGGCCCTACGTACCTGACCTCCATCACTTTACCCCACACTTTATCACAAGCCCCAGACCTTCAGTGTTGCAGCATTCATGCAGATCAGGCAATTGTCCCAGTTGGACCTAGTCCAATAGAAACGCCCGAGCTCTCCCGGATGGCCAATCAGGGTGCTACCATCACGCCCCTCCCGCCCCTTGTTTCCCATCAGCTGAGCCCGGTGGTCCCCAGGGCACTTTTTCCGCTCGCGATAAAGTCAACACAAGTGCAGCGCAGAGAAGCAAAGCTGCAGAGTGCAGAAGCACAGCTCTGCCTTGCAGACAGCACCAAACAAATCCTGCTGCCAACTCCCATTACAATATTTAATTTAAATAGAGACATTTTATTTCCAATTTCAATAACTTCACATGCAGAAAATTAAATGTATTTGGTTTGTGAATTGGAGGATTTTGGTTTTGTGAAAATTAGTCGAATAAATTGTTTTATTTTCTATAAGCGAATTTCATTTTAGTGAATGAGGCCCAAAGTGTCAAAATGAAATTAAACACAATGTTTAATTAATTTCAATAAGAACCACTAGAAAAGGTTGGAAACATCCTTAGAGGACAGTAAAAAATTGTCACGCATATGGAACATTTGTGTTTCAGCTGTGCTACAGTAAAAATGGTACATTTACATCGTTCTATTAAAATCTGTATTAAAGCATTTTATAGAAACACACGTCAGATTATTAATTTAATGTAAGAGAAAACACTCCAGTGCAGGGATGACATATAGATTCAGAAGGGAAATCTGCAACTGGGAGACTGAGAAACAGAACAGCTCTCTCAAATCCAGATACTCTTACTTATATTTATAACAAATTACATTAGAAAAAAGATCATCTCTAATGTGTGTTTTTAAAGGATTGTAAATGTAAGAATATTCAATTACCTCAGTCACCTTTGACTTCCTGTAACAGTGGATGGTACACAAACCCAAGCTCTCTTGGATTCAGTCCCTAATACAAGAAGGGTTGATCTCACCGGGGCATAGACAAGTAACAGGACAGGTTAATATTAAATGCATTCATGGAGATATGCATACTTATCCAAAGGTCACTAAATTAAAAAATTGGCCAGCAGGTGACGCGAGTACAAGTGGGGTTGTGTCCTCGCTTGCCAGTGCCTGTCATGGGATGGGACAGCGCGCAGTTCAAAAATTGGTTGGCTGCTGTGACATCTCTGTCCTCCCTATTGGTTAAGAAAGAGGAAGTAATTGGAGAGATCTTCCCCTTTCGAGACCCGACGTGGTTTTTCCATAGATTTAAACCCTAAAAAACTAAACGGGAATGCCAGGCCGCTCTGCCCATATCAATGATACAGACCACATGCTTTGCCATGGGGGTTTTATCAATCAATCAATCAATCAATCAATCTTTATTTTATATAGCACCTTTCATAGTGGACCATCATCACAAAGTGCTTAACAAGATGCAGTAACAACAAGAAAATCCATAAGTCTTTTAATACAGAGAAATGCATAATACATGATACAGTAAAAAAATAATACAGTGAAAAATGCATAATACATTAAGTACAGTGGAAAGTGCATAATACATGATAGTAGCATAATACATGAAATAGTAGCAGCAACACAGCAGCTAATAGGCTTAAAGAGAATGGAAACCAAGAGAGAACAGGTGGGTCTTGAGAGTTGATTTAAAGCGAGTGACGGTGGGAGCATCACGCACCAAAGCTGGGAGAGAGTTCCAGAGAATCGGAGCCATGAAGCTGAACGAGCGTTCTCCAAGTGTGGTGCACTTTTGCTTGGGGATAACAAGCAGGCCAGAGTCGGAGGACCTCAGCTTGCGGGCAGGGACATAGCAGGTCAGCAGGTTGAGGAGGTACAAGGGACCTGTGTGATGAAGGGCATTGTAGGTGAGCAGAAGAGAAAATAATCCTGAACTTTACAGTTAGGCAGTGCAGCTAGGCAAGATGGGGGTGATGTGATCACGTTTTTTACATCTGGTAAGGATCCTGGCAGCTGCATTCTGGACTAGCTGCAGTCGGTTTATGGTGATTGCTGGGAGACCACCATATAGAGAGTTGCAGTAGTCGAGTCGAGAGGAGACAAATGCATGACAAAGTATCTCCGCATCTGGGAGGGAAAGGTAGGGACGGACTTTGTAGATGTTTTGTAGATAGTAGAAGGAAGATTTGACTACGGAGGAGATGTGGCTGCTGTCAAGAAGTACACCAAGGCTTCATACTGTGGGGGAAGGCAGCAGCAGACAGTTTCCGAGGTTCAGGGCAGCTATATTTAGATTCTTAAGTTGAGTTTTAGATCCTACCAGAAGGAGTTCAGATTTGCTAGTGTTCAGCTGAAGATGTCTTGAATGCAAGCACAGAGCCAGACCATGGCAGAGGGGCTTCCAGGGTCGAGTTTTAAGTAGAGCTGGGTGTCGTCAGCATAGGAGTGAAACATGAGGCTGTGTCGGCGTATGAGGTGACCCAAAGGAAGCATGTAGATGTTGAAGAGAAGGGGCCCAATAACAGATCCTTGGGGGACACCACAAGTGACCGGGTTTGCAACACCACTGCTTCCATCATAGAAGACAGACTGCATGCATCCAGATAGGTAAGAGGACATCCAGGAGAGACAGGTTCCAGAGATCCCAGCATACTTCTTAAGGAGGTCAAGAAGAATGCCATGATCTATGGTGTCAAAAGCGGCTGTTAGGTCAAGGAGGACAAGCACAAAGGGAGCACCAGCATCAGCATTGAGCAGGAGATCATTCACAATCTGGAGCAGAGCAGTTTCAGTACTGTGATGCGGCCGGAAACCAGACTGTAGAGATACAAGCAGATTGTTGTCCGTGAGATGTTTCGTCAACTACAACCCTTTCAAGAGTTTTTGAGAGAAAAGGGAGATTGGAGATGGGATGGAAATTAGGTAAGTCAGAAGGAGGAGAGGGCAGGAGGGGCAACCGGAGGAGCGTCAAGGTGGTCAAATAGTAAACTGGGTTTGTGGTGGGCGAGTGTAGAATAGATGTCGATTTTGTTCCGAAAGAGGAGAAATCATGACAGGTAAGAGAGGAGGATGGACGGGAGTTGGATCTGTTGGTGGCTGGATGTAGGATTTGGTCAGTGGTCTTAAAGAGAACATTGGGTTTACCATGTCTCATAGTTATGATTTCAGAGAAGTACTGAGAAGTACTTCACCCTGGCCGCGGCGAGCGCATGCCTGTAGCTCACGAGATGGTCGCTCCAGATCTCTGTGTGAACCATTAGTCCAGACGACCTCCACTTGCACTCAAGCTTGCGGCAGGCAAGTAGTAGTTACATGGCTGTATTCTTTGATTCTGCCAATAAAGTTCCATTACAGAGTCCAGTGAACATTAACTACTCTAGAGTATGCTACCGGGGATGCTTTATTTTTGTTCCAAAAATTTCCAGTTTCTAGTTTGTAGTAGTAGTGGTAGAATAGATTTGTGAAATTTAATTTTCCCATATCTGCAGAGTTTAAGAGTCTCTTATTATAATTCTATAGTCACTATTCCTCATAATGTTTCCTAAATAATAATATCCCTGCTCCACATTGGCAGATTTAGGCATTGTTAATCAAATAATGGTTTTACCATTCATTGAACCTTTTTTTCTACACTGACGTTCTCATTCTACAGCTGTGCAAGTCATTTTAGAACAAAACAAAACTGTAGATAATAGTCTGTAATTCCATACCTGGCTTGCTAAACAGCTCTTATGTGTTAATCAGGTCACCAGAACCCCTCTGTGGAAATTACAGTTCGGTATTCTTTATTCTTTATTTTTATTACTTCATCCCCCCATCCCCCACCCCCCTTTTCTAAGTCTCACTCAAAAGCAAGCGCATGTCTTATTTTTATACAGTATTAAGTTTCTTTAGCAAGGGGCTGTAATAGCAAGCCCTGTGTTTGATCTGGGAGAACAGAGAGCGAATGTGTTCCTGGATAACCCAGCCCATTAACATCAGCCCAGCTTCCTGTTCAGAACCATCTCCAGCTGGGAAGATCACATTCCATCCTTGGCTTCTCTGATCTCGTTCATATCCCAGACTTACAGTACTTTCATTTAACTCAGTTCAGTGAACACATTTACTAAAATGTTTCTGTAAGTATTATATAAAACATTCTTTAACTGAAAACTGAAAAAAAATTGCATTTGGATACCATTCAAATTGGAAATTCTGTGTTACAAAAGTAATGGAGTGCTTTATTGTAAGAAATATATCTTTTGTATTTTTCATGTTCATATGTATGTACGTGTAAATAAATTATTTTAATACGTTTTCCATGCAGCTTTTATAAACAAACCACAGTCATTGTTTTTGTAATGGAAGCACAGGAGACTACTTTTACAAAACACTAAACGAAATTCTTGAAACACTAATGGAAATTCAACCAAGGAACATCTGGAACTCTTAACAACAAGCTTCATACCAACAGAAGAACCATCGCATCATCAGCAGTACTCATGTTTCTGAAGTCACCTGAAGCTGAGAAGGATCAGCTAAGATGATTTATCCACTAACGAGATGCTACTGAGATGTTTTGTTTCTCTCTTCCTGTAGACAGCTGATTTGTAGTTAGGCAAATTACTTTAATTCAGTCCCCTGTCTTTTGAGAAGAGAACAGTGGTATTGCAATTTTTGAAAGCCAACAAGTGAAAAGCAGGCAGAGAGTGGAGAGAGAAAGAGCTGCAAACTAGGCAGAACGTTTTAATGAATGAGTTTAAACATGATTTAAGATCATCATGAATATAATGATTATTTTAGCTGCAGTGGTACCATCTTATACAGCAGCATTGTAGCTGACCTTTGGATACCATTGCCCCTTAGTAGAGAACCATTAATTTCCACTGAAGATATGTATGAGTCTTCCCAGCCTGACAAAAACATTCCGACATACAGTATATGCTATAAAGTGTGAAATACAGACGGGAAAACTCCATACATTCCCAGATTATAGTATTCTCAAATAACCATATGCTAAAATGTTTTAACCAGATTTCATCCCAACTGGGTAAACGTTTTTTTTTTGTACAAATAAAGGTTTGATATACAGGTGGACTGAGCATAAGACATGGGAAGAACAGGAAAGCATAAAAGAAGAACCACAGCCATCAAGGGGTGAAGTTTTTAAGGATACTGTTTGTATGGAGAATGTGTGGAATTCATTGCTGGGCTGCAGCCCAGTCCATGTGGATTTCTATCTAGTTATACTGACACATTTAAGGTCACAGAAGCGAGACAGATTGAATCCTAGGGAACAGTCAGAGAACTTATCAAGCTACTGTATATTCTTTTATTTCCTATTCTATCTATAACAAACACAAGTGTTAACATGTTGTAGGTACTGTGTTAATGTTTCTGAAGTGTTACACACTCGCAGTTAGTTTGTACCAGTGTCACTGAATAGGTTGTAAATATAATCAGTGTTTTTATACTTGTATTTGCATATGATTTGTCACAGTGTTGACAAGTGATTTTTTTTATTTATTTATTCTATAATTCATCCCACCTGACTGATAATGTCATGTCAACATGTCATCCAAACTTCAATCAGAAACTTGCAATTGGTTTCCAATTTCACCCATGCTGTGATTCTTCACTCTACATTATGACAAAAGTGAACATGTATGGTTGACTTGGTTCAAACACCTATTACTATAGTATGTAGGTGGGTTTGGAGGGATGCAGACCAGGGACTAACAGCCTTAAGTGATAATTCTAAAATTGCAAAGCCATATAGCAGAATTTAACCAGTCAGCAGATATCACTTACGCCTACAGTATACAGTACAGTACACTCTAATACAGCGCGTACTGTGTGTCCATTTTGGATGTTAACAAAACAAGATACTGACCCTGCAGTGTAAATAAGGTAGTTCATGAGAAAGCACTCAGGTTTGTAACTGCTCATCCACGTGAACAGGGCTCTTTTGTGCTGTGGTTACAATAATTGTAGATAGCCAAAACAACATAAAGCTTACCTGTTTTGCACTTCCATTAGCTCAATGTGCACTTTTAAAACAACTACATGTTAAAGCACACACATGGTTCTATTTTAAAACATGATATATGTTACTTTATTAGGTTAAAGAAAGTTTCTATGACTTGTGCTGGGGTCAACTGTTTCAACTTCCTGGATCATTTGACCTCAGCTGTGTCTTCTGGGTCAAAGCATACTACTGGCTGAAAGCAGGTCAGACAATAGGGGAAGCAGCTGCTGGTTAATGACAGCAGACAAGCAGTTGAAGGAGTGGGGACAATTTCACCCTTCAGGTAAAATGACGAAGCAAGTACAACACTAACAGAAAGCATGGTTTGCAAACAGAGGTTTCTTTAACCAAGTGTAGTACCATATATCATGTTTTCTATAAGATGTTACTTTCACAATTGGACACTCATATATAGAATGGGAGTACTGTGAGAGTTATGGAATTATTTTATTAGCTACAATCACTTGGGTTGGTAAACAATTGAAGTTCTGTGCACTCTCCCTGTCGATCCCCTGCCTCTGCATTAAAACACAGCGATTCAATAATATTCCTGCTATTAGTTCCACCTAGTGTGATCTATTGAACCATATTGTTAACACCATTTGCAATACATATACAGTGTTTACCTGCCACTTACACAGATCATTAAAACAGAGCCTACTGTGTTGTTGTTATTTAGCAGCATTTTCACTGGAGTCTTCAGCCAACTTTCTCCAGGAAATTAAGATCCCAAAATCAGCAGTTTGTTGACTTGTAATTTTGCTTTCAAGATTTTTTTTTATTTTTTATTAAACGCCACAAGGTTTAGCAGTAGCGTCATATTTAATTATTTCCAGAATCTAATACAATACAGCCAAACCCTTCTAATATCAATTTGAAGGGGCACCTGGTGACAATTAGCATTGAATTGCAAAACATATGTGTTGATGCAACAAATATTCCTGCTTTGCCATGGGACTTTGGATTTAGTACCAGCTGTTGCATTGATTATAATAGTGATGATCATTAATAAAATGACTCGTCACATACAGTCTGTATATGTAGTATTTATATCTCAGTACATTTCAGTACTGTACAGCAACTAAAATTAAACCATATAATATTGTGCTTTTATTTCCCAAAGTGATATTAAATGGGGTATTATAATAAGGGAGGGTGTCTGTAGTTAACTTAAGATGTGTCTAGCCTGGGATACATTTCACACCTAGTGGTTATTGCATGCCATCAGCATTTATCAATGCAGTCATTTAGCTGCTGCACCACAGTGCTGGAATGCTCTAAGAATAAAGTAGTACAAATCCTAATTCACTACAGTATGACATATCATGCAGTTGTAGTTTGCGCTCGTATTTCATTAAATACATACGAGTCATTTACAGTAAATGGGTGCTTATTTAGCCACTGGAGTCTGTATTCTTGTCAAATGTTTGCATTAAAGGTTTCCTGAGATACTTTGGCCAATAGATAAACTAAAATGGTTTCAGACTGAATCTTGGAACATCTGCATTTCAGATTGGGTGATTCAAAAAGACTCGAAAAATTCGAGTCTTACCCTTGTCATCGCTAAGCAAGCCTGTGCATATTATATTTATGTGCTTCAGTATCTGTGCTGTCAGATGGGTGTTAAAAGATCCCATATGTGTGTGAGTGACTTTACCTGTCCTCATTTGCCAAATACTATCTTTAGAAATACTAAAAAACAAGGTTTCGACTAATCTTTGAAGGGATTGAAAAAGATTTCTAGTCAAAACATTTGTCTTTTTTTTTGTATTTCTATATATTCAACACTACTGAGTCTTTAATAGTTATGGATGACCGAATGCTATCTTGTTCCACACAGCTCTGACTGGGTTATCATCCAGTAAAGGCACTACCATGCTGTAGGGAAAGGCATCATTTGATTAAGTGGTTCACTGGTTCAAATCCTGGGGGCCCATAAGTTCTGCATTAGCCCAAAGGTTAAGGGAGAAAATCTGGGTCTAGGCTGAAATTTCAAGGCTGGGGCCTTGCCTCCTGGGTTCAGAAGCTTAGTAACATCCATAGCTTAGGTGCGGCTAGTGAAAAAAAGCCACTGGCTTGACAGCAGTAACACAGGTACCCCGTTTATCTTCAGTCCTCCTGATCAGTACATTGAATGTAGTACTAAGACAACATTGGAATTAGGCATTTCAAATTGGGTGTACAACTTTTAACCAGACCTAAATTAACAGTCTAAAAAACAATGAGTTGAAGATATATGAATTACTGTATGTTTAATTTGCTAATCCTTAACTGCATTTTTTAAATGATAGTAAGATAGGGGTCACGCCGAATAGCTGACTAGAAAAGTGAGTCAACCTCAGAAACGGGCAGTCAGATCATCAAACACAGCAGCTCAGCAGCATTTTACTACCAGCACAATTACAAACTGACAAAAATACAAATGTTTGTGTGTTAAAAATGCGTATTCCAGGAGTGAACTAGCAATGTCAATGTTAGTGTTGTATTCAGCTGTTTGAACTGAAACGGAAAGTAACTGTAAAGTTTACAGTTTCAGATCAACAGAAAGTGCTCATGTTTGTGAATGGAGTCGTTGCTATTGATCACCATTCCTAATTATTACTGCTCTGTTAGAAGCTGATTGTACTTCTTTAGTAAGAACGTATCTTTCATGAAACCAGACTGTTCACACTGTGCTTTCATTGTGCTTTTACTGATGTTTTACTACGTCTTGATAACTAAGTGGGTACACTGTAGACACAGCATTTTTGTGAGCATGATTGATTAGCCAGCACCATCCTGTGAATCAAATGTCCTATTGTCTTTGTGTCAGTAGGCAGAAGACCTGGTCTTTAGATACAGCAGGCTATTGTAAGTACACAGACACCTTGCCAGTCTAAATGTGTTTATGGTGAAAGATCTGGCAACCAGAGCAGAAGCGCTGCGCTTGAATGCAGTTCAAAGTAACACAGAGTTTATAAACAATCAAATTAAACACAATATTTGTGGAATTGCAATAGGGACCACTCATGATGATTGGAAACCTCACATGACAGTCAAATCAAATAAGAAAAATGCCATTTAGATCTGACAAAAGGGAAAAGGCAAATAAACAGCCTTATATCATAAACACTTGTTGATTTTGGGACCACATGTTTGTTTTTTTAAGAATGTGATAAATAATTCAAAAACATCTTACAGTTGCTTCCAGATGATGGTTAATAAAACTAGCAAGAGAAATCCATGATTAAAAGGGCTACACAGCTGTTTGTGGTATAAATTTTAATTGCCTTCAGATAAAAATTTCAAAGCTCCTCCAAAAACAACAATAGAAACACCTGCCATAAGTCCAAATGTTGATTCTGAGTGCGGCTGTGCAAAGGATGCTGTTATCTGGCTGCTATCACGGAAACAATATATCAATAAAACTGACCTCATCTGATCTGGTTGAGGCAGGAGTTACCTGGTCAAAACGGTGCTGGCACACAGATATAAGCCAGCAAATAAGCTTTGCATGCAAACGGGTGTAAAAACTGTATGAAACAGCAGGGACTTGGAGGAGCATTCGAGAAGCAACAAGACCCTCCATGAACATACATCAGTGCCGAGTCTGTGGCTTCTTCCAGAAATTGGTAACATAGCATTGCTTAATTTCTGTTAATAACTAGTGCCCCCATTATTGTGTCTAACTTTTGATTATTGGGCTCCATACATCCATACAAGGAAACTTGTTCAATTCTGCTTAAATCCTTGTTGTGTGTGCTCCTTCACACAGGGAAATACAAATACCAGTAGTTTCCTTATACGTGCCCATCATTAAAATAAATGCTAGAAGCCTGAAATTCCATCAGTAAAGAAGTACAGAAAAACAAATGATTCAGTCATGTTATGACGGCCAGTTACACAAAAGTGTGTGCTGCAGTGCACAGGTGTTTCACATTGTTATGCATCCCCCTGTATGAGGAAAGCCTTGTCACACATTGTGGCAGCTGAAAGCCTTTGCTTGAGGGTGAGGGAGGGATATCGGTCTTGTAACTTTTGCAGTGATACAGTCCAGAGTCGCTGAATGAAACTTCAGTTTCAAAGCAGGGCTGTCCATACTGTTTCAGTTAGCTGCTCTTAAAGTAGAGTAATATATTATTCCAAACTGCATTTTTATAAATCAAAGCAGCGTCTGGCATCTGGTTTGAGGCTCGTGAACCTATAACAGCTGATGTAGGTTATTGCTGTGTGTGTGTGTCTGGAATTCCCCTTGTTTCTAACTTTGATGCTGGTAGGTGTTTTCTGGAGTCTGTGTGACTGAAGTGATGCAGGTTTTGAGGACTGTGGTGTCAGGTTAATCAGTGCCCTTGGTATTGACCCTGCCTGCTTACTAAATATATATATACAGTATGTATTTAAAGTAATTGTATCTAACAAAATAGTTCCATAAACTGTATCCGCAAAGCACATCCATTCATTATATAGGTCTCAAATGTGCAGTTATAGCAAACATGTATTTTCATTTTAATACATTATCTAGGTTAAATAAATCTCTTTTTTGCAAGCCATGCTTTCTTGCACTTCCTGGGTCATTTCACCTGAACTCTGAAATTGTCCTTATCCCTTCAATGGCTTCTTTCCTCTTAATAACCAGTCAGCTGCTTCGCTATCATCTTTCCACTCTATATTTATTGCAAGTGGTGTTCAATAAATAACACTAAGTGGAACTAACTCTGTTAAGTCTGTTTTACTGCAGACGTAGCTGTACGACGGGGTGAGTGCACAGATGGAGACTGGGCATCATTGGCTTACCAACCCACATCTTAAAGTGAATGTAGATAACACAATGATTCCAGAACTCTTTCAGGTTGCATACTTCCATTCTTCATATGACTGTCAAATGTCCAGTAACATGCTTTGACCCAGAAGACACTGCTGAGGTGAAATGACCCAGGAAGTGCAAGTGCAAACAGATAGTCAGAGAATAAGGCACAGAAACTGAGAGCTTCATTTAACCCGAAGTAAATTCTAGTGGCATATGGATATGTACAAGTGATTCGCCCCTTTTTGAAAAAAACGTTTCAACCCATGGGAATATGCTGTACTGTTCACTCCCCCCCCCCCCCATGTGACCTGTTTTGTCCAATCAGGATAGAGTATTTAAAAGAGCCATTTTATAAATAGTAGTATACAGTATGCATCTAGACTTCACAAAAACCTTCAAATATGGATGAAAAGCAATAGGTTGATTAATTGATCAACAAATGTTCATTTGAGACTCACAAAATAAAATTAATGATCGATAATCTACTAAATAAAAATGTTTGGTGTTGTTTTTTCCAGCCCTGTTCCCGTCTGCAATGCTGGTAAAGAGAGGTACAGCTGCCATGCTAAACCCTGTCTTCCAGAACTCACTAGAGGAAGTAAATCTGCTGTATGAGGTAAGAGACACAGATAAATAGATGCCACTGGGGTGGGGCTTTTGTTGCCTGTTATACCCCATTCAGACCCCTAACTTACTAATGTAAATTACGTAAAGAGGAAGTGGCTTCAAATGTCATTTTATTTATGAATGACATGTTTGTACATGCCCCTTACTATTGTATGGTGTTTGCAATCATTTTGGGAGGTTCTATTTTGTTACTCTAATATTGAATTGTTATTTTTCTCTAAATCGGCCTAGCTGGCTTTGAGCTTGTCTGGTGAATCGTAAATGCCAGGGCTGAGCATCCTTCCTCATTAAAGACTGATCAATCACAGCACCTACGAATCTCCAGACAAGCTCAAAGCATCTCAAAGAAAGGTAAAGGCAGATTTAAGAAAAACAAAGAAAATCTGATAAAAGTTCTGTATTGGACTAACAGAACCAAGAACCACCAAGACTGATTGCTATACACTATAGTTAGGGAAATGTGTAGCAATATATTATTATTATTATTATTATTATTATTATTATTATTATTATTCATTTCTTAGCAGACGCCCTTATCCAGGGCGACTTACAGTCGTAAACAAAAATACATTTCAAGAATATAAATGACATACTCTGAAATAAGGCATGCTCATCATGTGTGAATGACAATCACGTGGTTTCACATTATTTAAGGTATACGTCTCTTGGTAACCTACTGTTGCCAGTTTAAACTGAATGATTAGTAATTGGTGTCACTTTTTCATCTGTATGCTATTCCAGCAAAGGCCAGAAAGCTGAGCTAATAATCCTCTAGAGCGGTTAACTGGTGGTCGCGGTGATTGTCTTAATAAGAAGATTAAAACATAAGAACATTTAAGAACCACACGAAGGCCATTCAGTTCGTCAAGTTGGGTCTTAAAGGATCCCAATGATTTCACCTCTACATCATGGCGGGGTTAACCCATCCCTTTCTGTATAAGGAATTGTCTCCTAGTCTATTCTAAGTCAGTCTCCACTTAATTTCCA
The DNA here is from genome assembly GCF_902713425.1 of Acipenser ruthenus. Lineage (NCBI taxonomy): Eukaryota > Metazoa > Chordata > Actinopteri > Acipenseriformes > Acipenseridae > Acipenser > Acipenser ruthenus. The sequence continues at coordinate 31,258,646 of NC_081195.1, read as the reverse complement.
ACTTTGTCAATCAAGTGACATCATGTGGTCCTGGTTTCTTTGCTGTGCTTAAAGTATTGTCAACCCATTTTAAGTTTTAAAGACTTCAAACAAGCCCCCCCCCCCCCCCCAAATATGCTTTGTTCTAAATAGATTCAGTTCCCCGAATATGTCTTCATACTGTAGCTCATTCCTTAAACCCTGGGATTAGTCTGGTTGCTCTGTGTTGGACTCTCTACAGTACAAACCCATCGCACCTGGAGATTACCTCATCTTGTTTTTACTAACTTGAGGGAGGGGCAATACATAGGCCTCCATATGGCTTTGGATGGATGAGGGAGATTATATTAAGAAGAGCTGCAGTAAGTTCAAACTGTCTGGTCCGTAAATCTTAGTAAAGGTCTGGGTCCCATAGTGCTGTGTTCTTCCTTCGTTTTCATTTCAGTGTTTGGACATTTTGTACTCCATATTTGGTTAGGGACAGTGGCATTGATTTTCCACTTTCTCTTATTAAAATGTTATTTGTTTGTTTGTTTCTGAGGGTTTTATCAGGTTGAATAACACTGCCAGGTATTGTTAAAACTTATATAGACATTATATTAGCTCTATAATATAATATAAAAATAAATGTAATTAAGAATGTAGCACCTCCTCAGGGGCCAAGACAAGAGAATGCGCCACCGAGGGAATTGCACCCTCAGAATTTAAGTAATTTTAATTAACACATCCAATTAAGCTCCTTATAGTTCAAAGTTTCTCACAGGTTCGTTTTATAGGGGAGTGGGTGTTTCTCTACAACGAGGAACGGAAACTAAAATAAGCAAACAAACCTTTACTCTACATAATGACAGGCTGTTGGGGATTACACTGTATACCAAGCCTGTGTGTCATTTTACAAGCAGCCAGCCACAGTAAATGTAAACTTGCTTAGTTTTTAACAGTACATTCCACTAGGCCCTTAGGGATTTACTCCCAACAGCCAGCTATGGCTTTAGTTAATAACCAATTACTAAAGATACTCCAAATTGGTTTACTCACGCCCTCTCATAATTCTGAGAATACTTTGCCCGCTACTCGTAGATCTCACAAAGACAGGTTTACAATCTTACACTCACAAAAATATAACAGCCGTCAGATTCTTTTGTGAAAGTTACACAACACTAATGCCAGCGACATGACACGTACACGCAATACAGGTGCCGCTGCCCCAACAACCTCTCATTCTCTCTGCATTCCGTTCCCCTGCTGCCTGGAAACCCAGCCTTTAAAAAGATCCAGGTGAAGCGAATCAACATATCTGATTGGAGGATGGAAAAGAAAGGACAATCAGGAAGGGCAGTCCTAAAACAAAATCAATCACAAAAAGATAATCAAGCGTAGTGGCGACCTGCCACGAGAATAAAAGAAAAATATGAAACAAATGGAATTACAAAGTGAAATATACAAGTAGCCTAATTTGTTGACGTTACCAAATGAAATAAATGACACCTTAACATTACAGCAGGTTGGAAGCTCCCCTCATAGCTCTGCTGATGAGAACAACCCCCGCCATTCACCGGGCCTACAGAAAGACTGCCTATTATAACAGATGATAGTGAACTAACAAGTGATGTGAACTAATGTCCACAGGGAGTGGGTGAGACCACAAAGTCCTGAGTCCACTGTTCCTCCTAGGCGACTCGGAAAGCATTATTGAAGGCTCTGAAGGGTCTAGTCTGGCAGATTCAGGAGAGATTGTAATGAATTTAGTTAAACTGATGCAGAGGCTAGATTCATACTATAGAGGAAAGTATGCATATTTTGTTCTAGTAGGTAAGGTCCATGGTTTTAGAGAGTTTTAAATGTATAAAATAGATGTTTAGTATATATACAGTAATACACTAATGTTGCAGTCACTGTTTTCTTGTGGATTGATTCTTGTTTTGTACTCATGCACGTACATGTTTTAATACTGTCCTATCAAATCCTGAAGTAGATCTATTTTCTATTATAATATTGTGTCTGTCCTTCATTCTAAAAAGTACATTTAATGGAACCTGCAATGACCCTGTTTGCACTACAGAAACGCAGTTGGGTATGAGAGGTGGAATATGTTATTGATAGACACGAAAGCGGGGCTGAAAGACAATGGAAGCTGGGGTGGAAGTTAACTCAATTGCATGACACAGACTGCATTCAGAGGCTTACATTTACCTGGCGTGCATGTTACTGGATACTAACTATTAATACAATGGAAAGGATGGTCCTGCTATTCATTTCCATGGGCTATGTGACTTCACAGCTGTGGCAATATTTCAAGACAGTTCTCTTTAAAACTATTTTTGTTAGTTGTTTAGAATTTCAGTTTACCTTATAGCCATTGTATAATCACAATATGGCAGTCCAGGTGTGTGTCATTGTGTGATATCGCCATTCTCAGCCAGCTGAAGGCACTCCATTTTCATTTCAAACAGGCATCTGGTACTATACTAACTTAAAGAAAAATCTCAGTTTGCTTGCTTTGCCTTCCGGCAATCTGTTATTGCTTTACCACTTTGGTCATTTCAGCCCAGCAGTGTCTTCTGGGTCAAAGCATGTTACTGGCTGAACAAATGTCATTCAATAGGGGAAGCGGCTGATTGGTTATTGACAGGACAGAAGCCAGTGGGGTGGGGACAATTTCTCCTTCCTTCCAAGGCAGTCTAAAAGCATGGCAGAGATCATTTATGGATCTATTTTGTTAGCGACAATTGTTAGCATGGGCGCAGGAGAGTTTACCTAACTGTCTTTCCTTTACTGTTACCTGCCTGAATCATTTATTTCCTTTACAGAAATTAATAATGGTGTGTGCTTCTTCTAAAAAGGCTGTACTGTCTTTGTGACTCTACCACCCTGGAACTCTTTCAGGTAATGATGATTTGCTTTTGTTTTCAGATACTTTTGGCTGGCCTTGAGATGAATAAGACTCACAGTAAAGTCTTAGTTAAAGATGAAGAGCTGTCTTCACTCAGAAAAACCAAGAAACTGGAGGTGATCTGTGAAGACGTGCTCCCCAAAAAGATCACCGATATTCGGCGTCTGACCTTTAACCTCTCACGACACAAGGGGTTGCTAAGCAAGGATGAGTTTGAGCGGACTGTTCTGACGATGGTTTATACAGCGTACCAGCTATCACAGGCCACAGGGCACCAGAAAGACGCTTGGGCAGAGTCCTTTGTAAACCTCTACAAGGCCTTAAAAGATGACCTGTTATAAAGGGAAAAAATATGGCAAAGGACCCAGAGGGACTTTCTCGAGATTCCATTGTTTACTGTTGAATGCCTATATTAATAAAACATATAGTATAATTAGGGCTTGAACTTCTCGGTTTCTATTTTCCATGTTTCTGCCCATTAAATGTTAATTAGTCGTTGTTAAGCTGTGTCTGCATCCTAACAAAGAGAAAACTACTAATTAAAGACTGGGTTTAAGATAATTCTTCTATAAATCAAGGAGATTTTAAATGATGGACTTGCTATCAGTGTACACTCTGTACTGGGTATTTATTTATGCTGAACAGAAACTCTGTCAGGACAACTCTGTTAAACCTGTGAAAATAACAGCACAACGATAAACTAGGAGACTGCAAGAATGAAATGCAATTAAGATCAGCGATCAGCAATTAACTTAATTTGTCACGTCTGTTTGAACTAAAAATTAAGTGAAACAGCAAGCGACATTGTTTTGTAATTAATAGATTTTTCTGAGTTTAATTAGGAAATAGAGTCGGCTCAAAATAAGTTGAAAGGGACATCATGTGATCAAAAATAAAACCTGAAAACTTCAAGCCCTGAGTATAATGTATTTGAATAATAACCCAAAGTTTATTCTATTTCAATTCATCTTTATGTAGATGTCATTTTAAAAGACAATAAATGTATTTCATTAAAATAAATGCACTTTTTCTTCTCCTTTACTCAACATTGTAGTGATTGTAGCTAACAAAATATTTTAATAAATCATACCAGTTGTGCACTTCCATTAGCTGCAGAGGTCTCATACTGTGTGTGCAGTAATGAATGAAACACAAGTTATGTATCTTTAATGTATTTTAAAACAAGATAACAGGTACTACCAACCTCTTTCTTCCTGTGATTAACCAACCAGATTCATTTATTGACTGACATGCTTTCAGGCAGACCCCAAAGCGCAAGGATTTCCTGAGAGTAAGGCATGAAACCTGAGAACTTTCCTTAACCTATAGAATACCAGATATTGGCCCATATGTATAAAACTTACCGTCTCCTTTATCGTGCCAGTAATAGTGTTTAACATGATGCATAAACGCCATTTACCGTCAAAAAACATCACTCATCGTACCAATTTTCTCATCAACATGGGTGTCCACAGAGTTAATTCTGGGGGGTGTGGGGGAGGGCAAGGTGTTTAAAAGTAGTCAAGTAATGTGGTTTTGTATTGCATAATAATTCTTCTAAGCCTCATTTACATTAACAACTAAGCTAAAATCCGATAACCAATACTGTAAATGTGCCTCCATTACGGTCGGTTCATAATTTTATTTAAATATAGATGCTCAGAAATTGTATCCTGCGAAGGAGTAAATTACAAAAAAAAAAAAAAAACACTTTGCACAGTGGAGCGTTAAGAAAGTAGCTCATACCCAAACGGCAATAAACAGTGGTAACTCTAGCCTCCATATTGACTAACGAACGTCAAGAAATGCAGAGTAAAATGATTTAATCTAATTAGTAATGAGGTACCTGACTGGTCTGGGTTTCTTTGCGCTCCTGGTTGTTTGAATGTGTGAGTTCTTCAACGTCGCGCTGCCTTTCTCTCCCTGTAGTCCGCTCACTGAACGTGCAAGTTAAAAAAAAAAGGTCCTGTCCAAGAATCTCTGAACAGCAGCTTGTTAGCCTTTTGATCAGCTAAGTGTGCTTTCCTATAGCTTTCAAAAACATGATATCATCACCCAAATAGATGACTTTGCATACCACTAACTGAGACAGCTAAGGCAGGGCTAAGGAAAGGGTTTAAAAATAACTAACAGATAGATTTTTTTTGTTTTCTAACTATTTATTATTTAAGATGTGTAAAGTAAATTACTAACAATTATATGCATCATTTTATATGCTTTCTAAGACCAAAAAATGGTCAAAGGTCAAATTTCAGGATAATGCATTTTAACAAGACCAATATCTATTTACATATTTGTTTTGTACCAATATTTTGTCCGAAAAAGATGACTGTACACTGAATTTTCTTTTGTGAACTTTAGCAAAGACCTACGTCATTGGATTTTGCATAAAAATCTTAGAAAAAACGTTGTTTTTTTAAATATATAAATGTGTCTGCTTTCTTTAGCCTTCTATGGCAAACAGAAAAAAAAAGTAATATGGTGACCTTTCAATTTTATAGCTTTAAAACATTTCTTTACATCTACTCTTTGAAACAAAACAAAAAATGCATGTCTTCCTGCAAAATATTAAGATATAATTAATTATATGCAGTAAAAAGCACTTGTGAGTAAGGGTCAGTCAGCACACAGATTTCCTACAATAAATCAGTTTTCAGGAATTCAAAAATGTTCTCTTTATCTGTGTGCCTCATAGTTACTCTGTGTTTTAGAAGCAGTGTTAGCCCATTCAGTCCATCATTTTTACCACTTTATACAATTACACAGGCAGCTCATTTTCTGTACACATCGTACCAGGATTTTTGAGAACTGCTTGTTTTTTTCCACTGTGTCTTTTTATGCATTTTGCATATATGATCGTTCGTTGTGATCAATTCAACTTCCTCTGCTGGTACATGTGTGATCAAGGATGTTTTTTTCTAAACAGAATGAGGTTTACAAAACATTTAGAAGTTTAGATACTTTCCTTTCACTCTGGGCGCTGGCATCTTTCTTCACAGGCGTTGTCAGAACTGTCGTAAATTATACAAAACACGATGCAATACATATGCAAATTAGCAACATGGTAATGATTCGTCACGCACACGTGACCTTTCATTAGCCCTACTTTAAATTAACACAATTCATCTCAGGTCTGAGTCACTTACTCGCCCTTTTAAATGACCCTGAGCACTGTTTAATGTGTTTTGGTTTCTGAATTATAATGGATAAATGTGTTAATTGTGAAATTAATTTGTAAAGGAGAGGCAAAAAGTCGGAAGAAAACACAGAAAGCCAGAATCCTTAGTGTGTGTATAACTCGTCTTAGCATGAGACGGAGGATGTCTCTCGGAGAAAACTAGAGATAGTCTGTTTCTATTTGTTTATTTAAAAAAAACTTAATTGAACTTAATTTTTTTTTAAATGTAACAAAGATCTAAAGATCAGTCTATTAATTTTCCGGAAAAACACTGTACAACTATTGTTTGTTTTTTTTGTAAATTCAGATTCCGGGGGGGTAAGCCCCCCCTTGCACCTACTTGCAGACGCCCATGCACATGCCTCAGACCAGGTGGAGAATGAGATGCATCGTAGCATAATTTCTGTGTATTGGAACATGTATTTAAGCCAATAGTAATAATTTTAAAAAATAAATAAATAAATTATATTTAATAATCCAATTATTAGGTAATTTAAGTATTTTGTTTTTTGTAACGCACACATTAAATTGCATTGCTAACTCGTCTGAACAGGATATACTTACTGGTTTGAAAACATAAAAATCTGGTTTGTAGCCTATTCATTGTCTAAATGGAGAATATAGCAGGCTTCAGTGTACTTGTGTTTGGGCTGTACATCTAGATATATTGGAAGACGATCCTCCCAGAAAGACCCCGCAGATTTGAGCTACAACTTGACCCTCAGATTACTCTGATGATGTGAGCACAATCACTCACCTTTGGGGAGAACGAGAACATCAAGTGAAAGTTACAAACTCACTGCATGGTTTGGATTTGATGTTTGAGAGTTTTTGCAGATAACCCCCACTGTTTTCATTCCTATATTGACCACTGTCCGTGCACAGAAAGCTAGTACTACATTTTACATATTTTTCATAGGATTCAATCTACCAGTGGAGGCAGCTCAAGTCGTTTTAAAGTAAATTAGTCCCCCAACACGTATGTTTAATATCTACAGCTATGGCCAAAAGTGTTGCATCACCCTATAGAATGAACAAATGTTGCTTCATAAAGTCGAATGAAACCTGCTGAACAATGTTACATTAACATCGAATTACGTACCGCTTTGTTTTTTTCCAACGATACTTGAAAAATGTGACATTTCGAAAATCTATATAGATTTTCTTTGATTACATGATGTTAAGTTAAGAGTCGGGTTAAAACAGATGGAAACAGCAAGATTCGGACTGTTGAAAGGCACTTGATATTCAGGACCTCTCAGTAAAAATCCATGACAGTAAATCACATCTAAACACATTACTGGTCGGTAAAATAACCAGGCAGTAGTTTTATAAATCACTTCTTAAATACTGCCCAGTATTTATTTTCTTTTATGGCCAGAAATTACAGCCATCTTTTATGCATATGACCCATCATGATTTAAAATGAAAATACTTTAATTTTGCTATAACATCTGTCAAAGCTGCACATTTGAGACCCGTGTCAGATAACACAGAAGTTTTGATTTTGTGTTCTTGGCAACAACCGGAGTTTTCCAATTCAAGAAAAACAGAGTTGAGGGATGTAACTCTAAAACCAAAATCAGAGGCCAGAAATGTGGGATTCATATTTGATTCTGATTTATGTTTTGAGGCTCATATCCATAATGTCACCAAAGTGTCTTTTTATCATCTATGAAATATTGCTAAGATTAGGTCTTGTCTTTCATGGCCTGATTCTGAGAAGCTAATTCATGCTTTTGTCTTGTCTACACTCGATTACTGCAATGCTCTTTTTGCTGAGTTACCAGATCTTGGGTTTTCACGGCTACAGTTCAAAACGCAGCGGCACAGCTGCTTAGTAAAAAAAAAAGTGACCACTTAACTCCCATCTGATATTAGAGATGCTCAGTTGCTTAATATTTTTAAATCAAGATTAAAAACTTACTTTTTTAGACTAGCATTTTGTACACATTTTTAAATGAGTTCTTCTCTGTGTATCTAATATTGATGTTTTTATTGTTGTTTTGATTCATTTTACAATAATTTTTACATGTTCATGGTTTTTACTTTGTACTTGTAAAGTGCTTTGAGATACTACAGTATGAAAGGCGCTATATAAATAAATAAACTTACTTATGTAGCAACAGGTAACAAATGGAATTGTTATGTCAACTGTAATCACTTTAGAGACTCATAAGCCCCTTTCACACTGGCATGATATACCCGGGTCAGATCCTACCCGGGCAGGATCCGGTGTCATGCGGGTCGGGTACGTGATTTCGCACTGCTTTTGATAAAGCAGGGTTGACCTGGCTGATAGACGCAAGTAAACAATACACGTATCAATGCCCCGGAAGCAGCTTGTTACAGACGCTTCCATCCAAGCTTCTCTGGATTGAACTGTTGGCCCAAATATTGATTAGAGCAAATGTTTCTTCATCCCTGCTGCAATCTGGCTAATGGTGTGTCTCAAGCAACAAAAATTTGGCTCAACAGAAATGTTCCTTGTGGCAGTGAAACCTTCACGCAGGCATGGCTGTTTGTTATTGCGTTGGCTCACGAATGGCCATCAAGCATTTTGTCTCGCTCAACCCAGGTTAAAGAGTGCAGACCCACATCCTGAGGTGGGTAGCCAGGACCTGGGTCCAGACCCAGGTAGGAGTGCCAGTGTGAAAGGGGCTAAAGATTCTTAGTATTAAATGCATTGTCTCTTGGCTGACAAAGTTAGGCTGTATAGCACTCCCCAGATTGTCACTTCACACATGAGGTATTAATAGAAATGCGGTAGTCTGATCTGTGGGTGTGCATTTACTCTATATAACTTTATATAACAATAGTATAATTTAAGGAATTTTAAACACAAGTTGTTAGTGTTTAATTTTCTAACAACAAAGTTGAATATTCTCCTTTTGAAAAACAAATTAATTCAAGACAGATTACCCTTATGTGTGTGGGTGTTTTAAAACACGTAAATAAACTTCAAACCCTCATTAGAAACAGACGAGTAACATTTAATTATTACCAAGCATTATTTAAAAGCAATAGGACCCAAAGAAGAGGGCTTACCGAATATTGCGGAAAACAAAAGTCCACGAGTAATGCGGCTTGCTCAACTCCATTTGTGCTCTGTAGGCATCCTGGGTATTTCTAATAGTGTAAATAATTCAACTCTACACAAAAAAAAATCTTCTACTCTGTACACAAAAGCGAACATGGCTTGTGAACAGTTTGTGAAACATGTAAATAAATAAAAGTACCAGTGTCACATCAATTTAAACTACCCATCAAGCTTGCGTACTGTGCATGCCCAGATAATTTTCACTCTACACTGCGCATGCCCAGGTTTGTTTTCCTTAAGACACAGACACAGATCTGGTGTTAACGAACGATAAAGTGTATTACAGAGCTAGGTAAGCAAAAGGCAACTATATGCTGACTGCAAATTTTTGAAGCGTAGTGTTTTCTTAACACAATAATAACTTCAAAGTAACCCTTATGTACATCTTTGTAAAATTGTTTTGCAAATGTATTATTATTATTATTATTATTATTATTATTATTATTATTATTATTATTATAGATATCTCCTGATGTGAATTCGGATCATGTTGTTGATATTCGTTTAAAAATAAGATTTTGACAAGGTAGCAAAATCTGACACTTATATATCATATTTTGCTACCGGTAGCAAATTTTGACGAAGTAGCAGAAATTCATGTTACAACGGTAACTTTTTATTTTCTAATTAGGATTTGAGTGCAGGTTTGTGTATTTGTTTAAGTTTAAGGATTTAAGTTACTGTTAGGTCCTAAACTTTATCAGCTACAGTGCCTTGCGAAAGTATTCGGCCCCCTTGAACTTTGCGACCTTTTGCCACATTTCAGGCTTCAAACATAAAGATATGAAACTGTAATTTTTTGTGAAGAATCAACAACAAGTGGGACACAATCATGAAGTGGAACGAAATTTATTGGATATTTCAAACTTTTTTAACAAATAAAAAACTGAAAAATTGGGCGTGCAAAATTATTCAGCCCCTTTACTTTCAGTGCAGCAAACTCTCTCCAGAAGTTCAGTGAGGATCTTTGAATGATCCAATGTTGACCTAAATGACTAATGATGATAAATAGAATCCACCTGTGTGTAATCAAGTCTCCGTATAAATGCACCTGCACTGTGATAGTCTCAGAGGTCCGTTTAAAGCGCAGAGAGCATCATGAAGAACAAGGAACACACCAGGCAGGTCCGAGATACTGTTGTGGAGAAGTTTAAAGCCGGATTTGGATACAAAAAGATTTCCCAAGCTTTAAACATCCCAAGGAGCACTGTGCAAGCGATAATATTGAAATGGAAGGAGTATCAGACCACTGCAAATCTACCAAGACCTGGCCGTCCCTCTAAACTTTCAGCTCATACAAGGAGAAGACTGATCAGAGATGCAGCCAAGAGGCCCATGATCACTCTGGATGAACTGCAGAGATCTACAGCTGAGGTGGGAGACTCTGTCCATAGGACAACAATCAGTCGTATACTGCACAAATCTGGCCTTTATGGAACAGTGGCAAGAAGAAAGCCATTTCTTAAAGATATCCATAAAAAGTGTTGTTTACAGTTTGCCACAAGCCACCTGGGAGACACACCAAACATGTGGAAGAAGGTGCTCTGGTCCGATGAAACCAAAATCGAACTTTTTGGCAACAATGCAAAACGTTATGTTTGGCGTAAAAGCAACACAGCTCATCACCCTGAACACACCATCCCCACTGTCAAACATGGTGGTGGCAGCATCATGGTTTGGGCCTGCTTTTCTTCAGCAGGGACAGGAAAGATGGTTAAAATTGATGGGAAGATGGATGGAGCCAAATACAGGACCATTCTGGAAGAAAACCTGATGGAGTCTGCAAAAGACCTGAGACTGGGACGGAGATTTGTCTTCCAACAAGACAATGATCCAAAACATAAAGCAAAATCTACAATGGAATGGTTCACAAATAAACATATCCAGGTGTTAGAATGGCCAAGTCAAAGTCCAGACCTGAATCCAATCGAGAATCTGTGGAAAGAACTGAAAACTGCTGTTCACAAATGCTCTCCATCCAACCTCACTGAGCTCGAGCTGTTTTGCAAGGAGGAATGGGCAAAAATTTCAGTCTCTCGATGTGCAAACCTGATAGAGACATACCCCAAGCGACTTACAGCTGTAATCGCAGCAAAAGGTGGCGCTACAAAGTATTAACTTAAGGGGGCTGAATAATTTTGCACGCCCAATTTTTCAGTTTTTTATTTGTTAAAAAAGTTTGAAATATCCAATAAATTTCGTTCCACTTCATGATTGTGTCCCACTTGTTGTTGATTCTTCACAAAAAATTACAGTTTCATATCTTTATGTTTGAAGCCTGAAATGTGGCAAAAGGTCGCAAAGTTCAAGGGGGCCGAATACTTTCGCAAGGCACTGTATATATTTTAAGTTTTAGTAATTAAAGATATCTAATAGTCTACGTGTTAATGCTGATCATGCTGTTGTTCAGTATCCTGTTGACAGTGTGTTTTCATACAGTTTATTCAAAGCCTCCTTCCTGGCTGTGTTAGAGAGAAGAGCACTGTCCTGTTGTTGTTGTGATATGGTGAAATAAAGTTGCTGAAAGTGATCAGACTGCATCCAGTTGTTTGATTTCTTCAACTGTCGTTCAAACCGGAAACTAGTTGCTATTGTGGATACTGTATTGCAGCTGACATCAAACACTATTCTCGATTTTGTATTTTTCTTACTTTATTTGCTATACTAAATGTAAATTGATATATTGGATGTATAGAACAGGTCTACATTGACAAACAACGTTCAGAGGGTGTGTTATGTACAATTGATTTGGAACAGTGATTAAACATAGGTCTTAACCAGAGATTAAGGCCAGTTTTAGGCACTGCAACCCATGCAATTGCAAGGCCCCCCCTGTTATTGTGGCTCAGTTACTGTAAAAGGTTTCTATTCACCTTAAGTCTGCACCAGAATGAATGACTTATTAGCCATTTTACCATTCTTCTTATCTATAAGCCGCAAGCCATAAACAGAACGTGTCGGGGTTTAAAGCTGTGCGCAAATTTATATCAATATGTGCCTGTCACAAAGACGGCCAGAGTGGGTTGCCTCAGACCAGAAAGGAATTCAAACACAGACAGAGACGGTGGTGATGATGAGCTGAGTGCAATGGCTGCACTCAGCGTTTATTAACAAATAAAAGGTTTGAAAACAGCACAAAAACAGGACACGGCACTTGCGCCAAAATAAACAGACATACAAAACGACTAAACACTAAACAGACGGTGCAGGACAGACAAAACACTTATTATATTTACGCTTACAATTTTACTCCTTCTCTCTCACCCGTTCTCCACTCTCTGAACACCTAACCCCGAGTGACTAAAAATGTGCCTATTTATACTGTTGTGTTGCACATATTATATTTAACCAGCACGTGAAGTGATTTGTGCCCTCCTCGTGCCTAAATACAAATCTACACTTTTTAAATACACGTGAAACACAGACCCGTTTATATCCTGTGTACCAATCTATACACCAACATTAACATACGCACCATACATACAACACATAACACACAAAATACACACAGGGGCGGGCACTTTGCCACATATACCCCCCCCTGTGCAAAGCACACATGGCCTCAACGGCCACCTCCCCCCTTAAATACCCAGCAGTCCAGGCCAAAGTCTCGGGCTGGGAAGGGAGGCTTCAGTGGGCCCATGGCTGGAAATGCTGTCAGCTCCCCTGCCGGTAGTGGCACGGCTGACAGCATGCTGGTCCCGTCCTGCAGCGAAAAAGCTGTGGGGGCAGGTGGTCCCCCGACCTCCCCCTTCTTCGTAGCCGGCAGCTCCCTCCTGTGGGGCTCCGGCCACAAGAACTCCTGCAGCGAAACTGCTGCTGGGGAAAGTGGTCTCCAGACCTCGTCCCCCTTCTTCGTGGCCGGCAGCTCCCCTTTCTGGGGCTCCGGCCACCGTACTCCCTGTGGAGGTACGGGCAGCAGAGGCAGCTCCTGCTCCTCTGCTCCGGGCGGTGGCGGAAGCAGAGGCAGCTCCAGCTCCTCTGCTCCTGGTGGTGGTGGAGGCAGAGGCAGCTCCTGCTCTTCTGCTCCTAGTGGAGGAAGCGGTGGAGGTGACGGAGGCAGAGGCAGCTCCTGCTCCTCTGCTCCTAGTGGAGGAAGCGGTGGAGGTGGCGGAGGCAGAGGCAGCTCCTGCTCCTCTGCTCCTTCCGGTGGAGGTGGCGGAGACAGAGGCAGAACCTGCTGCTCTGTTCCTGCCGGTGGAGGTGGCGGAGGCAGAGGCAGCTCCTCTGCTCCTGGTGGCACTGGCTCCCTCCGCTGTGGCGGCTGGGCTGGTGCGCGTCGTGCTGCCTTCAGCAGCATGAATAGAGGCTGCTGGGGGACACCAGCCTCCTGCCCCTCTCCCCCAAAAAAATTTTCAGGGGGTTGGGCCTGTAACTCCTCCCCTTCCGGCTCTTGGGGCTGAACCAGCAGGCATTTTCCCTCTGCTGGTGGCTTGGGTCCCAGAGCTGTGGAAGCCCCGACTTGCCTCCCTTTGGGCTGTGGACGCACCGACTCCTCCCTTTTGGGCTGTGGACGCACCGACTCCTCCCTTTTGGGCTGTGGACGCACCGACTCCTCCCTTTTGGGCTGTGGACGCACCGACTCCCCCCTCTTGGGCTGTGGACGTTCGGGCTCCCCCCACTCAGGCGTAGGACGTTCGGGCTCCTCCCACTCAGGCGTAGGACGTTCGGGCTCCTCCCACTCAGGCGTAGGACGTTCGGGCTTCTTCCACTCAGGCGTAGGACGTTCAGGCTCCTTCCGCTTGGGCTGTGGACGCTCAGGCTCCTCCCGTTTGGGCTGTGGACGCTCAGGCTCCTCCCATTTGGGCTGTGGACGCTCAGGCTCCTCCCATTTGGGCTGTGGACGCTCAGGCTCCTCCCATTTGGGCTGTGGACGCTCAGGCTCCTCCCGCTCGGGCTGTGGACGCTCAGGCTCCTCCCGCTTGGGCTGTGGATGCTCAGGCTCCTCCCCATAACTGCGGAAGGGACAGTGGGCAAACAGGTGATCCTGGTCGCAGAGGAGGCACCCCGGCGATGGCTTGTTACATCGCCGTGGATGCCTGGCCCTTAGGCGGCACTCCTCCTCCCTGTCCTTCACCTCTTTATCTGTCTCTGCCTCCCGCTTGGGCTGCGGAGGCAAAACCAGCAGGCATTCACCCTCTGCTGGTGGAGATGGGGACAGCAGGTACTCCTCTGCTGGTGGTCCTGCTACCTGGGCTGCTGTTCCGTTTATCGTTGCCTCCAGGTAGCTGAGGAGAAACTCCACACCTTCCTCCAAGGTGTTTGGGGTGTGTTCCTGCTGATAGGCCTCCCATCTCTCACTGTCCATCATCCACAGGGCCCGGACGACTATGGGCAGAGCCTGGGCCTCCAGCCCAGCATTCTCCAGGAACCAGTCCCGCCATTTTGTGGCATCTTCTGCCATTATATATATACCTCCTGGTCTGACGCTTGGAGGCGCGGCTATCCCACGATGACACCACGTGTCACAAAGACGGCCAGAGTGGGTTGCGTCAGACCAGAAAGGAATTCAAACACAGACAGAGACGGTGGTGATGATGAGCTGAGTGCAATGGCTGCACTCAGCGTTTATTAACAAATAAAAGGTTTGAAAACAGCACAAAAACAGGACACGGCACTTGCGCCAAAATAAACAGACATACAAAACGACTAAACACTAAACAGACGGTGCAGGACAGACGAACAAACACGGTGAGTACAAACAAAACACTTATTATATTTACGCTTACAATTTTACTCCTTCTCTCTCACCCGTTCTCCACTCTCTGAACACCTAACCCTGAGTGACAAAAAATGTGCCTATTTATACTGTTGTGCTGGGATTCAATTACTAATTAATTATTCACTTGAATCCCAGCACGTGAATTAATTCTGTGCAACCCCGTGCTCACATATTATATTTAACCAGCATGTGAAGTGATTTGTGCCCTCCTCGTGCCTAAATACAAATCTACACTTTTTAAATACACGTGAAACACAGACCCGTTTATATCCCGTGTACCAATCTATACACCAACATTAACATACGCACCATACATACAACACATAACGCACAAAATACACACAGGGGCGGGCACTTTGCCACAGTGCCTCTAATCATGTAACCCACGATTTAAGATAAAAACACAGAGACATTTAAATATTAACTGATTTTGACACATACAAACAAAGTTTGCTTGCACGTGCCATCAGTACTGCAGACTTGAGGGGAATACATGTAGGGGAGACCGGGGTTGGTTGTCACATGGGTTGGTTGTCACAGTGCTTATAATTTTGTTACTAGGTGGTGCTAGTGCATGATTTGAAGTGATTATCATGTTAAATAAAGCCAGATACGAGGTATCTATAGTGCAAGAAATACATTATTGTGTAATGTCTGGTTGGGGCAGGTTGCCACATAATGTTTGGGGACACAACCAGCCCCAACAATAGCCAATACACATATACATGCATACATGGGCCTATTATATACCTATATACAGCTATTTTACATTGTGTAATCAAAGAAACTACAAAATGACATTGCAAAAGTACATTGCTTTTGTTAGATTTCAAAATGTCACATTTAGAATTTTTTTTTCAGTTTTCCATTAAGTATATGGAATACTACGAAGCGGTATGTAATTCAATATGTTAACGTAACATTGTTCAGCAGGTTTCATTCGACACTGTGTAACGGGAACAGAGTACCCTTAACTAAATGGCACGACAATTTATTCCGTAGGGTAGGTGGAAGTTGGTCATTTAGGAAAGGGTCGCAGCTACGGTATCCAAACTCAATGACCCAGACATTAAACGGTGTGGCATCTGAGGATTGGAGGTGCGGATGCGCTCGTTAACCTAGGGGTCATGAGCGAGGATATAAATAGGGGTCATAGCTGACGTGATCTGTTCCTTGGTAAATGGTTAGTGCTGAAAATCTACAAGGAGTCTGTGTGCTGTTTCATAAACCGTGAGTTTTGTCTTGTGTTTGTTAGTGTTTTGTTAACTGTCATCTATTTTTTAATAGACTACCAGTTGCATGATCCGGAGCTGTAGCGAAAGCCAGCATAAACCCAGACATCACTTTCACCCCTGCATTTCACGGAGAACTGTATTTCACCACTTACACATATTCATTATCACTAAGAACTGTGTTTGTGTTTTGTGTTTAGTGTTGGTGTGTAAAACTGGACTTTTGGTTACGGGTCAAACCCGGGGAATTACAAATACCGAGTGATACACGCCGCTGTATCACTCCAACATTATAATTTACAGGTGTTTGCCATAAGGCTCTGGACATTGTTAATTTATCAATAGACACCCTTGCACCTGGAAATCATTTTCTGTCTGTTTTGTATCCGCTCTGCACCGCACTCACCTGTATTCACTTACCACTTTGCCACAATTCTATAGGGTGATATAAAACTTTTGGCCATAGCTGTAGACTGAGATTTTATTTATGCATAACTATTATTTTTCCTCATTTATAACTAATGTATGTTTCTTGCAGTTGAAAACATGGTTAGAGAAAGGTAAAACTGAGAAAGGTACAACACCACCAGATGTTTTCGTTTTGTGTTTCTTTTACAGCGACATGTAGGCAATGTCCCCAGATATATTATATTATTTGATGTTTGTCCTCCCGTTCTATGGATGCTGTAATATAATTTTACAGCCTCCACAGAGCACTACAAAGAGAAATATTAGTATCTTTGTAGTCTTAGTCATATCATTGTGACAGAGAACGAATGATCCCTAGTGAACAATCTCCCTCCCGACCTGTGAGGGCGCGGTATAACAGGAACAGTGTGCCCCGGACTGGATGGTTCTGCAGTTCATTCCAGGGTCAGTCAGAAGCCAGCCATCCAGGAAGGGGGCAGAGTCACAATACCAGAAGTCATCGCCCTAGTATGGTAAGCGATGTGTCAGTCATGGATTGGAGGAGACGTGATTGAACTAGCTATTGGAGGGGGCGTGACTAAGGGTATTTTAGGGAATGTGACGATGCAATCTGTTCCTTTGTTTTGGTTACTGCTAGGACCTGTAAAGGAAACTGTATAAAATGAAACCGTGAGTGTTTGTATTTGTTTTGTTAATCACTGTTTATTTGTATTTAGTAGATGGCTAACAACCGGGAGCTGTTGCTGTTCCAGCCAGCATTAAACCCGGATTCCAACCCTGGTCTCCCCTATAAGTGTCTCACATGTGTGCTGCATGTTTGAATGAACCTAGAAACAAATACAAATAAATGTGTTTCCAGCCAATGTATCGTCCTTGCCTTTTGCGATGCTCGACTATATCTACAGGGGACATTTGCTGGGCTGCCCTAACCTCAGTATTGCCTTGCGTCTGCTTTGGACTGCCTGTCTTGTCAGGGCAGAGAAGCTTTTCATACCTGAGCATGAAATTAATCAAAAACTATTTACTTTCTACAATGTCGCAGGAATGTTTGACTCAACTCATGTACCAGATTTGCAGAAAACTGGATTATTCAGATAGAATTGCAGACTTTACCTCTGTGAAAACACGAAAGGTTCATTTCTGTCTCTGTGTGTGTGTGTTGTTTTTTTTTTGTGAGTCCTGTAGTAAAATGCAATACATTTAATAGTATTGTTGCTGCCCTGTTTGAAAGTCATGAAGCTTTGCATGGGACAAACGTAACCACTGATTAAGACCCTCATATTGACCAATCAGGTTGAAGGAAATCTCAGATCCAATTTGTAATAAATTATTCAAGGCTTAAAAAAGTCTTTTGAGGTCCCCGAGTGGCCAGTTAAAGCACTGCCGCTGGGAGAGCGCAGGAACAGTCACACAGCTTGGACGGCTGTTCACGTCCGGGCTGTGCAAAGAGGCCGAACTTTACTGGGGACTCCGAAGGTGGCGTCACATTGGCTCTGACACTCCCGGGTAGCCGGCCCACCTCTGCTCTGAATTGCTTGTTGTAAAAGCGATTCTGGCTTTAGGCTTGTGAGATCGGAGGATGCTCACACGCCCTCAGAATGTCTGTGCTGTGTGGGGACCCACTGCGGTGAGAAGAAAAAATGTAATTGGACATTCCAAATTGGGGGAAAAATAAATAAAAATAATAATTGGTCACTAAATAAAAATTTTAAAAAAATAATAATAAATGAATGTGAATATGAATAGGGCCCATGATATGACACAGACCCACAGAAAGGGATCAATTTCATGGTCTTGCAGATGTGACAAGATTTATTAAGGACATTTAGAAGAGAACAGTGGCGGCTCATCATAGGAGGCCCTGTCTACTTGAAACTATCTAAATAAATAAGCTTATGTATTTATTTATTTATATGTAATATGCAACAATAAATATATAGCTTTTACGCAGAGGCAGCCATCCGATCCAAATTCTCCACTCAGTACTGCTATATGTTTGGAGGAGGCAGACTCGCTTTTGTCTCCTCTGTAGTTATGATTAGCACATCTGTTTGCCATCATATTCTTCCATTTCTAGAAGGCTTGCATAAAATGCTGAGTAAAGCCATTTAAAAAATAGCCAAGGGTGGCATTCTTCCTCCTCCCCTTTTGCCTGTTTTAGCCAATCATTGATGGCCTTGGATGCTAATACTGATGAGACCGAATGGAACGAAGCGCAGTTTAGAAGGACGTAGCGAATGACAATAGATTGATTAATTTTAAATTACTGTTTATATTTGTTTCTTCAAATTGTAAAGTATCTTGCTCTGGAATTAAAGCTTGGCTAAATTCCTTTTTTTATTAAATAGATACGTTTCATATTGTAACGTTCTCTGTTCCCGCAGGCAGGCGCATCACACAGGGTGAGGCAATCCACACACAGGCGGAGGGCGGGCGCGAACCCGGGACCTCTCGCACTGAAGCATAGCGCCGATACCTCTGTACAAAAGAGCCGGCTCCTTTGCAAGGAGCGTATATCAGGCTTATGTCTTTGTGTGTGATTACGTCACCTACCAGCCCTACTGCTGCCTTCCCCGGTGCATGCTACACTCTCCCCTGTCAGCCTCAAGTCCGCCCCGGACTTGCTAACCAGGCTACAGTCCGACGAGTGCGTACCGGGATACCTGCGTCCACTTCTGACACCAATGTAGCGATGTCAAGAAGGAACCTAAACAGAGTTGCTTAAAGTAAACACTTGGTTTATTCTCACACAAATAAATCTAACAAAATAACCACTGCAAACCACTTTGCCACACTTCTTCTTTCCATTACTACACTCCTATACTAGATAGACAGTTCTGTACCTAGGGGCCTGTGACAGAAAGACAATGATAATTGGTGGTAAATCTCCCTCCCGACCTGTGAGGGCGCTAAGTAACGGGAACAGAGTACCCTGGACTACTTGGTCTTACACTTTGTTCCGAGGGTTAAAAGGAAATCAGTCATTTAGAAAAGGGGCGGAGCTTCGGTACACTAACTCATCGACCCGGATGAGTTTACAAAGGGGTCATGAGTGACGGTATAAATAGGGGTCGAAGCGACGTAATCTGTTCCTTCATTTTGGTTAATTAAAAGTGACACTGGAAGGACCTGTGTTTTTGTGAATCAGTATTGTGTTTGTTTTCTTTTGTCTATTTGTTGCTTGTAATCACTAGACAGCTAACACGTTCCGGATGCTGTCGCCAGAGGCCAGCACAAACCCAGAACAGCACTTCACTCGTATCACAATAAACTGTATTTGTACCACAATCACTAATTCATGCACTAAAGGGATTGTTTATGTGTTTTCTGTTTAATGTGGGGATACAATAACGGGACGATTATTTCGGGACAAACCAGGTGATTATAACGTAAGTAATACACGCCGTTATATTACTTACCAGCATTATTATTTACTGTTTGTTTTGCTGTCAGGCACTGGACATGAAAGAAATAAAAACAAACCTTTGCACCTGGATTATAATTGTCTGTCTGTTCTTTGATCACCTGCACACTGTTAACCACTTTGCCACAGGGCCTCTCGAACCATGTTTATTGTAAATGACTGAAAACTGATTGGCGGCTTACTGTGGTGAAATGTTTGCTGTTTATCATACAGAATCTTGCAATGGTCATTCAATATAAAAGAAAAAAAAATTAAACTTCTATAAGAAAAACACCGACTAGCACAGCCCGAACGACCAGAAGGACACTTGTGGAGCGTTGCTTTTGAAGGTAATAAAATGAATGGTATGCATTTTTTAAATTTTATTTATAAGTTAACATTTAAATAAGAAAAGGGTTTTAGGTTTAGCTGTGCTGGTCCATATACGAGAAGTACAATAAAGTTATCTGGGGGACTAACTGTAGTAAGATCCCCTGAATATGTTTATACATGAGGAGTGGAAACTGAAGGTAAAGAATGTTTGTCTTCAAGAGTAAGTAGCGGGGTTCCGAAAAAAAGCATTACCCGTCCCCACTTGTTGCTACCACTGTTTAAATAACGCACCTGCAATTTTTATTTTCATTGCTAACATCCTGACAGCTTTTTACACTTATAACTTTAAAGTCTGTTTTAAAGCTGTTTTCAAAATGTTCGCTCTAGTGCACTGGTAGTGTAAGGATTATAGCCCACATTGTCAAACAGTTGTGGTACGGAACAGAAAAGCCAGAGCACTTGTTATGTTTGATTTTGTTTTTAATTGCTCTTCCTGCAGTGATTTAGAGAACAGATCTCAAACTCCAGTGTACTAGAACAGACATTTTGAACTAAGCTTTGAAACAGACTTTAAAGTACGTTATTTAAACAGTTGTAGCAACACGTGGGGACGTACAACGCTATATTTTTTTGGAACCCCACTACTCTTTAAAGGTCATTCTCAGAACATTTTCTTTTCTTTTAAAATCTCATAACATAGATATCTTCAAGGACATGGTGCTACAAATTATTTCCAGTAATTCTATTGTGATATTTATTTGCATAATTTTGTAGGTTTCCTATATGAAAAATGCACATATTATGGTATATGTGAATTTGATTTTTAATGGTAATTTCTTTGAAGCTGTTAGTGAAGAAAACTAATTAAACATGCTTTGCACGTACTTCATGCTACACTTCCAGTCAACTTTGAGAGATTGCATGAATGAACTAAGTTGAACTTGTTAATCTTAGGAAAACCAGTGATTAGTACACAAAGGTGAGCTTTGTGTGAAGCCTTTGAGTTCCTTTAATGAAAATAAATGTAAACAAAACCTTTTCTTTTCTTACAGAGAAATATATATTTTTTCTTTAAAGTATCCTCAGCAAGAGTCATTATCTAAAAATGTACTTAAAAAAACTGTGCCCATTTTCTTCAGTTATAGATCTTATATTTCTTGCCTAGCATTTTATACAAAAGCAGTAACACACTATAGGGCGGTCCAATATCCAATGTCTTATTGGAACACCCTTGAGAGAGTTATTGCAGTTATAAAATGGCACCTACCTGACCCCTCCCAAAGTGAATCGGGAAGGTTTTGAAAGCTCCAAGCCATGGTGGTTTGGTAACATATTTGCCTTAGGTTGAAACACTTATTAGGTATCTTTGCCTGAGGAGCATGCTTGAATTCAAGATTTTGCATGCAAGCTCACAAACCAAATTGGCACTGCTATAAAATGTAATAATAATAATAATAATAATAATACATTTTATTTGTTGGACGCCTTTCAGGACACTCAAGGACATCTTACATTAAAAGTAGGCCTACATAAAATCAAGTGCAATCCATAAAGTCATAAAATCAAGTGCATCAATCAACAGTGCAATTTAAAATCTAAAAATCTAAAATCAAAAGACCAGACAAAACAGGACAGATAAAAAGAGGGAGGGGTTGGGTAGAGGATACGAACCCAGTTTAGGGTAAGGGTTTAGGTTTAGGGGGTTGGGTTGGGAATAGGATACAGACCCGGTTTAGGGTAAGGATTTAGGTTGGGGGGGGGCACTTAGGGATACATAGGGATACTGGGAAGGCACAGAAGGGGGGGTAGGACAGAGTCAAACATAGACCATAGACTAAAGGTCATAGGCTTCCTAAAGGCCCGGGCACCCATGGAGAGAAGCGGAATGGAGGGGTGACAAGGAGACCAGCAGAGGAGGAGCGGAGGGAGCGGGAGGGGGCATAGACTGGGAGAAGGTCATAGAGGTAGGTGGGTGCCAGGTTATGGAGGGCTTTGTAGGTGAGGAGGAGTGTCTTAAAGTCAATACGGTATTGCACAGGGAGCCAGTGTAGATTGATGAGGATTGGTGTGATGTGTTCAGTGTATCTAGTACGAGTGAGGATTCTGGCAGCAGAGTTCTGGACCAGTTGGAGTCTGTTGGTGAGTTTGGTGGGAAGGCATGGATGAGGGTTTCAGTGCTGGAGTGTGAAAGTGAGGATCGGAGCCTGGAGATATTACGGAGGTGAAAGAATGCTGTCCGGGTGATGGTTTTTATGTGGGATTCGAATGAGAGGGAACTGTCCAGGGAGACACCGAGGCTTTTGACTTGTGTTGAAAGAGGGACCGGGAAACCATCTATGGTGATGTTGAGCATGACCTCCGTCTTGTTGCTGTTGAGTTGGAGGAGGTTCATGCTCATTCCAGCTCCGGATGTCTTGAAGGCAGTTAATGAGGGAGGTGGGAGGGAGGGGAGTGGTGTGTTTGGTGGAGAAGTAGAGCTGGGTGTCATCAGCATAGCAGTGGAAGTGAACTTTGTGATGTCGCATGATCTTGCCCAGGGGTAGGAGGTATATGATCAAGAGGACAGGACCCAACACTGACCCCTGGGGGACACCCTGTGAGACAGCCGCACACCCTGATCTGTAGCAATTAATGAAGATAGTTTTTTGTAACGGTTTGTTGTTATTTTTGGGATGTTTTGGACAAAAACCCTTTAGCTGCTTTAGTGCTGAAGAAGGGCTTTTTTTAATGATTTAAACCTTTTGTGTACATCCTAAAGAAAACTTGTAATTTGTGTTATATTTCTACACTACAGTTATACCTCCTGTCAAACATATCAATAGAAAGATAGACATTAATTCATTAAAGACATTAATCCACAGGAATGAACAAATGTGGTACTTTTTGAAGACAATAAAGCATTATGAAATGCTTATTTGCTACACTGTCTGACTGGAGTACTAATTTAGAGTTGTGAGCTATCACTTGAGCATGGTAAGTGACCTGTTTGTTAAAAATAAGTACACATTGCATGGGTCATGTCTGTTCTGGGTTATTTTAGGTAGTACCTTACTGCCCCCTAGAGGGAACTCTGTGCAAGCAGTTTGACATCAATAGCAGCAGTAATAGTAGCAGCCTTCCAATGCTGCAGAAACAATGTTGATAAAGAAGTGTGACCTAGTAGCTTACAACTTGGAGAAAATGTGTACACAGCAAGATGTGGACTGGTTAAAAGGGTGGCATAGTTATTTACAAAGTAGGTCAATACACGCTGCACTAAAATAAACGTCACTGAAATAGACAGGTATTTACCTGTGATACATTGTTTCTGCTGCATCATTACTTTGACTCCTGCCACAGCTGTAAATTCCAAATCACCAGGATGATGAAAAAGGTGTAAAAGAATAGAATAAGAATTTGAATTTAATTGTTTAATCACAATTTGATAAGCCTCTCGTCACATATGCTAACATGTAAGTGTGACATACAGATGGATGACAATGTACCAACCCTTTATACCCACAATCTGATACTCTCAGCAACCTGTGCTAAATAATGTTCATTCCAAGTTTCACAACAATTTGATTAGCCGGTCTCCAGACATATGGAAAAAATGGTGTTACATACACCATGTACATATGCCCGCCTCTACTAAATCAACTTCGCAGGAGTAAAATAACCCTGAACTTTCTAACTTAGTGGAAACTACAGTAGCTAATTTACACAATGAAATTAAACTTATAGGACCACTGCGCTGAAAATAACAGAACTGGCAGGCATGTAACTGTACTGGACACCTGAGCTGTCTGATCCTTTGAAATACGTTACTACTGGTCGGGGTTTAATGGATGATGGAGTTTGAACATGGATAAGGGTTCCTGATTTACAAAACTGAAACTCATTCCTGAGGGTAGCTATTCACTGGATAAACTGAAATCTACTGTCAACCTGTTTAGTGATGCTGTACCATGATTTGTATTTGGTCAATACGTCTGAATAATATTGGCATTTTTGGAAAGATTACACTCCCAGGTGTGAAATGGCTGGGAACAGAGTCATTTCTCATTGTTCAGTATGATTAATAAACCTCTTCTCTAGTGTGGTAAATAATCATGTATTTATGTTACATAATTTTGTTTTTTAGTAATTTGTCACATATTTTTGGAATATAAGGTTATTTTTTCTCTGCAAGATTCGATTCAAGTTCTTAAAGGTTGAAAAAGGGATCTGTTTCAGTAAAAGCAAAATATTTGAATCCAGAGATATTGCAATTCTATAATTTTCCAGTGGGTGTGCCAAAGTTCTGCAAGTTGGAATTTAAGGAGTTAATAAGGCATACTGGACAATTAATCATTATTGTGCACTTTTCTAAAATAGTTGAGAGATACTGACCTGTCAAACAAATCCAGCATCCTGCCTAGTTAGCTGTTTAATATTTTCTATTCATAAATAATTGCTAATGGTTTTCATATTAAGGGGATACAGCGTCTATAGCCGAGTATCTCTGTTTGGTAGTGCCTGGTCAGTCTTCTCCATGATTGTGTCCTCGTTGTTTCCTACATTGCCACTGTCGGTCCCAGCTGGTTTGGGACAGAAGGGTATATACCGAACCCAGGATGCAGTGCAGATGCGTGACCCAATCCCGAAGGGCAGGCTGTACACCTCCTCGCTCTCCAGAGTCTCGCCAGACTGCTGGTGCGCCTCCTTCCAGACGACGATGCCACGCTCCTTCTTTGACCCTGAAACCAAGTGCAGAGAGAGCTTTCAGAAGCATACTGTCTCAGGCACCTCCGGTGGTCTGGGTCCGTCAATGGGGTTCAGCTTCAGGGTCAGTCCGAGGCCAAGGAAGACACAGAGGCTTGTTGTTCCAGTGAAATAAGCTTACTTGCATTATTGTAGTTCCCAATATAAGAAAACATGTTACACATAACTTTGGTTCCCTGTTTTCAATTTTTATTTGGGAACGTTCACCAGGAGAAAGTAAATTTGTCTTCTAAACATTGCAGTAGATCCAGTTCATGCTCCACAAGCTGCTGGTGCTCTGATTGAAATGAGTGGCATATTGTGGGAACAGAAAAGCTGCATTGTTGAGTCTGATCTGGATACACTGCAATGCTAGAAGACATTTGTTATCAGAAGTTACTAACCTAGGTGTAAGGTTCGATTCCACTCTGTCTTTTGAGGCTCACATTAAGAATATCTGCAGTGTCCTTTTTTCACTTACGGAATATTGCCCGCCTTAGGTCAACCTTGTCTTTGCCGGATGTGGAGAAACTAATTCATGCCTTTATTACATCAAGGTTGAACTACTGTAATGCTTTGCTTGCTTGTGTTTCTTTAAAATCAATTAATCGGTTGCAGTATGTGCAAAATAGTGCTGGGCAGCTTTTATCAAGATCAAGGAAGCATGAGCATATATCGCGAATCTTGGCATCTTTACATTGGCTACCAGTAAAATTCTGAATAAACTACAAGATCTTGATGCTGATGTTTAAGGCTTTGCATGGCCTTGGCCCTTGTCTGGGACATGCTTAACCTTTATTTGCCACCGCGGAACCTGCGGTCTGCTAATGGCTCTATTCTGCTTGTGCCGAAGACAAGGCTGCGCACTATGGGCGACCAGGCTTTTGTTCCATGGCCCCCCGTCTTTGGAACAATCTGTCTGGACACTTGAAGGACTGTGAGGCTACTAAGGCTTTTAAATCTGGACTCAAGACATAATTTTATCAATTGGCTTTTTTGTAATTGTGCTTATTGTTTTACATGTGTTTTTCTATTTTTATTTTTTTTCTTCCTTTGTTGTTAAGTGCTTTGTGATTACTGCAATGAAAGGAGCTATATAAATAAAATTAGTTTTATTATTATTATTATTATTATTATTATTATTATTATTATTATTATTATTATTATTATTGATTTTCCTCCTAGCGACCGTCCTGAGTAAATGTTGAGAAATATATTGCCCAGTTGATTTATGACCCATGATGTGTGATTAATAATTTCTGAAGAGTCAGCAATATGTTTAAAAATACAACACAGCAATATACACAACATGGGACACAGCAACGGTAACAATGCAATTCTTGTAAACTTTGCAGGGTGTTCTGTAATACTTTAATAGAACAAAAGGTTCACTTAACACACTAAAGCTATGCAGACTTTCAACAGGAATAGAAGGGAATTTGGAAACAACTGATGTGTTTTCAATGTCGACTTAGTTCCTTCATGCAGTGTCTCGAAGTTGACTCAGTAAGTTTTCTTCATTGTCATTACAAAATCAAATTCACCTTTCCCATAATGTGTGCGTGTTTCATATAGGAAAATGTGAGATCTAAGAAATGATGGCAATAGATATTAGGTAAGAATTACTGGAATTAATGGGGTCATCCATTGACAGGCTTGTCCTTTTGAATGCTTTTAAAATGCAATAAGACTGCCTGCTCACCTGGAATAGTGTTATCCAGGACGAAGCCAAAGAAGCCACCCACAAACATACTGGTCGTCAACAGGACCCGAAGCACCTGATCCAGCTCCGTCACACCTGCACGGTGACAGAGGAATGCATTGGAAACCAGGGAAACAAGATTACTCCAATCAAAATGGAACTTTTCAGATAATTGATACATCTAAGGTATGGGCCAGCGATGGCCTGAGTGGTTACTTTTCATGAGGAAGAAAATCTGAGAACTAAAATCTGAGAACTCAAATATATGCCTTGTTTTTGTTTGAGATTTGCAATAGTGTTTAGATCTGTAACATACCTGTAATCATTTTACAATCAGCAGGTCTCTACATGGTTACTAAAAGGGTCCCAAAACTCGAGTTGAATTTGTATATTGCCAACTTCAGTAAAACACCACTGTGGCAATCTTCAAAATCAAGGTACAGAATAAAAAAAAAAAAAATGTGTGTTGTCTGACATCAGTGACTACCTGTGACTGAGACTACCTGGCATTCTAACTACCTGGCATTGTATTTGGTTAGTGGTTGGCTAATGTAGAGCCTTTAATGACTGTGAGCTTGATACTACTGCAGTCTTGGCTGTCACTATTGCAGAAATCAATTTCTGTGGGTAAAATGAAGAACCTTGTCATTATTCATTACAAGTCTGCCTTATTTTGAAGATGGGGTGATGATCTATTCAGAGATAACGAAATATATAGTCAACAAAGGGTGTGATTGAGGTTAAATCGGCAATAGAGGTACATTGAAAACAATTGACATGCCCACCACCCCCTACCTGTCACAATGGCTCCAGGGTGGTTAAATACCCAGTTTGGAATAGCCATCCCAGTGAACATGGAGAATCCAAATACAAAGATATTCCGGGATGAGTTCATATCAGTATACTGAATGAAAAACAAATACAAATATGTTACTTGTCAAACAAACCTTGTAAAAAGATTCTAAAGATTAAGAAATGAAACAATATCCACAATATATTTAAGGACTAATAACAGGTGAGTCACTGTTTGCCCTGGTCATGGTGTAACAGGGTGGAGGCTGGGCGTGAACCAACCACCCCGCTTTCCGCAAGCGAGTGTCTTAACCACAATGCAAAAGAGCTGGGCTCGTCTGCATTCATGGTGTTAGAGCTTTTAACCTGATCTCATCTCACCGACAGGAGACAGGACAGAATCTGTAACGTCAGTGTATCACACAACACTGCCCGCTACAATGGCAT
Organism: Acipenser ruthenus; assembly: GCF_902713425.1. NCBI lineage: Eukaryota > Metazoa > Chordata > Actinopteri > Acipenseriformes > Acipenseridae > Acipenser > Acipenser ruthenus. The sequence continues at coordinate 31,230,714 of NC_081195.1, read as the reverse complement.
AGACTCCAGGAGGTGTTGGAATGGGTCTGGAGGGATCTTCGTCTTTTCAGTCATTAATATTTCACACAATTGCTGTTAGTAATTGGATTGTAAGGTGCTGTTCAAGTTTATCCTAACATGCTTAAATGGATTGAGATCAAGGGATTGTGGTGGCCATAGGTGATGCCTGATGTCTCTGTCATGCTCCTCAAACCATGTGCACACAATTATGTAAATAGATAGATGGATAGATAGATTGATATGCTATACCTGTAGGTTTGAAATTCCAGCAGCAATGATCACTCCAAACATGACAAAGAACATACCCCCTATGACAGGTGTTGGGATTGTAGTGAAAATAGCCGCAACTTTCCCAAACATTCCCATACAAATCATCAGGAAGCCACTGGTAACAATCACCATCCGACTGCCCACCTGAAGGAAGAGGGAGTGAGGTGCAGATTATTCACATATCCAATGCTGAGAAGCAGGTACAAACACCTCTGCCATAACACTGTCAAAATGGGTGCCATAGGAAACTAAGAAGTTATTGTTTTGACTTTATGCTTCAGTTGTTCTGGAGGGATATTTGACCATTCCTCAAACAAGACTACCCTATTTGGAAAAATGATCATACCTTAGTGGCACCCAATTGTCCTCTTTTAATTAACATTTATAAAATTGGACTACTGTAATTTCCCCGTTCTATGGTGATACTCCGGAGGAGTGGTAGATTCGAGTTTCAAATTAAGGGCTTAGTAAATGTTCACATGGGATTTTGACATGTGTCCTACTACAGTTCCTATATAGCGTCCAATTTTGGTCCCTACATTACCAAAAGGACTTGGAGAGAGTCCCACAATGAGCACCATTGTTTAAAGGAATTCGCTATGAAGGTAGGTTTAAGGAACTCAACTTATTTTGAGCCTTGAACAAAGAAGAATTAGGGGGGACTTGGAACAGCTCCATAAAACAGGCATTACACTACTTTTTGCTTGCATCCACCCCCAAGTAAAGCCACCTTAATTAGCAGTGCCCTCATCCCCTACCTTGGTGATGCCCAGCGCCCCCACGTTTTCACTGTAGGAGGTGGTCCCATTGCCTGTGCCCCATGCTCCTGCCATGAGACAGCCAATTCCTTCGATGCCCACTCCCCGGTTGATTGCATGTTTGGGTGGGGGAGGAGCACCTGAGAGACGCGCACAGGCATGGTAGTCACCGACAGACTCTATCATGGAGGAAATCACCCCCGCCAGAATCCCAAACACCCCTGCAGGGCTGACTGTTGGCATACCCCACTGACCTGAGGAAAAATAAAGGGGGGACGCATTGAAACTGTGACTGTTAATAGCAATGCTAGACATTCCTCATACCCTGGTTACACTAATATTGGACTAGCTTATTTAATAACATTGAGTAGTTAGCCAAGATTAGTGCTGGATCTGTGAAGGCAATTGTATTGCACCCTTATGTTATATTATGGCTACAGATTTGTGACAGAGATCGAATGATTCTTGATGTTAGATCTCCCTCCCAACCTGGGGTGGCTGCGTGGCGTGCCCGCAGAGTGAAAAGAAGTGGATGGCTGACGGCACACGTTTCGGAGGACGCGTGTGTCCGTCTTCGGCCCTCCTGAGTCAGCGCGGGGGTGGCAGAGGTGAGCCGGGTTGAAATAAAAATAATTGGACATTTCAAATTGAGGAGAAAATAAGAAAAATAATTGGCGATTCCAAATTAAAAAATAAATAAATAAATAAATGACTCCTCCTCCCACAGCTCCTGTTTTACATTTCACTCGCAGGCACAACTTTTTCTCAAGATAGAAATTCCCACAACTGCCCTTGCGAAACTCACATCTCTTTTGACTATCTGGCCCACAGTTTATGCATATTTCTTTTTGTTTTTGTATCGATGGGTCTGACATGGGTAGCTGACCTGGGTATGGGAAGCGGAACCAGGGCGCTTGGCCCAGCACATCCCCTTTCAGGTCCGTCCGTGCCCAGTAGCCATATGCCTCTGGGTCCGACGGCAGGACCTTGTACTCTGTGAGGATGTAACAGATGAGCCAGGACACAGTCATTCCTGCCAGCACCTGCAACATAAACACCTTCTTAACCTCCTAACTGCACAGCAACTTTATAACTCATAGACGGACATTGAAATATTCTAAACCAGATCCCATTTATACATATCTATATGAAACACTGCATAACTCTTTCTTCTATAAACCTAATATGCATTACCACAGTGATTTCCAGTGTATTTCAAACTGGGGGGTTTGAATGAAGTAACTTTGGGGGGTGGACATCTAAGGGTGGCAGATTGTTTACACTGATTCAGTGTTTGGGTTGAAAAGGCTGCTTGTATTTCACAGTTAAGAAATGTGTTAATGTTTATCAAAATTGTCTGTGCCACCTTCCAGTTTACAAATCGATAAAGAAGTGAGAGTAAGTGTAGTCACATGACAGTTTAATGAAGGTCTAATTCTGCGGGGAGGGCAAAACTCAATTGAAAGTAAAAGCAGGGCTCCAATGCAAAAAGTTCATGAAAGACGCAAAGATTACAGTATTAGTAAACAAAACAGCTCTTTTACAGTTCCAAGAGAGATCACATAAAGTAAGGCAGAGACGTTGAAAAGCACCAATTTGTAACAAACCGTGAACTCCTGCATTATGGGAATGAAGAGTTAAAGGAAAACAATTTAATATGTTTAGTTTTTTTTAGACTATTAAGCGTAACTACCATTCCATTCAAGAAGAATCTAAAAAAACATTTCAGAAGCCTTGCATTTAAAACAGTAACCAATCGCTGCTTTTCCCAGTGTGTATTCTCAATGTCTCTTCATGTGTTCTCATGAAGTAGAATTTCTGGAATCACCAGAAAACATTCTACCAGTTTTGATAAAAAAAGATGAACTACACATTTACCATAATGCATGCACCTTTTATACTGGCAGCAGTGTGGAGGAGTGGTTTGGGCTCTGGACTCTTGACCGGAAAGTTGTGGGTTCAATCCCAGGTGGGGGACACTGCTGCTGTACCCTTGAGCAAGGTACTTTACCTAGATTGCTCCAGTAAAAACCCAACTGTATAAATGGGTAATTGTATGTAAAAATAATGTGATATCTTGTAACAATTGTAAATCGCCCTGGATTAGGGGCGTCTGCTAAGAAATAAATAATAATACTGTATATATGAAACCTACCAAGTGATGGTATACAGTACATACAGTATATGATAAGATTTACTGGAATTATTTATTTGTATGATTTACTGTTCTTGCAAGGTGCGTACCGGTAGAATCTGAAAGACATAAATCTTGGTGGAATGAAACTTCTTAGTCTTGTTGTAAGCAGGCATCGGTACAGGAATGTGTCGGAGGTACTGCGAGAACAACACAATGATACTGACAGTCCTGTAAAGAAAAAGAAATACAGTAATGAAATTGCTCTTCACTTCAAGAGATTAATGTCATCTCCTACAGCTAAACGTTTTTACCATTGTGAGAGAACACATTGAGGGAAACCTCTGTTTTTATAATGTAATAGTGTGTATTCTGACAGGTACCTTTGTCCTTACTCCATCAGTTGCGTTTTTTTTTTCAGTATGCAGAAGTTAAAACAATGTAGCACCTAGCGATGCTTAATTACAAATAACTGAGAATTTTACCAGAAAAAGGGTACTTGCATCAAGAATTTCAAGGAGTTGCAGACACAGAAAAGTAATGAATATTAGTATTCATTAAAAAACTGTGGTAATTTAAAAAAGCTATTAAAAGGACATTACAAGCCACTTGCCTCACTAATACAGTACTACAAATCCTTGAGGTATTTTTCATTTTATACGCATTAAAAGGTCAGTGCAGTTTACCCACTTGTTTTTCTTTATTTCTTGACCTTATGGTCAGTGTACTAGCACTAATAAAGTGGCCAATGACCGTTAATCCCTTTTAAAGCTGTGTTGTTGCCCTGGCACCCTAGATTCAATACTAAACTCTGGTTTCAATATTGACTCACAAGGCAGAGATCCCCCAGTGTTTGCCTGCATCGTTCCCTGACGAGTCAAACAGAGACAATCCGATGAGGGAGATGGTCGGCGCGATCGTGAGGGGTCCAATAAACCTCATAAAGAGACCGATGAGACCAGAGAATCCCACAAAGATCTGGAAGCAGGATGCGACCATGATGGATCCCTGGAGCTGCAGAGCAGGGGGCAGAAGCAAAGAATGGGCAAAACACCCAAGTTACTTAAGGTGTTGTCAACAGTGTTGGGGAAGTTACTTTTAAAATTGAATCTATTACAGTTGCAAGTTACTTGAACTGTAACTAGTTACAGTAACTTATTCTGAAAAAAGTTACAGTTACAAATAGTTACTTCTCAGGCACATTTTACAGAGTTTTTTTTTTCAGTTTGGTCAGGCTGCAGCTCGAAATATTTTTTGAAGGTCACGCTATTGGACCCATTCATTCCCTCCTCTCATGCTATTTTCTTGCATGATGATATGAAAAGCATGCTCATGTGTCACGAAAGACTTGACTTGCACTGTCGAAGCACTTTCTGACTTCCATGTTATACATTCGCTGTAGTCCTTTTTTTAATGTAATGAAAAGTAACCTGTCGTTACCTGTCTGAAAAAGGAAGCAGTACAGTTACAAGTTAATGAGAAAGGTAATCAGATTACGGTAGAGCATTACATGTAATGAGTCACTCCACAACACTGGTTGTCAAGCTGGTACATACCCATATAGTCCCAAGATGCCTGTTGAGTCTGGAGCACTGTCACAAAGACGGCCGTAGTGGGTGGCGTCAGACCAGAAGCAGGAAGTAAATAAACAGAGACTTGGGGTTTTGGTGGAGCTGAGCGAATGGTTTCGCTCAGCATTTAATAAAACAGCACAGAAAATAAAAGGTTTGAACAGACAAAAAACACGGGACACGGCACTTGCGCCAAAACAAAAGGACAAACAAAACGACTAAACACTAACACACAGGTGAAACGGAGACGAACAAACACGGTGAGTACAAACAAAACACTTATTATATTTACGCTCTTACTTTCAATTACTCCTCTCTCTCTCACCCGTTCTCCACTCCCGAACACCTAACCCTGAGTGCAAGAAATGTGCGTCTATATATACTATTGTGCTGGGATTCAATTACTAATTAATTATTCACTTGAATCCCAGCACGTGAATTAATTCTGTGCAACCCCGTGCTCACATATTACATTTAACCAGCACGTGAAGTGATTTGTGCTCTCCTCGTGCCTAAATACAAATCTACACTTTTTAAATACACGTGAAACACAGACCCGTTTATATCCCGTGTACCAATCTATACACCAACATTTACACACGCACGCATACAACACAAAACACACAAATGCACACAGGGGCGGGGCGCATTGCCACAAGCACCCATGTGCAAAGAACTTGTTAGGGCTTGTTCCTCCTTGAATCCCTTTGAAATTCAATGGCATTTATTTTGACCTATAGTGCTAAGTTGGGTGATATATCAGCAGGCCTTTAACTTGAACTAAACTCTTTAGGTTAACAAGATCCATTTTTAAAAGACAAGGGTCTATAAGAAAGTGACATCCACAAATGGAAGTATTTATACAGAAGTTGTTTAACTTTTAATGGAACTATGTGACGGGGTGTATTGTTGTTTTTGTTGTTAGTAATAGTATTACGATTGCATGTGTGTGTGCGGGTGGACAGGAACTATCCGCTATTATTTATTATTGTAAAATAAAGCTAAAATGTAGCTGGTGTGGATGGGGTTGAATCCCCATCCTGATGAAAGCCAGTGGAAATGTGGCTGGAGCCTTAATAAGGGTAATTACTCTCAAACTACCTCTCCAAGAGAACATTCAAAGAGTAGGTTACATGTCTAAGAGATACAAATGGCAAAGTCATAGATGAAGAAAAAAAATAGCAAATATATTAAATGATTACTTTTCACAAGTTTTTACAAAGGAAGAAACGGACAACATGCCCCACAACCTGTTCCTATCCTGTTTTAAATAACTATAACCGAGGCAGAAGTGTAAAAGGGACTAGGAGCCCTGGGCAGGATGAGATCCTCCCAATAGTACTCTAAGAAATGAAAGAAGTTATTTACTGGAGAATTGCAAGCGTAAAACCAATCCACAAAAAGGGAGACAAAACCGAACCAGGTAACTACAGACCAATAAGCCTGACTTCTATTATATGTAAACTTATGGAAACTATTATAAGATCCAAAATGGAAAATTACCTATATGGTAACAGTATCCTGGGAGACAGTCAGAATGGTTTTAGGAAAGGGAGATCGTGTCTAACTAACCTGCTTGACTTTTTTTGAGGATGCAACATCGACAATGGATAATTGCAAAACATACAACATGGTTTATTTAGATTTCCAGAAAGCTTTTGACAAAGTCCCACATAAAAGATTAATTCTCAAACTGAACGCAGTAGGGATTCAAGGAAATGCATGCACATGGATTAGGGAGTGGTTAACATGTAGAAAACAGAAAGTACTGATTAGTGGAGAAACCTCAAAATGGAGCGAGGTAACCAGTGGTCTACCACAGGTATCAGTATTAGGTCCTCTGCTATTCCTAATCTACATTATTGATTTAGATTCTGGTATAGTAAGCAAACTAATTAAATTTGCAGACGACATAAAAACAGGAGTGGCAAACACTGTTGCAGCAGCAAAAGTCATTCAAAATGATCTAGACAGCATTCAGAACTGGGCAGACACATGGCAAATGACATTTAATAGAGAAAAGTGTAAGGTACTGCACGCAGGCAATAAAAATGTCCATTATAAATATCATATGGAAGATACTGAAATTGAAGAAGGAATCTATGAAAAAGACCTAGGAGTTTATGTTGACTCAGAAATGTCTTCATCTAGACAATGTGGGGAAGCTATAAAAAAGGCCAACAAGATGCTCGGATATATTGTGAGAAATGTTGAAGTTAAATCAAGGGAAGTAATGTTAAAACTTTACAATGGATTACAAAGACCTTATCTAGAATATTGTGTTCAGTTCTGGTCACCTCACTACAAAAAGGATATTGCTGCTCTAGAAAGAGTGCAAAGAAGAGCGACCAGAATTATCCCGGGTTTAAAAGGCATGTCGTATAGCAGCAGTGTGGAGTAGTGGTTAGGGCTCTGGACTCTTGACCGGAGGGTCATGGGTTCAATCCCCAGTGGGGGACTGTCACAAAGACGGCCGGAGTGACCAGAGCCAGAAAATAAAGGAACAAAACGAGAGGTAGAGTTTGGTGGAGCTGAGCGAATGCTTTCGCTCAGCATTTAATAAATAAACAGAACAGAAAATAAAAGGTTTTAAACACAAAAACAGGACACGGCACTTGAGCCAAAATAAACTGACAAACAAAACGTACTACACAGACAAACACGGTGAGCTTCTATTTTTCTTATTTTACGCTTACAATTACCTCCGTCTCCAATCCCGTTCTCCACTCACCGAACACACAACCCCGAGTGAAAGAAATGTGCATCTATATATACTGTTGTGCTGGGATTCAATTACTAATTAATTATTCACTTGAATCCCAGCACGTGAATTAATTCTGTGCAACCCTGTGTTCACATACTATACTTTAAATGCACGTGCCTAAATATAATTATACAATTTAAATGCTCGTGCTGCACACACCAATTTATATCCTGTGTACCAATGACTATACACCAACATTAACACACGCACATAACATACAACACATAACACACAAAATACACACAGGGACGGGCACATCGTCACAGGGACACTGCTGTTGTACTCTTGAGCAAGGTACTTTACCTAGATTGCTCCAGTAAAAACCCAACTGTATAAATGGGTAATTGTATGTAAAAATAATGTGATATCTGCATAATGTGAAATAATGTATAATGTGATATCTTACAATTGTGATAATGTGATATCTCTGTAACAATTGTAAGTCGCCCCGTATAAGGGTGTCTGCTAAGAAATAAATAATAATAATAATAGTATACAGACAGGCTAAAATAATTGAATTTATTCAGTCTTGAACAAAGAAGACTACACGGCTATCTGATTCAAGCATTCAAAATTCCAAAATGTATTGACAATGTCAACCCAAGGGACTTCTTCAACCTGAATAAAGAAACAAGGACCAGGGGTCACAAATGGAGATTAGATAAAGGGGCATTCAGAACAGAAAATATGAGGCACTTTTTTACACAGAGTATTGTGAGCATCTGGAACCAACTCCCCAGTAATGTTGTTGAAGCCGACACCATGGGATCCTTCAAGAAGCTGCTTGATGAGATTCTGGGATCAATAAGCTACTAACAACCAAACGAGCAAGATGGGCTGAATGGCCTCCTCTCGTTTGTAAACTTTCTGATTTTCTTATGTTTACATTTCAGACTAATTGAGCTTCCCTGCGGTGATGTGGGTTTTATGACTGTTTGATCACAGAGTGCTCTGATGAATCAGTATGACTAAGGCATGTAATCTTGGGGTAATTTTAAAACAAATTGGAAAGCTTCCAGATCTTTAGCCACTGGTGATGTAAAGACACATACAAAGGAGAAAATTAAGGAGAGTAAGAGCGAGAGCGAACGCTACCAGCCAGCGAACATGGTACTTGTTTGTATAAAGGAATTATAGTGTGTGTTTATGACTTTGGCCCGTGTGCCCTTTTGTTTATTATTGTGTTTTGTTTAAACTGTTTGTTTATTTTTGCTTAATTAATAAAAAGCTGAGTCAAGAGCCTATTCCTTCTACACGACTGCCGCTCCACAGAGCCTGTCGTGGGCTCCGTCGAGCCAATCTATCTTGCGTGTTATCTGGTTCCCGAGCTTGCTGAACAGCCAGGCTTCATTGCCATTTGGTAACTGTGACTAAATGAAGGACGACATGACAGTGTTGGAGTTACCTCCTTCATCATTCATTCTGCTTGACTTGATGGTTGTAGGGGATTCTTCTGTTGATCAAATTATCTTTTTTGCAGGTGTATTTAGAATTTCCCCAGTCAATTTCATAATAAAGTCATTTGTCTTGTGCACTGCTGAAATGTGTCCCATCCCTTTTCTGTAATTAAGGATCACAAGCTGTATAAAATACATCAATGATGTGGGGATATGAAGTAATTTACAATGGTTCTAAATTGTTGCCAAATCGTTTAATTGGTTGTAAAAAAACTAACTTCCTGATAAAAGAAAATAAAAGTTTTATTGATCTGGTTCTACATCACAAAGGTCATAGTCTAAACTATTGAGTCAATTCAAAGCTTTTTATTTTCTGCAGAAATTGTTTTCACAAACCCAGATTGCCATTTATAGCCAGTGCACTTCACACTGTGACAAATGGCACAATTAAGCAATAAGGCACGAGAGGGCATGTGTTGTGCACGCGAGGGCATGGATTGTGCACGAGAGGGAATGGGTTGTGCACCATTGGGCATGGGTTGTGCTAGATATTGTCACTTCACTTCACGTCAGGGGGTCACCAAATGGCAGTTTCTGTGAGAAGTTAAAAGGCTTAAAGGAAAGTGTTCATGCTTCGGGACATTGAAAGTGCAGCGACTAGCCTGACAATGTAACGTTGTTGAATGAAACATTCACTTTTTTCTTATCAAAAGCTGCAGTGCTATGTTTTTAAATTATTCTGCCAAAAGCAACAGCTACTCCCAAGTTATTGTGATAATTTGCATTTGTTGAAATTCAAATTTATTGTTATACATCACTGCAAGCAATGAGCGTTGTTTTTCTGTTTTAAGTTTGGTTAAAACGTATTTACGAACTTCCATGACCAATCCTCATCTGAGTGATCTGCTTGCAATGGCAACTGAAAAATCATTTTAAAAAAAAACTGATTTTGATGTCCTGGTCGATATCTTTGCAAAAATGAAGCCTAGATGATATCCGCTGCTTCACTAGGTTTATTCATGCAATGCCAGTTTGTTGCAGAGTTTTATTATTCTGGAGAGGGGGCCCAATTCTTTGCCCCCCATCCCAGCCTTTTGTGAAGTGATACCCCTGCATGAGATGCAGTCGAGTGCCTGTAACCAACCAAAAAGTGACAATATCCAGCACAACCCATGCCCTCAAGTGCCTTATTGCTTTTATAAAATGGATTTATAAACGTTTTATAAAAAATAAATGAAAAATCTATATAGTTTCTTTAGATGTATTAACATTTTGAGGTATAACCTTCCTAGTAGTCCCTATGCAATAATTTTTTTTTTAAATGAAGACTTTAATTAGCTATAAAAACCTCGCTTAGATGTATTTCAGTTCATTTTTCTGACTTTAAATAACTATCAAAGAAACCTTGCTTAGTTGTAGATCTGCGAGATGTCTGCCTAGCTGCATATTCTAGGTAACATTGTTGCTAAGTAATTCACTCCCATTAGCTCTAGCGTATACCAAACGGCAAAAGAGTTTAAGGTGCTTTGTTGGGATGAAGATTATTAATTATTAAGTATCCATTTACAGTCAAATGATACTGTATATATATATATATATATATATATATATATATATATATATATATATATTCAAAAAGCCAGTCATTTAAGCATTTAACAGCCCAATTTGTTTGTTTTGTGGTATTAATTTCATTTCGATTTTTTTTCTAGCACGACAGTGTTACATTTTGTACCTGTAAAGAGTGAGTGTGCGGGAGGCAGTGAAGAAAAAGGCGAGTCGGATGTTTAAGGGGAACTGTACTCAAAATAACAAGGCTCTTTAAATGCTCTGTATACATAACAAATGCGTCTTGCTGAGCCAGTTTTGTTAAAAAGTCAAGCATTTGGCCAGTATTTCAATTTTTTTGTCATGTTTCTGGGTCAGCTGGAAATGCAGGCCGCCGCCATATTGGATCCTTTCTGGCGTCGCTGTTATATCATATCGTTGACAGCCACCCACACCAGTGAACGCCGGCAGGGTGAATTATGTCAGAATGCAAAGCGTTCGGGTGCAAAAATAACAAAAGGAAAAACAGTAACAAAAAGTATTTGTGTGCCTAAGCCTTTAAACCAACAAAGGGCAGCCATAACAAAACAATGACTACATAATATAGGAACAGGACATCTGCTCAATAGAATACTATGTGTGACTACAGAGCGAGTCAACGACAGGACGTCACACAAAGCAAGATGGAAGAGAGCTCCAATGCATTCAATGTCAATTTGTTTTAATGGTTTTTATATGATATACTGCTCAAGGAAAGGCTGTGTCAAAAGCTTTGGTTAACATGTGTTCTATTGCAATTGTTATTTGCATTACAGTTCCCCTTTAAGACTTTGCGTGTAATAATGGAAGTACTGTCGAAAAATATAAAAATATTCACAGTTAAAAATTAATCAGTTTAAAGAGTCAGTTTAACAAAACGATGGCTGATACCAACTAAGAGGAGGAAAATATCTGACAACTGTATTTGACCGAAGTTACAGAAAATGACTGGAACTGCAAATAAAATACCAAAACAGAGTCTTGTTTAAACTAGTAAACTGATTCGTAGTGCAATTGAATATAAACTGGAAGATATGAAAAGACACCTTGGTGTCTTTAGTATCTTCCGTGACAGCAGGTATTTTCACTGGTGTTTTCTTTGATTTTGGTGGCACAGTGATACATGGTTAACACAGGTGCAGTGATTTGCCTTGTTCCTGAGTAGTTCCTAATTGTGATATTGTGCTGGATATTGTAACGGCTTGGAACACTGATGGACCAATCAGCACAGCATTCTAAAATCGATTTTATAATTACAGTTTTAGTGTTTAGTCATTTCTGTTTTAGTAATCTCTACACAGACAGAAGGGCCTATTCATTTGAGGTTAGTCGAGGCCATTAAATGATAAGAGGTAGTAAATATATAGTATTGCCTGTTGAGCAACCCCCTTCTTCACCTTGAGGTCATGATAACCAGTGCTAGGTGGAACACGTTTCTTCATGTTCGAATATTCCCTCAAAATGTAAACGAATATACAAATAGATTTCATTTTAAAATTGGCTGGAAAGCAATAGTATAATTTGTACCCTTTTTCGGTAAAATAATTACATTACCTATTAAAGATAGGAGAAACACTGCTCTGTACAGTAGAATCGGTGTTATTTACTTCTGCGTTTTTGTTGTGTTGTGATCATATTTTCTGTTATGAGGAGAGTAATAAACGAAAACCAAAATGGTGTTTTGTTTTTTTTATTGTGCAACGCCCCCTTTTCCACATTTATTTCCTGAAGTTTATTTAACACTATTACTTTATGAAAATGTGTAATTTGCCACTTTGTTTATTGCGAAGAAACTACAATGGCAGGGATTTAAAAGAAAAAAAGCGATGTCTACTTTTGTACTGTTTCGGCCTGAAATACACACATGAAAAAGTGTATAATTTTAAGTTTTGACATCCTCTGCTTTATAGTTAATTTAGTGGAGCAAAATAAAGCCTTCACAACATATTTTGGAATACTACACCCAATACAGCACAAGCCCACCACCGCGTGACCCAATACAGCGTCAGAATTTTAGAACGGCAAAATATCACTCGGTGAGCGATATTTTGCTGCTCAAACATTTTTCGGCAGCAGCAAATCTGGGTCTAGCCAATCAGGTCCATGGTGTGGGATACGTCATGTCTTGATGAACTCGAATATCCATCAACACGGAGGAGCTACTGATAGCTGAAGTTTCTCAGCATCCCAAGCTATTTGATTATAAAAATAAGAATTTCAAGGATGTTGGTTATGGGTCTATTGGATGAACAAAACCAAAACAAATACTAACTGCTTACACCCAGCATTAATCCAGTTACTTGACATGCTGTATCATTTGTCAGATACACAAGTCAAGTAATAACCAGTTGCCAGCTGACTGATTATTGTGTATACAATTGCGAAGAATGTGATCCCTTTTTCCCTTAATAATAGCAGCCCTTATACAATGTGTAACTACAGATACAGTACCACAGTCCAGTCTTGTTAAGTGTGGTGCTGGATATATAATAGCTGTTTCTTTGTAGAAAAAGGCTTTCACATTGTATCCCAAAATACGTATCATATTTTACATACATGTCCTTCGGTAAATAAAAAGCAAATATTTCTGAGTGGTGTTCCTGATATGGGAACTGTACTGGGTCACACGGTGTACTGGGTCACACGGTGGGGGGTTGTGCTGTACTGGGTCACACGGTGTGGGGTTGTGCTGTACTGGGTCACACGGTGGGGGGTTGTGCTGTACTGGGTCACACGGTGTGGAGTGGTGCTGTACTGGGTCACACGGTGGGGGGTTGTGCTGTACTGGGTCACACGGTGGTGGGGTTGTGCTGTACTGGGTCACACGATGGGGGGTTGAGCTGTACTGGGTCACACGGTGTGGAGTGGTGCTGTACTGGGTCACACGGTGTGGAGTGGTGCTGTACTGGGTCACACGGTGGGGGGTTGTGCTGTACTGGGTCACACGGTGGGGGGTTGTGCTGTACTGGGTCATGTGGTGGGGGGTTGTGCTGTACTGGGTCACACGGTGGGGGGTTGTGCTGTACTGGGTCACACAGTGGGGGGTTGTGCTGTACTGGGTCACACGATGGGGGGTTGAGCTGTACTGGGTCACACGGTGTGGAGTGGTGCTGTACTGGGTCACACGGTGGTGGGGTTGTGCTGTACTGGGTCACACGGTGAGAGGTGGTGCTGTACTGGGTCACACGGTGAGAGGTGGTGCTGTACTGGGTCACACGGTGGGGGGTTGTGCTGTACTGGGTCACACGGTGGTGGGGTTGTGCTGTACTGGGTCACACAGTGAGGGGTGGTGCTGTACTGGGTCACACGGTGGTGGGGTTGTGCTGTACTGGGTCACACGGTGGGGGGTTGAGCTGTACTGGGTCACACAGTGAGGGGTGGTACTGTACTGGGTCACACGGTGAGGGGTGGTACTGTACTGGGTCACACGGTGGTGGGGTTGTGCTGTACTGGGTCACACGGTGATGGGGTTGTGCTGTACTGGGTCACACGGTGGGGGGTTGTCCTGTACTGGGTCACACGGTGGTGGAGTTGTGCTGTACTGGGTCACACGGTGGGGGGTTGTGCTGTACTGGGTCACACAGTGAGGGGTGGTACTGTACTGGGTCACACGGTGAGGGGTGGTACTGTACTGGGTCACACGGTGGGGGGTTGTGCTGTACTGGGTCACACGGTGGGGGGTTGTACTGTACTGGGTCACACGGTGGTGGGGTTGTGCTGTACTGGGTCACACGGTGAGGGGTGGTACTGTACTGGGTCACACGGTGGTGGGGTTGTGCTGTACTGGGTCACACAGTGGGAGGTTGTGCTGTACTGGGTCAGGCGGTGGTGGGGTTATGCTGTATTGGGTCACGCGGTATTAGAAATCACTTTAATTTTGCAAGATTTAGCTGGGAATTGTGCAGCAAGTGATTGGAACATGAAAGTGAAAGTAGTTTTTGTAGTCATTTAATTTAAATACGTTAGCAATGTACTTTAGCTTAAGTATTGTATTAAGTTATATGATTGATTAATCTTTGCCTGGTATCAGAGCATCTTTTTTTAATCTTGCAAAACATCAGATTTTTGTCTCCAGTTTATTATAGAAAGGCTTGGGAAGTTGAGAGGGGCTGCGGTATGTTTTAAAATGAAACAGTTTGGCTTTATTACAGAAATACATCAAAAACTTAAGTGCATATGTCTATATTTTCTTTATTTTTCATATGGTAAACTAAGTAATTTTAGGAAAAAATAGCAATGCGTCCACCAGTAAGTGTTCAAGCACAGGAAATTAGCCGAAGAAACTGAGCATGTCAAAGATCTTTTATTTGGGCTTTAAAAAACCTGTTTGGCAACAGTAAGACATGTACCTACGGCTCGCCTCTCAAAGATGGCACGGTGGATATGCACTTAAGTTTATTTTCCCTCTGTTTACTGTCATGCCATGTGTTTAATTTATAAACTTTTCATTTACATTGAAACACATTGGAGTTAGAACATGCATATTTAGACACTGTGCTACACTTTTAATCAGACGCTTAATAAGATGCTTATACAGCATAACGTGATCACTTTACTGACGTGCTTTCATTAATTAACTTGAATGCTTGCTGCAGTCATTTTCAGAACATTTTCTAGTTTTAATAAAATTAAACAGAGTAACATGCTGTTGTAATAGCATTACAGTGGGATTGGTATAACTATTTGTTTGCAAGATGTCGTTTGTCAAAAATATCAGGAAAAAATATATTTGCTTTCTATTTTTATTATTAAATGGCGATCAGACATTGTATCAAATTAAGTAGTTATTTCTGACATGTATTAGTTGATTGGTGCAAGTGTAGTGTTGCAAAGTTCTGTTACTGTATGTAAAGTATGATTTGATAGTCAGCTTTTCATGACCATTTAAACAACCCCCCCTCCACCAGTACTCACATCTTGAGCGCCCTGTGGCCCCCCAAGGTTTGGACTTTGCCTTATCTGGCCCACCAGAGAATGTAATTGAGTACCCCTGCTGTACAGTATTGTGGTGTCCATGGAACTTACACAAGAGGTGAGCATTAGGCAAGGGCTATAACCCCCAAGGCTGCTTAGTCATGCTCGTTATACACAGGTGCACTTTATAGTCCCGAAAATATCGGCAACACAGAACTCACCTCTCGAATCCTGGACTGCCACACTTCAATGTACTCAGGTGAGCTGGTGTTGACAAGGTTGGCATTTTGAGACCAAGCTGGGCACTTCCACTGAGGCATTGACAGCAAGGCGAGGGAGGGGGCCAGGAAAGTGAAGGTCCCGCCTTGGAGGATAGGTAACCTGCGGGGCAAAGTGCATTGGAGTGGATCAGAATGGATTAGCTGCAACAGTCTGGACCACCATTGACATTGAGGTGAATGAGAGTTAATTGATTAATCAGGATCAGCTTTTCGGAATAAAACACCCCATAGAGATTGTCTTTATTCTAATGTAATTTTGTACATGTTTAGTGTATAAGTTATCAGGATTTAGTGTATGGGTTATCAGTCTACACCTCCTTTCAAAATGTTCACCTTTTGTTGCTTTATAGCCTGGAATTAATCTACACATCCTGCCCCACAACTTCCAAGTGAAAAAAATACTCTAGAAATTTGCAGAAAATTAATTAAAAATAAAAACTGAAATAGCTTGGTTGGATAAGTGTCAATCCCCTTGTAATAGCAATCTTAAATTAGCTCAGGTGTAACCAATCGCGTTCAAAATCACACACCAAGTTAAGTGGCCTACACCTGTGTTAAATTGTAGTGATTCACATGATTTCAGGATAAATTCAGCAGTTCCTGTAGGTTCCCTCTGCTGGGTAGTGCATTTCAAAGCAAAGACTCAACCATGAGCACCAAGGCGCTTTCAAAAGAACTCCGGGACAAAGTTGTTGAAAGGCACAGATCAGGGGATGGGTATAAAAAAATATCAAAGGCCTTGAATATCCCTTGGAGAATGATCAAGACAATTATTAAGAAGTGGAAGGTGTATGGCACCACCAAGACCCTGCCTAGATCAGGCCGTCCCACCAAACAGGATGACCTAGCAAGAAGGAGACTGATCAGAGAGGCTACCAAGAGGCCAATGGCAACTTTGCAAGAGCTACAGGCTTTTATGGCCAAGACTGGTCAAAGTGTACATGTGACAACAATATCCCAAGCACTCCACAAATCTGGCCTGTATGGTAGGGTGCCAAGAAGGAAGCCATTACTCAAGAAAGCCCACCTTGAATCCCATTTGAAGTATGCAAAAAAACACTCAGGAGATTCTGTAGCCATGTGGCAAAACGTTTTGTGGTCTGACAAAACTAAAATGGAACTTTTTGGCCTAAATGCAAAGCATTATGTTTGGCGCAAACCCAACACAGCGCATCACCCAAAGAACACCATCCCTACTGTGAAGCATGGTGGTGGCAGCATCATGTTATGGGGATGTTTCTCATTGGCAGGGACTGGGGCACTTGTCAGGATAAAAGGGAAAATGAATAGAGCAAAGTACAGAGAAGTCCTTGAGGAAAACCTGCTGCCCTCTGCAAGAAAGCTGAAACTGGGATGGAAGTTCACTTTTCAGCATGACAATGACCCAGAGCACACAGCCAAAGCTACACTGGAGTGGCTAAGGAACAAAAAGGTAAATGTCCTTGAGTGCCCCAGTCAGAGCCCCGACCTAAATCCAATCGAGAATTTGTGGCATGACTTGAAGATTGCTGTCCATCAACGCTCCCCAAGGAACTTGACAGAGCTTGAACAGTTTTGTAAACAAGAATGGTCAAATATTGCCAAATCTAGGAGTGCAAAGTTGGTAGAGACCTATCCCAACAGACTCACAGCTGTAATTGCTGCCAAAGGTGCTTCCACCAAGTATTAGAGACTTATCCAATTATGATCTTTCAGTTTTGTATTTTTATATATAATTTTCATCTTGGCTATTTGACCTAAGGTGGCTGCCATAATGTGGCCCTGTGACTCTTTTACTTCCAGTAGAGCACAATTATGTTCTTACACTATAGTGAGTGGCATTATCAACACATGCCTAACATCTAACATCAGTCTAAGAAAGTTTGTGTTCTTCAGCACCCATAATTTGTATGGTGATTTTGGATGACAACATATACAATGTACACTGCATGAGTGTCCCTCTTGGTTTTTGTTTAACTGTGTCCTAAATTACTTAATTGGACCAATTATTACCAATTATTGTTCTAATTAAGTAATTTAGGGCACAGTTGGAACAGAAACCAGGAGAGACACCGGCCCTCCAGGACCAGGATTGGACACCCCTGCTATACAGTATGTCAGTATCCTTATAAAAACTAACAACAGTAAAAGCATAGCAAAGTGTAATAAAGCACAGTGAAAACATGGTAAAGCTTAGTAAGTACTGTAAAGCCCAGAGAAGGCTGGTAAAGCATATTCAAAATATATTTTAAAAAGCATGTTACAGATGGTCAAGATGTAATACTCTTTTTACTCCAGTGCTCAGTTTGTTTTAGTGAACTTCCAGTACGGTTGCTGTAGTTGTACTCTGGCAAGCACTATACACATATAATAGTTTAACATAGTAAAGTTAATAAAGCATAGTTAAGTATTGTAAAGCATATAAAAAAAAAAACACAGTAAACTATGGTAAATGCATTATATAACCATGGGAAAAGTTTGGAAAACTTGAAAATTACAATGCAAAGTCCTGGAGAGCCCCTATCCAGCAGGTTTGTATGTGTCTTTACATCATCAGTGGCTAAAGATCTGGAAGCTTTCCAACTTGTTTTAAAATTACCCCAAGGTTACATGCCTTAGTCACACTGATTCATCAGAGCACTCTGTGATCAAACAGTCATAAAACCCACATCACCGCAGGGAAGCTCAATTAGTCTGAAATGTAAACATAAGAAAATCAGAAAGTTTACAAACGGGAGGAGGCCATTCAGCCCATCTTGGTCGTTTGGTTGTTAGTAGCTTATTGATCCCAGAATCTCATCAAGCAGCTTCTTGAAGGATCCCAGGGTGTCAGCTTCAACAACATTACTGGGGAGTTGGTTCCATGCCCTCACAATTCTCTGTGTAAAAAGTGCCTCCTATTTTCTGTCCTGAATGCCCCTTTATCTAATCTTTCAGTATCTCCCATATGATATTTATAATGCACATTTTTATTGCCTGCGTGCAATACTTTACACTTTTCTCTCTTAAATGTCATTTGTCATGTGTCTGCTCAGTTCTGAATGCTGTCTAGATCATTTTGAATGACCTTTGCTGCTGCAACAGTGTTTGCCACTCCTTCTATTTTTGTGTTGTCTGCAAATTTAACAAGTTTGCTTACTATACCAGAATCTAAATCAATAATGTAGATTAGGAATAGCAGAGGACCTAATACTGATACCTGTGGTAGACCACTGGTTACCTCGCTCCATTCTGAGGTTTCTCCACTAATCAGTACTTTCTGTTTTCTACATGTTAACCACTCCCTAATCCATGTGCATGCATTTCCTTGAATCCCTACTGCGTTCAGTTTGAGAATTAATCTTTTATGCGGGACGTATGTTTTGCAATTATCCATTGTCGATGTTGCATCCTCAAAAAAAGTCAAGCAGGTTAGTTAGACACGATCTCCCTTTCCTAAAGATCTCATCAGATAAAACTGAACACCTAAACACAGCTGTATTGTACAGTTCTCTTGATCAAGCTTGTTGTAACTGCTGACCAGAAACTTTGTATATTTGAAAATTTGTAACATAAATAAGGTACATCAACGAAATGTGACAGTGGCCTTGAACTTGACCCCTTGACCTTGGCTGCCATATTTGCTGTCACGTGGAGCGCCTTTACTGGATGCGCCACTCGGGAGCCCCGAGAGTCACATTTCTATTCTACTATAAAACCGAAATGCTGAAAAGCACATATGCAATAGTATTTTTTCGAATATTTGCTAAGCGCTGCAAATGTCAATAAGTTAAGTGATATAAATAAGCAGAAATCACAAGTCAAAACAACAACCTTTATTTTACAAAGCGCTACACATCAAATTGCTTTCATACCAAATAAAATATCACTCTAAAACTATTTAAATAGAAACTGAAACTTTAATATAAATCGGGTACTTGCCCAATTAGTTTGTCTAGTCCATGGTACATGACCGTATTCTTTCATAGCCTACATGAGATCTTCAGCAGTGAATTTGCCAAAGACATATCGGCGGTGCTCCGAGCCTTGTGGATGTGAAGAATCATAAGGTGATTCAGGCGGGCCTAGCTCTTGGTTGTACGGAGATAATGTTTAATTATTCTCAACACACTGAAAGACTGTTCATTCAGCACATGACAGATTCTTCATGAAATCAATTACATCTTGTCGCAAAAGCTGTTTTTTTTCATGGCAAAGTTTGCAGCAAGGGCTTACAGTTGTGCATGCAGTGAATAAGCATCACTATCATCAACATACAATTTTGTGAAGTGATGAAACTCCTTGTCGAATTCTTCAGCACTGACGGTCTTTAAGATCAGTTGTTCCAGTTTAGCATACGTCTGAGATCCAGGCTTTGATGCAAGATGTTAGAACATCGAATGCAATCATGTAGGTTTAGCGAGAGTGGTGTTCAATTGAACTGGGAAATGCTGCTGAAGAATTACCTTATTCAACTGTGTATGGTGCTTTCCTCTTTCGGTTGAGCTGTGGTTCACCCACATCCAGGTTATTGGCCATGCCTATTACATGTTCCCAAAACTTCTGAAACTCAGCCGCGCTTCTCAAAGTTTTCAGTTACTACAGTCATTCTTGCTAAATTCTGTCCTTCTGATGCACATATTTCTGGAGATTGCAGAGCTGTGCTGAGGTTATCATAGTGATGAAATAAAACCTCACCAAGGGCAGCACAAAATAGGAAATCAAAGGACTTCATCAGGGAAGAAACTCCCAACATACTGCTTTTAGTTTCTGGGTTTGGAGCTCAATCTTCATAGGCAATCCATGTGTTATGAAGTATGTTATAGTTATCCAAAACACTCTTGAGTGACTTCCCTTTTACAGTCCACTTTGTTGGACACAGACTACGAAGTCCTGGGACATTAGGTGCAAGATTTGTTTAAGCTGTTCTGTGTTTGAGGCAACTTGTGTTTACTTTGTTTTTATAAACAGCACTTCACTGAATCTCCAGACTCCTGTATCAGCTATTCCTGTTGCTAGCCAGCCTTGAGAGCAACACTTCCCTTCCACAATCCAGAAGTCACTGCTGAAGGGAAATGACTTAGGAAGTGAAAGACTTTGCGAAATTAAGGCAAGCAAACTGAGAACTTCATTTAACTTTGTGTAGTACCAGAAACTTTGCAATTGAAACCTATATAGCTAATGAAGTGCACAACAGGTAAGGTTTGTTGTTACTGCATCTTGTAAAGCGCTTTGTGATGGTGGTCCACTATGAAAGGCACTACATAAAATAAAGATGGATTGAGTGGTTGATTGATTGATTTATGGGGTTATTTTGTTAGCAACAACAGTTTCTGTATCACAGTGGCTTTCTGAAACGTCCTCTTTAGCCGACAAACAGGACTCAGGGTTGTAAACCCAGGTCACCAGTGAAGACAGAGTTGTCATTTGTGAGGAAATTGGCTTAAAGTGGACTGGATTCCAGGCTAATAGGATGTAAACGCTAGTCTAATCTCATTATACTATTATACTTCTGGTTAAAGCCATAGTGGCAAACTATATGCAGTACTGTTACTGTGTGTACACAAACACTCAAAAAAGGATGCTTAAGCTGATAACATACACATGGGCTACGGACAATAGTTTCCTAACAGGGCTCATGAAATGTCATGCAACTGTGAACAACGATCCACACAGCATTGCCTATGTGTACAGTGAGCACATTTTTCCTGCGGTTTTATCATTTATTACATTGGTATGTTGATGCAAACACACAGTATAATACGAGTACAGTAGACCCCCAAAGAGCAACTTGGTATGGGTCTGAAATATTACAGTTAACTAATGTATTCTTCCTCTTGTTTAGATGCATGTTGTATCATATTCTGTTTCAGTCATCACATCTTGGTGGCTTTTTAAAAAGTAACCTTATGGTCTTTGTAACAGGGGAGATCTGGACTGACTGTCTGGCACATCCGTATTACTGCAGGTAGAGGGCAGCAGTCTCGTGGGATCCGCCTGTCGGCCATGGCGATGACACGGAGAGGTGGGGAAGAGTGTGTGTGTGCTTTCCCTCTCTCTGAGTGGCTGAGGGGCGGGCCTTGGGAGACTGCTCGGCCCATAAGAACTGGCTTGGTTATGCACTCGGGTGGCCGGGTTGGGGAAAGTACAGTGTCGCTGATGGAAGAGGCCAGCGTGAAATAAGGAGCAGGCGAGCCCGACTGAGGGGACAGCCTTCTGTAAAAATAATTTTTAAAAAAAAATAAAAGAAATAATTACCTACCCGAGGGGACGTGTATAGATATACGGGGAACCCTGGCCAACCCCAGTGTATAAGCACAGCGGAGTGTAGGACGGAGATCCGTGCTGACCGGCTTAGCGGCAGTGGGGGCACTGCATAAGCAGCACTTTTGTTTGTAGTTTTATTACTGTGTTTTATTTTCCCTTTTTCTTTCGCCTTCTATTTTCATTATTACTTTTGAGCACTTGAAGGTGCACAGAGTTGGATACCTGTGTTGGTAACCCCGTGGTCCTGGTTTACTGTTGGCAGTATCCAGACCATGGACAACAGCGCCCTCTGCG
Organism: Acipenser ruthenus; assembly: GCF_902713425.1. NCBI lineage: Eukaryota > Metazoa > Chordata > Actinopteri > Acipenseriformes > Acipenseridae > Acipenser > Acipenser ruthenus. The sequence continues at coordinate 31,208,519 of NC_081195.1, read as the reverse complement.
GGCTAAAGTAAATAAAACAATTAATAAGAAAAATAAATAAATCTGGGCACCTGTGCGGTGTTCCCAAATAACAGCGGAACAGCGGGTGTGGGTGCAACGGCAGGCACCCGCCACCCTAGAGTTGACGATCCAACTGGCCGAGCAGTACCAGGCAGCGGAACCAACGCCCGCTAAGCTGCCTGGAAACTGCGCTACACCGGCATCACCCCCTCTACTGGCCCCAGGGAGGGCGAAGGGACTGGGGGGGAGGGGTAGCAAGGTCTTTGGACGGAGTGTGGCGGTGGGAGATCCCGGCCCGAGAACTGGGGCAGAGTGGGGTCACCCACGGGCTGCTGCGGTGTTGGACCGGGGTCTCGCGCGGCCACCCTACCGTCGATCCCCTTTGATGGGTCCAGTGTTTCGACCTCCTGCTGAAGCTTCCTGTCGAGAAACCAGTTCACTGATGTGTGGAACAAGCTGGGAGGTTAGCCACATCGACCGGGATTGCCCCGCTATGGGATGTGACGTCATTCGACCAGGTAAGACTGTTCCATTCCATCAGTCACTCCAGCAGACGGGTTTTGTGATTCCTGTGTCAGTGGATGATACACAAACCCAGGCTCTCTTAGATTCAGGGTGTAGTCAGTCCCTGATACAAGAGAGCTTAATCTCACGGGGGCATAAGCAAATAACGGGACAGGTGCATATAAAATGTATTCATGGGGATGTGCGCACTTATCCCAAAATGTATGTCAATCTGAAAATTGGCCAGCAGGTGACGCGAGTGCAATTGGGTTTGTGTCCTCGATTGCCGGTACCGGTAGTTCTGGGACGGGACTGCGAGCAGTTTAAAAATTGGTTGGCTGCTGTGACGGCCCCGTCCTCCTTATTGGCTAAGAAAGAGGAGCCACAGATTTAGACCCCGTAAAACTAAACGGGAATGCCGGGCCGCTAAAAATGAGGGCTGGCAATGGAGGGAGTCTGAGAAGTATCAGGTGGGGGCGATTGGTGAAGAGACTGGGAGGGAGGCCGCGGAGTCAGCGCAGGGGTCTGGCTCTGCTGCCTCCACTCAGGACCGACCTGATCCCGAGTTGGAAGCCATGGGAGCTGATTTTTTAGCTCGTTCCCGTGACTTCCGACTCGAGCAAGGGCGTGACGACGTGCTGAGCTAACTCTTTGATCAAGCAGCGGTGGTTAATGGTCGTGTGGTCGAGCCCAGACGCGCCGCCACGTACCCTCACTTTGAAATTGATCGAGACCTTTTGTACCGTGTTGAAAAATTACCCCAGACGGGGGAAGTGCGTCACCAGTTGCTCATTCCTCAGCCCTTTAAGGAGGATTTGTTGCAGCTTGCTCACGCTATTCCCCTGTCTGGTCATTTGGGATGGGACAAGACTAAAGCGGGGCTCGTGACACGGTTCTATTGGCTGGGGCTGGATGGTGACGTCAGACGTTTTTGCGAACGCTGTGGGGAGTGTCAGAAAGCTAGCCCTAGAGCCGTCCCGCGAGCTCCACTGGTGCCATTGCCCCTAGTGGAAGCTCCGTTTGAGCGTATTGGAGTAGATATAGTGGGACCGCTAGAAAGGAGTGCGGCGGGATACACACACCTATTGGTCATTTTGGATTATGCTACGCGTTATCCATAGGCCATTCCCCTCCGATCTGCGTCTGCTAAATCTGTTGCCAACGAGCTCGTGAAAGTTTTTTCCCGGGTGGGGATCCCCAAGGAAATACTGACCGACCAAGGCACCAACTTTATGTCCCGGCTAGTCCGCGGAACATGTAAACTTTTGGGGATTAAGACCATTAGGACCTCGGTTTTTCACCCTCAGACTGATGGTCTTGTGGAGCGTTTTAATAACCCTCAAAAACATGTTGCGCAGATTTGTAAACAGTGACGTGCACTACTGGGACCAGCTGATTCCGCCCCTTCTCTTTGCTATCAGAGAGGTACCCCAGGCTTCCACGGGTTTTTCGCCATTCAAGTTGCTGTATGGTCGGAGACCCCGGGGGGTGCTTGATCTGGTCAGAGAGATGTGGGAGGAGCAGCAGGACAATTCGACCAATACTGTCCGGTATGTGTTGGATCTGCGCAAACGTCTTGAGTCTGTGGGAAAATGGGCACATGGCAATTTGCAGCAGGCTCAGCACAGACAGGAGACCCAATATAACAGGGGGGCCCGGTTGCGCACGTTTACCCTCACCCTTCCACAGTCTTAAAAAGGGTTGTCAAACACTTCTTCTCTCTAAGTTCAGCTGGTACACCACTGTGTAACCAATTACCTGGTCCTTGTAATCTCCTCCCAGTGCATTTAAGAATACAAGATTTGTCCTAGTTAAGTAATTACTTAAGATTTTCTGGCATCCAGTTGGGGTAGAGTGTTGTAGGTTTGACAGGTTGAAGTGACACTCTGGCTTACCCGCTGAAGAAAAAATACATGTTTGAGACCTTTTTAGGCCACAGGGATCAGTTTTAAAATGTAATGTCATGTGACAGAAAATGAAAGATCTAAACAAGCAGAAGGATACATTAGTAAAGATTAGTGTGATATCTCAGTACTGTAGCAGTTAACAGAAAACACCATTTGAAACCAGAAAAAGTACTGCCCTGGTGTTTGTGACAGAACTGTATAGTGAAATTAGTTTTTTTATAATTCACTGTAGCCTGAATGTTAATTTTACCAACATGTTATAAATAAGCCATGGCGACCTACCTGTATTTTACCATGGTATTGACATGGTCATTCATAGAATGCTTTATCTTAGGAATCACTGAAACCATGCGTTGTTCTGTCTGTATTGCACATGGTTCCCTTATAACTAAACAAGCAGGACTTTCAGCTTCTGTGCAGAGAGATTGGGAAGCTTTGCGACTCTATTAGGACTCTTGTTCAATGGAGGTTTTTAACAAGACTTTGTTTTTTTGTTGGAAGTATTTTTCCCCAGGCTTCTTAACAGCTACGTTTACCTTGTGCTCTATTTTGAATGGCTTTTCAGATGTTTCTTTAAGTGAAAAGTTTTGGAATGACTGTGAAAGGTTCTATACAATTTGAAGATTATTCTTGTTGTTGTTGTTAAATACTGTACTGATGTTTTATTCTTACTCCTCGTACACACATTCACAGAACTGTCTTAAGAATAGATTACTCTCACATGATGCACTGCCAAAGGGGTTATGAGTTTGCAATTAGTGTTTTATGAATGGGGTCCTTGTCTCTCAGACTCTGATAGCAGAATTAGAGACATTTTTCCAGAAGCTGCAAACATTCCTATGCTCCAGACAAGCTCAACGTCAGGTACTATTGAAGTGAAATGATAGTAAGTTGATATTGGAAGAACATATCCCAGAACCTCTCAGAATTATTGCAAACACCATACAAATGTACAAGAGCAATTCAAATGCCATTTGAAGCTCCTGTGCATCTTCACGATGATTGGAGTTGTCATCGTCAAGGATGCCAACACAGTACTTAAACAGGGTGAATCAGATGAAATGCCAAGACTGTCAACAAGTTAAATAAAGGTTTGGCCGAGTTATTGTTCGGATTAAAGGAATAGTTATACCGTGTACATTGTCTAGCATTTCATTTTGTTCGTTTTTTTAACATCATGTTATGTAAGCACTCTATCATGTGCTACTGTTTAAGCTTACTAACTAATCTCAGTCACTAAAAAAAGCTGCATTTCTGATGTGATTACTAGCGGTGTGCATCTAACTGCTTTCCCCACTAAAACTATGATTTTGTATAGAGTTTTCCCCTTTTACTTACTTTACAGCCGTCACAGTTGCAGAAATTATAGTCCCACACCACCTAGTGGTTGTTGGTTAAAAGGGGGCATTAGTTAGTAAGTCTGGGGGCCAGCGGGGGCATGGCAGGATAGGGGGGCACTGCCCAGGAATACTGCTCAACCCTGCGTGTAAGATGAGGTGGTGCTTGATGGGATAGATAGATAACTTTATACAGCATGTCATGTTTGCTTTGGTACTGTGTGGTCTCCAGTGCAAGCCCAGCAATAAATACACATCCAAACCCTAGAGATTGAAACTATCAATTTATTATTGATCCCCATGGATTTTATTTTGCAAGACTCAAATGTAATCAATTTATTGTAATCAATTTCCTGCACATTGTTAGACTAAAGCTCAATTTGTATTTGTTTAGTGATCAGAAATGCCACTCTCTTCTTGCTTTATAACAATAATAAAATTTTCTCCATTCATATATTATATAACTATGTATGATGATATGTTTTCAGTTGTATTTTGTGTTATGCATGGATTGATGCTGATTATCACCTGTCCAATATCTGATCAGGGAATTGGTTTCTGATTGCCCTCCCCTAGCAATAACACACTTGAAGACTAAAATGATCCCTGAATATATAAATCAACTCATCTTGAAATAAATGCAAACCATTTAAAAGAGCAAGTTGTCTTACAAGTGCAAGTATCTATTTACTACCAATGCAGAAAAACTGGATGACTACTGGGAATGGAACCATATTCAAAGGGGTCTATAATAGAGTTAGCGTTTCTCTAATGCAAAAACACTAATTTCTCTAAATAATGCTAAACAAAGATCCTATTAGAACAGAGAACTGCAGCTGGTTGCACACCTGTCTTCTGGTGGTTACAAGACTGATGTGTGTGTAGAATTCTATTTAGCTTGGTGTAACAGGGCAGAGTCTGGGTGCAAAACTGGTGATCACACACACTCTGTAATCAAGCATCTAAACCATTCTGTGCTCTGTCGGTAAGCTTTTCACCTCACCGACAGGGCACAGAATCCGTAACAGTAGTGCATCACACAGATGTACCTGTTACATGGTCAGTGAAAAGGTTCAAGCTTTCATTAAAGCCCCACCACCTTACCTCACCCCGAGTGTGACCTGAAGCAGAGTGCAGAGCCCTGACACAAAGAAGATGGTGCTGATCAGGTGGCTCTGGGTGAGGGTATCATGCTCCAGACACAACTCCTTCGACAAAATCAGGGGAATGGCAATGATCCCCCCGAAAGCTGTCAGATAGTGCTGAAAAAAACACAAAAATAAAGAACATAAGAAAGGAGGCTATTCAGCCCATCAGTGGCTGTCCGGTTTAGTAGCTGGTTGATCTCCAAACTATGTCAAGTCAGGTTTACAGGATCACAGTGATTTTGCTATCAACAACATGACTACGTAACCCATCCCTCTGTAAAGAATTGTCTTCTATGCTCTCTTAGTCTTAATCACCAACTGTGTCAGCTCCTTTTAAGATTTTAAAGACATCAATCATCCCTAATTCCTCTTTGCTCAGTTCCCTCAACCTATCTTCATAGCTCATTCTTTAAACTCATGGAGTCAGTCTGTTTTTTCTTTGTTGGACTCTCTCCAAGGCCACAATGTCCATTTGGGACTGTGGTGACCAGAACTGAACACAGTATTCTCAGTGTAGTCTCACCAGTGAGTTATACATCCTCATTATAGCCTCCATTGATTTGTACTCTATAAAGTACACAGAGCTACCAAAATAATTACTGAATATTTACACATAGAAAAACGTGAGACCGACAAAATGATGGCAATACAAATGAGGTAAGATTTACTGGTGTTATTTTGTTAGCACTGTGTACTTATTTATTATTTCTTCTTAATTTTCAGTGCCCAAATAGTTTCCCCCCGATTTTTCTTCCCAATTGCGTGCAGACTAGCAGACAGTATCGCACCTGAGTCCCAAGGATGATGCAGAGGTACCATGGGGGAACCTCAGTCACACTGTAGGCCAGCTTGTTCTGTTCCGCCTCCCGGTCTGGCAGCTGCTGCTTTCTCTCACTGTCATCTGCAGGGATCTCACACAAATGCTCGCTTTTCTAAAAGACATTATAAATCACTTATGAGAAATCAACCAATCACTGTTTGTCAGATTTCCACTTCTGTATAGATGTCATCCCATGCAAAGAAAATATGACAGAATTCTAAAGTTAAAAAAACAACACTTTTTATGTTTAATATAGTTCCTGAGTGCAATCTTCATTTTTTGTGATTTATAATAAGTTAATACGTTGTGTGTAGGGTGTTTTTTTGGCATTTCAAACATTGAACGGACAATAAATGCTTTGCTTTTCAGACCTCTCACCCAAACTGTACAAGATCACTGGCCATATTTTCAAAACGTTTACTCCAGTCTTTAAATAACTCCTATTTTTAGAAATGAGGGAAACACCAAATGACTTTACAAAACTAGTAGCAAATATGTAGGTAATGCAATAGAAGGTCTCTCAAGCACTCTCAGTTTTGTACATAACTGTTAAATTTTCATCTTTAAAAAAACACAACTTATTAACATATAAAATAATATATTTATACAAAACAGAACTCAAGAATGAGCCCTTCTGAATTAAGATGTTTCTTCCAGGACAAATACAACAACCACATTTGTGTAAATGAATCGTCCTTCACATGCCTGATTCGTGTATCAAATAAAATACCTGACACAAATTCTGTAAAATATAAAACATGCATCACCTTTTAACTAGCCAGTTTCAGTTACAATAGACAAGACAGCAGATCTGAGTGACTGTGAGTTGTCTGTTGGGTGGCAGATGCTTCACAAGGAACAAGATGACTGGGCGATTCTGCAGGGCATACTTTGCACAGATTGATACACCCAACATGCTTCAAGGGATTTGTGGTGACAGTCATTGAGCAATGGGTGCATACACAGCAGTAGATCATTCAGTCAGCATAGCTCTTAAGATCAAAGTCGCATGTACGTGACAAATCAGTTGCATTTGCTGTGTCTCAAAATGTACAGTAATAAAAATAATCAGCATCCCGAGTGAAAGGAGAACTTGCTTCCTAACGCATTTTATAGCACTCAGTGTGGAACTTAATTGCCATTGATTGGTACTCAGTTGTATTGATTATGGTAAATGAGAGAAAGGTGGCTTTTCTTGTTGTCAAATTAACACATTTTATAAGAAGTTTTTTTTGTTTGTTTGCCTGCAGACAAAAAAAACATGTTAAATGGAAATACTTGTACAGTTCTATAAAATACCTATGAAAAACACTGCATCAAGTCAAGGAACACCCTACACTGTAATTTAAAATAAAAATCTTTTTAAATTCCAGGAAGAGTTGCATTCCAGCAATCAAGTGTAGAGGAAACAAAGGGCTATAGACAGTTTTAGTTTGTTTAAAATAATTGAGAGACCTTGTGGTTTTAGAATCTCACTCTAATCCATTTTTACGCTCTGCTTCAAAGATTATTTAATTTTTAACAAAACAGCTAATGCAGAATTCCTTGTTAAGCGGCATTGATACTTGTAATCATTTAACTTCAAATAAAATTTGTAGTACAAAAAAAGTACAATTCAGGACTTTTCAGAACTTCCATGATTAGGATTATAGATAATGAAATCATTCAAAGCATGCCAGTAACATCCACCCCACCATGGCTGGAAATTCAAAGAGCATACAAAATTATGAGCCAGAACTGTCAATTAAGTTTTTCTGGTTAGGTGGGTTGTTTAGGATACACATATAATCCACTTGCTGTGAATTAACCAAATTTGAGAAAATTGGATCATGACATTACATGTGAGCCCTGTATTACTGGGGTGCACAACCTGAAATCCCAGGGAAACTCTGCCAGCCAGACCCACTCCACATCTATATGGATGTAGAGAGAGTTTGTATGTCACATTGTCACATTAGTTGAATAAAATGAGGAAGGCTGGTCAGTCCTGGGATTCACCAGACAAGTTTACAGCAAATCAAAGCTAGGTAAAGGCTTATTTAGAGAAACATGATAACTCAGCCTTAGAGACCCCAGAACCACTCAGGGGAATGCAAACCCCATAACAGCATACAATATTCAAGTGCAGCAATGTACACTGCATGCAAATACTGAATATAATGCAAGCTCCTCATAAAACAGCACATTTATGTTTATGCATCCATAGCTATTCAACACTCAATTGCAGGATGTGTAGTAATACTAAATGAAAAATGAAAGACATTGAGAAAGTATTCAAGACTATACCTCTGAAAATAAACAAGCAAATACATTTCAGAAAATATTCTGCAATTAAATATTAAAAGCATAGTCCTTTATTGTCTGTTCAGTCTTTTCCCCAATTTGAAATGCCAAATTTGAATTACATTACATATAGAAATCCAAAGTTATGAATAGAATGACAGCCATTAAATAATTACCTGTAGGCAGTGAAATAAAATGTGGTTTAAAACTATTGTTCAGATTTCTGTCTCCCCTGGGACACACAAAAAACATTACTTTTCTTGCAACATAACTTAGAATAAGCACACAGTTAGTCATGAGTTTCTGTTGTGCATAAGCTTTTACAGTAGGTATTCAGTGGTTCACTACTTATTGCTACAAAATAAACAAAGACAGTAAATACTTACAGTGAAGGCATAGTTATCCAAACCATTCAATTCTTTCTCAGGATCCATAGTTTTAAAGTTGTTTGTTGAGTTATTGGCTGTTCTTTCTGTGATAAAGCTGCAGGGATTATGAGAGGAGCTGAAGGCAGTCAGCTTCTCATGTGAGGGTAATTCATGTATAATTCTGGCATTCTGTAGAGGCTTTCCTAATTGTGTTTCTCTTTTGCACAGCAGAATATCCTCAGACCTCCTGCCCTGAGATACTGAAGTAACTCTTAACTATAAGAGGTCATATTATACTCAATCAAAAAGCTATTTTACAGAAGCCAACCGTACAACACAGAGTCAAGGTTAATAAGAGATTAAAAACCTGAAAGTAAGGCATTTTTAGAATATATTTTTTAATACGACCTGCCACAAAAGAATGAACAATTATGCATTTGAAAGATCATGCATATTTTCGAATGTCCAGTGCTGAGTTTCATGCAACAACAACAGAACATCTATATAAACCTAAATGGAGACAGCTTGGACATGTCCTAAGGAAAGAAGCAAATGACAACACAAAGCTGCAATGAGATGGACACCAGGAGGAAGTAAGATGGAAAGACCAAGAACAACATGGAACTGAACCCTTGAGAAGAACCTTGCATGGGGACCTGCAGATTAGGCAGCCCAGAAGTACCTGGGAGGTCTACATCTTTCTTGCTGATTGTTAAAATGAAACCTTTTTTTGATAATGTAATGCTTTTGGAGTGTAATTTACCAGGCTTAAAAACTATGCATTATGAGCCAGAACTGTTATTGAAGTTGTTTTTACTGTGGCAAGATGGCTTGCGGGTGATGTCAGACCAGGAAATGCAGAACGCAGTATTGTGATTGAAATGCGCTAGTGTGCAAATTTATTAAACAAAACAAAACCCTGAACAAACAAAATTGCATGTTGGCCAAAATAAACAGACAAACAAAAACCAGTGAATTAACCCCAAAACAAATATCATGCTGGTCCTTCCAGCATGAGTAGCAATTGTTTTTATATATTTTAGATTTTCTCTCATTCTCTCTCCCATTCTTTCGTCCTGAACACACCAACCTTGAGTTAGAAATTTGTGCTGCTTTTATGCAGCTGTGCCAGGACTTGATTTCTAATCATTCAATCTGGCATTGGCATAGTCTTCACATTAACTATTTTGTGACACATCATTCATGTCTATCACTCGGGACTAGTGCGGCTCTCCCTTGGTAACTGGGGACTGGTGCGGCTCTCCCTCAATCACTGGGGACTGGTGCGGCTCTCCCTCGGTCTCTCGGGATGGGTGAGGCTCTCCTCTGGGCCCTGGCATGGACATGCCTACTGCCTGTGGAGGTAGGAGATGCAGGTCGATTCCCATATCTGCTCCTCCCTCGTGGGCGCTGGATGCGTGAGCTCCTCCCTCGTGGGCGCTGGATGCTCGGGCTCCTCCCTCGTGGGCGCTGGATGTTCGGGCTCCTCCCTCGTGTGTGCTGGATGCTCGGGCTCCTCCCTCATGGGCGCTGGATGCTCGGGCTCCTCCCTCGTGGGCGCTGGATGTTCGGGCTCCTCCCTCGTGTGTGCTGGATGCTCGGGCTCCTCCCTCATGGGCGCTGGATGCTCGGGCTCCTCCCTCGTGGGCGCTGGATGCGTGAGCTCCCTCGTGGGAGCTGGATGCTCGGGCTCCTCCCTCGTGGGCGCTGGATGTTCGGGCTCCACCCTCGTGCGTGCTGGATGCTCGGGCTCCTCCCTCGTGGGCGCTGGATGCTCGGGCTCCTCCCTCGTGGGCGCTGGATGCTCGGGCTCCTCCCTCGTGGGCGCTGGATGCTCAGGCTCCTCCCTCGTGGGCACTGGAGCTTGTACTGGCTTCTTCCTGGGATGACCACTCCTTCCCTTTAGCGCAGGTGGCTGAAGGGGCCCAAGCATGAGGCCGCACACGGTGGTGTGCCCGGGCTCAGCACATCGGAAGCACCACTCCCACCCTTCAGTGCAGGTGACTGAAGGGGTCCATGTACGAGGCCGCACACAGTGGAGTGCCCGGGCTCAGCACATCCGAAGCACCACCTCCCCTTTGCGCAGGTGGCTGAAGGGGCCAATGCAAGAGGCCGCACACGGTGGTGTGCCCGGGCTCAGCACATCGGAAGCACCACTCCCACCCTTCAGTGCAGGTGACTGAAGGGGTCCATGTACGAGGCCGCACACAGTGGAGTGCCCGGGCTCAGCACATCCGAAGCACCACCTCCCCTTTGCGCAGGTGGCTGAAGGGGCCAATGCACGAGGCGGCACACGGTGGAGTCCCCGGGCTCAGCACATCCGAAGCACCACTCCTCCCCTTTAGCACAAGTGGCTGAAGGGGCCCTTGCACAAGGTCGCACACGGTGGAGTGCCCGGGCTCAGCACAACCGAAGCACCACTCCTCCCCTTTTAGGCAGATGAGACAGGTGTACTGGTCCATCTGCGGCGATGGTACGGCCTTCAGACGGATCCACTTCTCTGTGGTCTCCACCTCACCCCGATGGAAGGCCTGCATAAAGAGGGGGTTTTCCCTGGGGCACGTGTCCAGGAGGTGCCCATGCTTCAGGCATGCAAGGCACCATGGAGCCCCTGCAGCTTTCATCTGTCACTGGTGGTCATGCCACTGCTCCATATATACTTCCCCCTCTCCATTTCCTCCATTCTTTGCAAAAACAACAAAACTTTTTATTTATTTATTTTTTTTTTTAAACTTTGTATCCACAATATTTTCCCTGCCCTGAATCTCTGGAGGCACTGTTATCTCACTCTGACACCATATGTGGCAAGATGGCTTGCAGGTGACGTTTATTAAACAAAACAATGATTTAAATAAAACAAAACCCTGAACAAACAAAGAGGCACATTGGCCAAAACACACAAACAAAAACCAGTGAACTAACCCCAAAACAAGTATAGTGCTGGTCCTTCCAGCACGAGTAGCAATTGATTTTATATATTTTCCTCTCCTTCTCTCTCCCATTCTTTCGCCCTGAACACACCAACCCTAAGTGAAAAATGTGTGCTGCTTTTATGCAGCTGTGCCTGGACTTGATTGCTAATCATTCAGTCTTGCCCTGGCACAGTCTGCACATTATCTATTTTGTGACACACCTGTGCCCAAATACCAGAAATTCAAACTGGATTTTTTTCCGTTCTGTTCCAGTTTGAACGAAATGAAATGAAATGCCAGTTAATACCGGTTGAATCTTTTTTTCTAGCCAAGTAGCTATTGTATTGGTGTTCACATGTCTTCATTTTCTCGAATTAAAACCTGTTTCACTCCAAGCAATTTTCGCCTGTTTTACATTAATTGCATTTCCCCATAAAAAAATCATATTTTTGTATGTCCTAGAGGCATGATTGTTGTATAAAATCAAAAGAACAAAGTTCCCTTTCATATTATGAAGTTGTCTGGAATAGAAATGCTTCAGAGACTCATTTACAAAAATAAAAACACATTTACAAAAAGTAATTCACAGGCTGCGCGGAAATTGTGAAATTAGCCCAATACCGAGATATTTGCAATATTCTTAAGAAATAAAAATCAATTATTTCATAATTATTATTTATATTTCATACAAAAAATCACTTTCATGAAACTGTACAGCTCTGCTGTGCGCCTGTGTGTACTATTTGCCATGCACACAGTGCTGTGCAGTGATTATGTCATGACTATATGCAATTAGGCTGGAAATTAAAATACTACACACTGTAAACAAGAAAATGGATGTCTCTAAAAAGGCTAAAAAATGTGTCTGCAACAGATCACATAAAGCAGTATCCAGCAGGAGTTTTACACAGCGATAGAGGTAAGCTTTACTGTACGTCCTGCAACATTACTGTAGATCACTACCGAGAATCAGCTGTTAACAGGCATTTAGATTCAAGTATCCACTGAAAGATAAAGGCAGAAATTCAGAGCAGTACCGCAACTGCTTTACTTGCAAAAAAACAAAAAACAGTGACTTCCATGTTCCAAAAGTCCACTGAAAACCGTGAAGCACAAAACACATTAAATTTTGACCTGACAGAGGCATTTGTTTGCGCAAATATCCATTTTGAAAATTTGGACAATCAAAATTCTTCTGACCTAAAGTTGCTGAGTATCACAAGCAGGAGATTATGGATTTGGTAAACAGTCTGGTTGCTTGTCAGTGGTCACTGACGAGTCGACTGATGCCCAAGATCAGTATGGGTTACACATTGTATTTGTTTTGCCAGACCTAAATGGTGAACATGCACCTGACGTACTAGAACTGAAAGCTGTCCTTGCAGATACACTTTACCTACAGGCTGTTAATTACAACACCGTTTCACAAGCTATTGTAAAGTGCTTGAATAACTTTGACGTTGATTTTGATGATGTCAGTGCATTTATCTCTATATTTGATGTTTTCAAAAATAATAATAATCTGTACACATAATTTATAAAATAGTTCCGTGCACATTCTGCAAAATACGATACCCGTGACACTACCGTGAATTTGAAAGAAAATGTCAGTGATTTTCACAGAGCCTATAAAAACATACAAAGGTTTCTGACAATTTGAAATGAAAGTTCAATATGTTGGGAAGTTGCATTTCAGCCCAATAGAACAAAAAACATTGTTAGTGTTTTTCAGATTGTGATGAGTCAAAGGGGTTTCGGTCTGTAATTCAGCCTCCCAACAGTAGAAGGCATCAAACCAACTTGGGACAAATTTTATTTGGTTGCACGTAAATTATTGTCTGGACATTCCATTATTACTCACGCGCCTCACACGTGGTGTCATTGTGGGAAATGGATCCAGCTACAGTCTTGGCAATGTTTAGGGAGCAGGAGGAGAAGCTTTGGTGTAGATTTGGTAGGCCCTCTGGAGGGAGTATTTTGGTAGTAGTGGACTACGCAACACAATATCCAGAAGCTGTTCCCTTACGCTCTATGAATGCAGAAATTGTAGCAAATTAATTGGTAAAAATATTCTCTAGGGTGTGAATCTCGAAAGAAATTCTCACTGATCAGGGCACTAATTTTATGTCTGGCTGTATTCAGCAACTATACAAATTATCGAAAATCCGTTCAATTCGAACCTCAGTTTTTCATCCTCAAATGGATGGGCTTGTTGAACGATTTAATCAGACTTTGAAAAGTATGTTGCGCCGCTTTGTAGATCAAGAAAAACGCAATTGGGCCAGACTGCTTCCCTACTTGCTCTTTGCAGTTCGTGAGGTACCACAATCTTCAACTGGGTTTTCTCCGTTTGAGCTCTTGTACGGTCGGCAGCCGCGGGGTATCTTGGATCTCATAAAAGAAGGTTGGGAAGAACAGTCAAAAGAGTCTAAAAATATAGTAAAATATGTGTTACAGTTACGCGATTGCTTAGAATTAGTCGGTCGATTGGCACATGACAATCTCAAAGCGGCACAGCAGAAGCAGCAGCAAAGCTACAATAAAAATGCAAGAATTAGGAACTTTCGACCTGGAGACAAAGTGTTGTTGTTGCTTCCCTCATCGGAATCTTAAGTTGTTTGCTAAATGGCAGGGTCCATTTGAGGTTATTCGAGCGATTGGAAAGGTTAATTATGAGATCCGACAGCCTGGGCGTCGGAAAGAAAATCAAATTTATCATGTTAATCTCCTCAAACCGTGGAAAGAGCGGGAGGTCCATTTTATATCTCCCGCACAGGAGGGAGAGGACTTTGGACCCTCAATTGAGCCAGTGTCAGCAATTGAGGTCCCAATGGGGGAACAATTAACAATTAACAATTAACTAAAGAGGTAAGCAATCTAATCAATATGTGTTTTCTAACGTGCCTGGAAGAATGCATTTGATTGAACATACTATTATCACTCCGCCAGGTCTGAGAGTTAGACAAAGACTGTATCGCATTCCAGAGAGTCGGAGAGATTCTGTTCGGAGGGAGGTGGAGTGTATGTTGAAACTTGGGGTAATTGAACCTTCCCGAAGCGAGTGGTGTAGCCCAATTGTACCAACAGACAAGCCAGATGGGTCACCACGGTTATGTATCGACTTTAGGAGGGTGAATGCTATCTCTAAGTTTGATGCATATCCCATGCCTCAGGTAGATGAACTCTTAGACAAGCTGGGGCGAGCTCGGTTTATTTCAACTTTGGATCTGATGAAAGGATACTGGCAGATTCCATTAACGAAAGCCTCTCGTGAGAAAACATGGTCTTTTCCAATTTTGTACTATGCCGTTCGGACTTCATGGAGCTCCTGCTACTTTCCAGAGACTGATGGACAGGGTATTACAACCTCATCGAGAGTATGCAGCTGCATATATCGATGATGTAGTCATTTATAGTTCTTCCTGGAGAGAACATTTGAATAGATTTTTATTTGGTAAAACAAATCTTATTTGGTTGCACGTAAATTACTGTCTGGACATTCCATTATTACTCACACGCCTCACACAGATGTTTACCAAAAAAGTGCCTTTCAAAACATAAGTAACAGAATAACTATATACAATAAATAAATAACTATATACATTATTTAAAGGTTAAAAACCCTATTTGTTGTGCCATTTAGAAAAACAGTTTCTGTCAACAATTATACACAGAGACACATCACAACTTTTACACTTCTAAAGTGTTTTGATGTTGTTCTTTGCTTCTGTTTTTCTGTAATAAGCACAGTACTGTCTCCCTTGTGTTGCCTGCAGTCTCGCCTAACTCTGCAACTGGCTCTGGAAAGTGAGGCATGTCATATGTAGATACACATGATGTTGTCTGCATGGGATGCAGTTCACCTGCCAGTTCAAAAACAAAAGCTCTGCGGAACATCTTTTGGGTATCCTATGTCCTCTCTCACTCTCCACGCCCCACTGGACGGGGTGGGGGAACAGGACTTCTGCTCTCTCCCTCCCTGCTCTTCTCTGTCCCCCCTCCTGTCTCCTCTCTCTCTCTGTTAGCACCTTTGAGTTTCACGCTGTTGAAATCACCTCCCCTTGTCACCTCCTCCTCATTGTTCTCTACCGCACTCCTGGACCCCTTAATCACTTTCTTGAAGAGCATGACTTCCTCCTCTCCTCCCTCCCCTCTCCCTCCACCCCTGTAGTTCTATTAGGTGACATCAACATCCACCTCTCCACCCCTAACC
The DNA here is from genome assembly GCF_902713425.1 of Acipenser ruthenus. Taxonomy (NCBI): domain Eukaryota; kingdom Metazoa; phylum Chordata; class Actinopteri; order Acipenseriformes; family Acipenseridae; genus Acipenser; species Acipenser ruthenus. The sequence goes on along the minus strand of NC_081195.1, from coordinate 31,193,027 downwards.
ACTGCTGGATTTCTTCCCCTTCTTCACTCCTTTGCCTCCTTCCTCCCCCCCTCCTCACCCCCTCGTCTTCACCAGGGACTGCTCTCCCCTCACCCTCTCAGTCACTCCTCTCGATATCTCTGATCACTAGTTCATCTCCTCTCTGTCACTCCCATACCTTCCTACTCTGCCGACCCCCTCTGTAACTTTCTGTCGAAACCTCAGTTCCCTCTCCCCCTGTCTTCTCCTCTGCTGCTCTCTTGCATCTCCCCTCCATTGAATCCTTCTCCCAACTCCCTGTAGACTTGGCTACCTCCACCCTTTTCTCGTCCCTCACCTCCTGTCTCGACTCCCTTTGCCCCCTCACACTGCGACCTGCCCACCGCTCCCCGCCTCAGCCATGCCTCTCCTCCGTGCTCTGCTCGGCTCGTACCGAACTGCGCTCTGCTGAAAAGAAATGGAAGAAAACCAACCTCCCTGCTGCCTTGGATCTCTATCGCTCGCTTCTCTCTTCCTTCTCTTCTACACTCACCTCTGCCAAACGCTCCTACTTCCACTCTATCATCCTGTCTTCCACTAACAATCCCTGTAAACTTTTCTCTACCTTCTCCTCCCTCCTTAGCCGCCCCCCCCTCCTCCACCTTCCTCTATCTCGGCTGATGACTTTGCCTCCTTCTTTTCCTCCAAAATCACAGACACACACAAACTCTTCAGTGCATCGCCTCCTTTCCCACTCACTCCCCACCACCCTCTGCAACACCTACCAATCTACCCTCCTTCTTGCCCCTCTCGGACTCTGGTCTTGGTTCTCTGCTCCAGAGCCATAAACCCACCACATATGCTCTGGACCCCCTCCCCACTCACCTCTTCCACGCTGCTCCTTTTCATTTCCTCCCTTCTCAACACCTCTCTACTCTCTGGCTGTTTTCCTCTGCCTTCAAACAGACCTGCATCACCCCCATCTTAAAAAACCCTCCCTTGATCCCTCATCTCTCCAGAACTACCGTCCTGTTTCCCTTCTCCCATTTCTCTCTAAAACCCTCAAGCTAGTGGTACACTGCTAGCTGTCTGCTTTCCTGTCAACATATTCTCTGCTCAACCCCCTCCAATCTGTTTTTCGCCGGCACACTCCACTGAAACTGCTCTCTGTCACTAATGCCTGTTTTCCATTGTACACCCGAGCCGCGCCGGGTCCGTACCGAGCCCTCACAGTGCGTATAAGAGGAGCCTGGGTTGTTTTTCCACTGCAGAGCTGAGCTGTGCTACTGAAGTCATACGCAATGAAGACAGTTGTTATTAATTGTTATTAATTAACTCAGTTTGCCAAAAGACGCACAAACAAATGGTATTCAAAAATTAATAGACCAACTGTACAGCTGTATCTTGTATCGCTATATTTTATAAATATATTTAGGAATGTCTTTATAATCAACATAATCAACACATTTTACTGATTATATTGACTTGCTAAAGTTAAACTGGTTCTGTTGAAGAGGAAAAAATTAGGTTTTAAAAATATGATTTGCCAAAGATATCTCACTTAAGGATAGTTGTTGTTTTTTCTAGTTGTTTTTTTTGTTTGGACTTGTTTTATTTTTGCTTTTTATTTCTTTATATTAATACAATAAAGGTCAAGGATGAGAAATTTGGTATAATTATGTGTTTTTGAGTGTGAGTTAAGTGTACCATACCCGCGGTTTATGTCCATTTGCTTCAAATCATCAGAAATTCAGGAATAAACTTTCTCATTTCTGACTCCAGATCTTCCTGAAGTAACACTTCTATCTGCACACAGAGACACTAGAGCCTGCGCTTCCTCAGCGTCCCGAGGCTGTACTTTTCTCTCATCACACTCGCTGCCCGCCATGTTTGTTGTTTTTCTTTCTGGAGTGTACTGCCTGATGCAACGTAATGATGAAAATCCTTAACCCCGCCCCTGACTCGGCTCAGCTCGGCTCACAGCCGGATTCAGATGTCTTGTGAGGCTGGAATTTCACAGTTTGGTTCTCGCTCAGCTCGACAAATAGCCAGTGGAGAACCATCCGTATCTGTACTGTACCGAGCCCTCACGGTCGGATGTGCCAGTGGAGAAGGGGTATTTCTATCTACTCTCTGTCCGTGCCGCTTCCCTCTCCTCTGTCCTAATTCTCCTCAACCTCTGTGGCCTTTGACACAGTCAACCACTCTATTCTCCTGTCCTCCCTCGCAGACCTGGGACTCTCCAGCACTGCTCTTGTCTGGTTTTCCTCCTACCTCTGTGATCGTACGTACCAGGTGTCCTTGCATGGCTCACCATCTGCCTCTTGCTTTCTTTTGACAGGTGTCCCCCAAGGCTCAGTCCTGGGACCTCTCCTGTTTTCTCTCTACACCCGCTCCCTGGGTCCCCTCATCTCCTCCCATGGCTTCTCGTATCATTTCTATGCTGATGATGCCCAGATCTTCCTGTGGGACACATTCCCTGAATATGATGATACATGAACGTGTATTAATGATATAAATGGACTAATTAATGAAACTGCTGTGTCTTAAGAAAAAAGCAAACTGATGTGTCTTAAGAAAAATGGCCCTTTGGTTCCTGGCAGGAATTGAATTGTTTGACCTACTGATTAGAGGACCGGTACCTGAACTGGATTGGGCTGAGCAGACAGTTGAATTATGTACAGATAATTCACACGTGCAACAACAATCGTTTTGATGCAAGGAAGACATAAACTAGTGATGTCCCAGTGGAAAAGGACATTAAAACATCAAAGGACTGGGAGTTTTAAAAAAAGCAAGACACACAAATGATCTCATGAACGTGGCTATTTAGCAGAGTGACAGACTATAAATATCCAAGCAAAACTGAACATTTTGCTCTCCACATCAAATGCTAAACAAGGTGCTGTCACTCTGCTAAGCAAAGCTGCAACTCCGGGACTCTGCCTAAAAACTGATCCAAGGGGGGACTGCCTGAAAACGGACCCAAGACGAGGAAGCAAGCTGCAAGCGAGTCAATACCACAAGCAACAAGACTGAGGCCCGGATGGAGGACGGCTGTAAAACTTACAGCGACTGGGTCTGTTGTACACCTAAAACCACAGTATCCAAAAGAAACTGTGCCCTGCTACCTACGTAGCTAAAAGATTCAGCGAAGAGGACAGAGCAGACTTTATTGCAGCTGTTTGTTGATTCTATTGAGAATTGAAAGCTTTGTTGCCGAGTTTGATCCAATGTGGGATTAAAGACTTTGTTGCAGAGAGGAGAGTTTTTGTACTGAACACTTCAACAGATTGAGTTACCAAACCAGCGGACCAAAAGTGTAAGCTTCAAGGAACCGTTGAGTATAATTCCAGTTGCATTTTAATTTCATGTAACTAAATTAATTAATTGTAACACATTCACATAGAATTGAACTGTTAGTTATTTAGTTTGCACACTTTGTGTGTGAAATAACATTTAGTGAAACTTGATGAAGTAACTTTAGGTAATCTACCTCATATTGTGGTAAACTTGCTGTATACCTAATATTTATACCATAAATAATCTTAATGTGATATATTCTAAGATTGTCTGCATCATCTCAGTTGATGCTGTGATTGTATGTGGGCATGTGTGTGTGAGCAAACTATTACATCACAGCTTGCTGTTGAAGCTACTGTTTGTGTGTGAGGAGACAGGCAGTGTCATATTTCAATTGCCTGCTGGCAAGCATGAATGTAGTGTGAATTATGTTTGTGCTTAGAGACTAAGATATTTACTTCTAATTTTTCTGATTTCTGTTTATTATTTGTGTACTTAATAAAATACTACTATTGATTAAATGTTCCTCGTGTCTGCGCGTGAATGTGTGTTCATAGTAAATTCTCGATCTTTGTAACACGTCAATTAAATATTGTTAGTAAGAGAACTAATCAACCCAGATAAACATCAAATTATCAATTATTGAATTGTTCATACATTCCTCTCCTTTCCCCCCTCTGACTCCGACATTTCCTCCCGTATCTCTACATGCCTCTCGGCCATCTCCTCCTGGATGCACTTGCATCATCTCAAACTCAACCTCTCCAAATCGGATCTTCTTTTATTACCCCCCCTCTTCCTCCCCCACCGCTGATCTCTATCTCTATTCCTCTTGAATCCACATCCCTCTCTCTTTCTGTATCCACCAAGAACCTCGGTGTCACCCTCGACCCCTCACTTTCCTATTCTCAGCACATCTCTACTCTAGCACCCTCCTGTCGCTTCTTCCTCAGCAACATACACAGAATTCACCCTTCCTCACCGATTATTCCACGCACCTCCTAGTTCAGGCCCTGGTACTGTCCCGTCTTGACTACTCCCTTCTGGCCGGTCTCTCTGCCTCTGCAATCCGTCCGCTCCAGCTCATCCAAAACTGCTGCTTGCCTTGTCTTTTCCATCCTCATTTCTCCCATGCTACACCTCTGCTCACTCTCTGGACTAGCTCCCCATCGCTGCTTGCATCCAATTCAAAACTCTTGTACTTACCTATCACTGTCTCGACCTTTCTGCACCCTCCTGCTCTTTCTAGAGCAGCAAAATCCTTTTCGTAACAAGGTGACCAGAACTGAACACAATATTCTAGGTGAGGTCTTACTAATGTATTGTAAAGTTGTAACATTACTTCCCTTGATTTAGCTTCAACATTTCTCACAATATATCCAAGCATCTTGTTGGCCTTTTTCATAGCATCCCCACATTGTCTAGATGAAGACATTTCTGAGTCAACATAAACTCCTAGGTCTTTTTCATAGATTCCTTCTTTAATTTCAGTATCTCCCATATGATATTTATAATGCACATTTTTATTGCCTGCGTGCAGTACTTTACACTTTTCTCTATTAAATGTCATTTGCCATGTGTCTGCCCAGTTCTGAATGCTGTCTAGATCATTTTGAATGACCTTTGCTGCTGCAACAGTGTTTGCCACTCCTCCTATTTTTGTGTGTCTGCAAATTTAACAAGTTTGCTTACTATACCAGAATCTAAATCATTAATGTAGATTAGGAATAGCAGAGGACCTAATACTGATCCCTGTGGTACACCACTGGTTACCTCGCTCCATTTTGAGGTTTCTCCTCTAATCAGTACATTTTGTTTTCTAGATGTTAACCACTCCCTAATCCATGTGCATGCATTTCCTTGAATCCCTACTGCGTTCAGTTTGAGAATTAATCTTTTATGCGGGACTTTCTCAAAAGCTTTCTGGAAATCTAAATAAACCATGTCATATGCTTTGCAATTATCCATTTTCAATGTTGCATCCTCAAAAAAGTCAAGTAGGTTAGTTAGACACGATCTCCCTTTCCTAAAACCATGATGACTGTCTCCCAGGATATTGTTACCATATAGGTCATTTTCCATTTTGGATCTTATTATAGTTTCCATAAGTTTACATATAATAGAAGTCAGGCTTATTGGTCTGTAGTTACCTGGTTCGGTTTTGTCTCCCTTTTTGTGGATCGGTATTACGTTTGCTATTTTCCAGTCTGTCGGTACAACCCCTGTGTCAAGAGACTGTTGCATAATCTTGGTTAGCGGTTTGTAAGTAACTTCTTTCATTTCTTTGAGTACTATTGGGAGGATCTCATCCGGCCCAGGGGATTTGTTTATTTTAAGAGCTCCTAGTCCCTTTAACACTTCTGCCTCTGTTATGCTAAAGTTATTTAAAATTGGATAGGAACAGGTCAACATGTGGGGCATGTTGTCTGTGTCCTCCTTTGTAAAAACCTGTGAAAAGTAATCATTTAATATATTTGCTATTTTTTTTTCTTCATCTATGATTTTGCCATTTGTGTCTCTTAGACATTTAACCTCCTCTTTAAATGTTCTCTTGCTGTTATAATATTTGAAAAACATTTTGGAATTGGTTTTAGCCCCCTTAGCAATATTGATTTCTATCTCTCTCTTGGCCATTCTAACTTCCTTTTTGACTTGTGTTTGCAGTTCCAAGTACTCTTTCTGTGTACTTTGTTTTTGGTCCCTTTTAAACGCTCTGTAAAGTGCCTTTTTTCGCTGAATATTTTTTTTAATTGATCCATAAACCATTTTGTCCATTTTGTTTTAGATTTAGATTTGTCTACTTTTGGGATGTAATTGTTTTGTGCATCTAGTACTACATTTTTAAAAAACAGCCATCCCTTTTCTGTGGATGTTCTCTCTATTTTAATCCAATCTACTTCTGTTAGTCTCTGTTTCATACCTTCATAGTTTGCTTTTCTAAAATTGTAAACCTTAGCTTTAGTCATTACTTTATTTAACCAGTAAACTTTTATGGTAAGCATTTGCTAACTCTCAGTTTAAGAATTATGGTTCACAGCATAACACAGTGGAGTAATCACACTACCATGCAGTAATTGTAGGGCAATTAACAATAAAGCTGAAACGAAAATGCTTTTATTTGTTTCGAAATTATTTCAACCTGGTTAACAGACTAGTAAGCACTGGCAAAATCAGCTCAGTTTTATACGGTGCAAAACATTTTAACGTTCCGTTTTGTTTCTGGACTTTGCGATAAATGCTTAACATAAAAAAGAACAGTCCTACTAGCAGGCAGTTTACACTGCCTCTGGGTTTCTGATCGCATCATCAATTCCAAATTTTTTAAATCCATTGATGGAAATGCCTGGTCTACTTTTAATGTTTTTGAGCAGATTAGCTTCATCACTGCCTTTCTCATATCCATTGTGATATCTGACACAGTATTTCCCTTGTCAAGAACTTCTTTAACATGTTCTGCATACCAGTCTGCCCGGGGGGCGGGATTGCTATGAGTACTGTAAGCAACCCTTTGATTGGTGGAAGGATTATTGGCAATCGAATCAAAATAGCCAATAAAACCCAACTAAAGTATCCGTCCGATATATAATACTGTATGCTGCAACCCAGTTACCGAACAGCAGGACTAAAGATGAACATAAGAGCTCTGTTAACCATCAGATGTTTCCAAGATAGTGAACCCTTGGAAAAAAAGAGGGTAATTCCCAGGCTGGGCCAGAGTATGCAATGGATGCTGCAAACCTCCTCCTCATCTTCAGGGTAGGATTACAGTTATTCAGATAGATTTCTAGCTTTGAGGGTACAAAAGAAGGACTTTCATTTGCACATGATTTTCACATTTATAGGAAGAACTTTGATCTTGGGCATTGCTTCTAGATAAGATAATTCTTTATTTGATAGTGGTTAATTGAAGTATAAAGTTTGTAGGACCATAAAGTAGGTAAAGGGACAACAATCTTTAGAATTAAACTCCAATGAGGAATGAGTTGGAGATGAGTCTCCATGGAAACAGGTGATAAGAACTTAAGGCCCTCTGTTTTTTTGGGCGACTCCTTCAAGTTTCCAGATGAAATGGGCGCTTCAGTTTTGTTATCGTAGTAATTAGATATGCATGTACGTTTTGAAAAACAAGTCAAGGTTACAAGGAAAAGTGCTTTCTTTGTTTTGTGAGATTGTCTCAGACATAGAGGAGGAGACAAGCAACACCACCCAAACAACCAGCTCCAGCAAATTCAGTGGTTTAAAAATACTTAAAAGGAACTATATTAATGAGGATCACCACTGAAGAAAGGAAAGTTAATAATTAATGAATTATTTAATTAATTGGTTGTCTGACCAGGAAAAGACAGCTCTACTTGGAGAAAATGTGTTCTTATTGAATGAATACTGGACAACAGAACACACTATCAGCACTGCAAACCGAATGAAGCATTCTCCATCAAAATAAACAATAGAAAAGAATTGCTGAAACTATACTTTGGAAATGTAATAAGAAAAATAATAAGAAATTATATAAGAAAGGCATCTGTTGCATTGGTGCATGGCTCTTCGATGGGACCAGATTCAGCTATGATGTGTTTACCTGTGATGACATAGATTATTATTATTTTCTTAGCAGATGCCCTTATCCAGGGCGACTTACAATTGTTACAAGATATCACATTATTTTTTACATACAATTACCCATTTATACAGTTGGGTTTTTCTGGAGCAATCTAGGTAATGAACCTTGCTCAAGGGTACAGCAGCACTGTCCCCCACCTGGGATTGAACCCACGACCCTCCGGTCGAGAGTCCAGAGCCCTAACCACTACTCCACATTGCTAGATGAGATAATAGGTTGGAATCCAGTGACATGAAAGACAGTGAGTACTGGCCTACTGTGTTTTGTATGGAGGGAATACCTCTTAAAATGGCCCATTGCGATCAAATTGAAATGCATGAAAGAAACAGTTATCACTCTGGAACCAATGCTTCTGGTGAGAGACTGATTCTGAACAGAGGGGCTAAGCATCAGTCCCTGATGATGGGGTCAAATCCCTGCCCGGCCTGCAGCCACATGGTCTAGCATTGCCGGATTCTATTTGAATGTTATAGCCCTGAAGGGATATCATTATGACACTTAAATGCTGATCCAGACAATGTGAGAAGAATCGAGTGTGTTGGTTGTGAAACTGGTTACCCGGTTAGATGGGCTCATCTGGTGAAACTGGAGCGTAAGGAAGGTGTCCCTGCCAACCGTCTTTAGGTGTCTTGCAGGTGCCAAGTTAAGGCGATTGTGACCCATACCTGTGATGCAAAAAGATGGTTGCCTAAACCAGTCGTGGTCTTTACAGTGCCACTCAGAGCTGGACAAGAAAGGGAATTTGAATCTTGCTGGAACTGAGCTGATCTGCTTGACATGAACTGGATGTTGTAAACCAGTGGTCCTGAAAGTAATTTGGGCACGGGTATAAATTGATCTTTCTTGACTGTTTGCATGTGTGCGTGTGTGTGTGTTGTAACAAACTTGTGGGGTACCCTGCGGGTTACTCCTTTGCTGCTTTCAGGCAAGTAACTTTTATTTACAATAGTCAGACACCAACACTTTCATTTTATAACTTATTGCCCTGTACGGGTCACTAACTGACTCACTTCTTCGCCCCTCTCTAACTATTCCAGAATACTGTGTCCTGCAGGCCGAGGCCTGTACAAGTCCTCCCAAGAGGGCTGAGTCTACGGAAAGGGGTCACCGTAGGCTCTCCCAGCGGTAGTAGCTTTGTATTCCAAGTAGTCAGACAGGCTCCCTCAACTGGCGTGTTTCTGCAACACGGGTAAGTATCCACAGACTCCCCCTTGCTGGAGTCTCTCTGCAACACAGGTAAGGACGGCGCCGACTCCCTCTGCTGGAGTCTCGCTGCAACACAGGTAAGAATAAAGAAGACACCCTCTGCTGGAGTATGGAACGAGCCCCTCTGAAGAAGGGCTCCTGGAAGGCCACTCCTGTGACCCACCTCCAAAAGACGTACCCAACAGTGTTAATGAATAATATCCAGACTGTGGGGAAAGGACCCCGGCAGCCAATGTTCTATTAGATTCCAGAACACACACGAGCGTCCCAGAGTCCACGCCCAATGTCCACACACCTGTATATAATGTATATAAACTAAAATAAAAGAGGATAGATAGCAGATGCAGGTAATGCACATCACTCGAAAATGCCTCACACTTTCCAGACACTGGCCAAACTAGCAAGGTAAATGCTACGTATAGTGATCAACGTTGTGTTTTGTTGTCATCCTATTTTCTGTTATGAGGCTAATAATAAAGGAAAACCAAAATGGTGTTTTTTTTTTCTTTGTGCAATGCCCCCTTTTCCACATTTTTTCTTGAAGAGTTTATTTAAGTTAAATGTCAGTTTTCACTTGCATGCACAGCTAAAAAAAAAAAAAAAAAAAAAACTCAGTAATGCTATTACTTTATGAAAATGTGTCATTTGCCACTTTGTTTACTGCGAAGAAACTAAAATGGCAGGTAAAAAAAACAAGAAAAAAGCGATTCTACTTTTGTACTGTTTATGCCTGAAATACACACAATTTTAAGTTTTGACATCCTCTGCTTTATAGTTAATTCAGTGAAGCAAAATAAAGCCTTCCCAACCTATTCTGGAATATTACAGTTTTACATATAGTTTTAGGATAAATAGTATTGGAAATCGCTTTAATTTCGCTAGATTTTGCTGGGAATTGTGCAGCATGTGATTGGAACATGAAAGTGAAAGTAGTTTTTGTAGTGATTTAATTTAAATACGTTAGCAATATACTTTAGCTTAGGTATTATATTAAGTTATATGATTGATTAACCTATTACTTTTGACCTGGTGACAGAGCTTTTTTAAAAAAAAATCTTGCAAAACATCAGATTTTTGTCTCCAGTATTACAGAAAGTCTTGGGAAGTTGAGAGGGGATGCTGTATGTTTTAAAATGAGAAACAGTTTGGCTTATAGACATACATGAAAAACGTATGTCTATATTTTCTTTATTTTTCATATGGTAAACTAAGTATGCGGCCACCAGTAAGTGTTCAGGCACAGGAAGTTAGCAAAAGAAACTGAGCTTGTCAAAGATCAATTATTTGGCTTAAATAAAAACCTGTTTGGCAACAGTAAGACATGTACCTACGGCACGCCTCTCAAAGATGGCACGGTGGATATGCACTTAAGTTTATTTTCCCTCTGTTTACTGTCATGCCATGTGTTTAATTTATAAACTTTTCATTGACATTTAAACACATTGGAGTTAGAACATGCATATTTAGACACTGTGCTACACTTTTAATCAGGCGCTTAATAAGATGCTTATACAGCATAACGTGATCACTTTACTGACGTGCTTTCATTAATTAACTTGAATGCTTGCTGCAGTCATTTTCAGGACATTTTCTAGTTTTAATAAAATTAAACTGAGTAACATGCTGGTGTAATAGCATTACAGTGGGATTGGTATAACTATTTGTTTGCAAGATGTAATTTGTCAAAAATATCAGGAAAAAATATATTTGCTTTCTATTTATTATTAAATGGCGATCAGACATTGTATCAAATTAAGTAGTTATTTCTGACATGTATTAGTTGATTGGTGCAAGTGTAGTGTTGCAAAGTTCTGTTACTGTATGTAAAGTGTGATTCGATAGTCAGCTTTTCATGACCATTTAAACAACCCCCCCCACCACCAGCGCCCTGTGGCCCCCCCAAGGCCCACCAGAGAGTACCCCTGATTTATAGATTTTCATGAATTCCGTCCTGTTTTATTTCCAGTATTTAATACATATTCTGCATAGCAAATCAAAACCACATACAATTCATCTTAAATAGTCACATTTATTTTCACTTTGGGGGAGGCTTATTTTACAGTGTTCTAATATCTGTTGAAAAACGAAATACAAAAAGTAGAGCCATAATGGTGGATTATTTTCCTGTAAAGACACCAGTTTAAATACAAATAAAGGCAGCTGAGCTACTTCTGTGCTTAGTCATTTCTTCTGGCAGTGGGCAGGGCAGCACGTTAGCTCTTGGGGTTTAGAAGGCCCCTGATGCGTCTCACCAGTGCCTGAATGAATGTATATCGTGAGCGGACCTGGCAATAGAGCCCTTCCACCTCTAGAAGTATCTTCTGAAGCGATTCCCCAAAACTACAAGCCATGTCGTTCTGCAACTGGAAGAGAACAGAGAGGGGCTCACCATACTGCATATTTTTTAAGTTATATTTACAAATAAGGTTTGAATTAATCTGTTATTTAAGCATTTCAAGACACTGCTCCTGATCTTTAATTGAAACAACAACAACAACAACAACAACAACAACAACGACGCTCTCATTTCATTCAGGGCACCAGCATTGGATACACTATGGTGCTCGTAAAGGCCTGGTCAACTTTTGTTGACACAACAAGGGGGCGACAGATGTTACCGGCTTGTTGCCTCGTGTGACCACCCTGGGCAAAACCCTGGCAACGTGTCTCCCACTTAGGTTCTATTTTTCAGGCGACACGAGGGCAACATTTTCAATACCAGCCATGATAATAAGGATACCCCATAACGTCAAACAGTGTATATGGTACATTATGATTCCTGCATTTCACCCAATTAATTATATGTAGTCTATAGATATGCAATACAGTGTGTATGTGGATAAGCTAATGTTAATGTCCACGACTACAAGAACATATTTAAGATATGAATCAAATTTCTTACAATAACTACACACGTGTAGGGTATTTTTACAAATGTTTTATTTTAAATTAATTTACTGTGTATGCGGTATGCCTTTCATTCCTACATTAACCCCCAATCATAGAATCTTCATATATATATATATATATATATATATATATATATATATATATGATGTTGAGATCAGGGCTCTGTGGGGGCCATACCATCACTTCCAGGACTCCGTGTTCTTCTTTACGCTGAAGATAGTTCTTAATGACTTTCGCTGTATGTTTGGGGTCGTTGTCATGCTGCAGAATAAATTTGGGGCCAATCAGATGCCTCCCTGATGGTATTGCATGATGGATAAGTATCTGCCTATACTTCTCAGCATTGAGGAGACCATTAATTCTGACCAAATCCCCAACTCCATTTGCAGAAATGCAGCCCCAAACTTGCAAGGAACCTCCACCATGCTTCACTGTTGCCTGCAGACACTCATTTGTGTACCGCTCTCCAACCTTCGGCGAACAAACTGCCTTCTGCTACAGCCAAATATTTCAAATTTTGACTCATCAGTCCAGAGCACCTGCTGCCATTTTTCTGCACCCCAGTTCCTGTGTTTTCGTGCATAGTTGAGTCGCTTGGCCTCGTTTCCACGTTGGAGGTATGGCATTTTGGCCGCAAGTCTTCCATGAAGGCCACTTCTGACCAGACTTCTCCGGACAGTAGATGGGTGTACCAGGGTCCCACTGTTTTCTGACAATTCTGAGCTGATAGCACTGCTCGACATCTTCCAATTGCGAAGGGAAGTAAGCATGATGTGTCTTTCATCTGCTGCAGTAAGTTTCCTTGGCCGACCACTGCGTCTACGGTCCTCAACGTTGCCTGTTTCTTTGTGCTTCTTCAAAAGAGCTTGGACAGCACATCTGGAAACCCCTGTCTGCCTTGAAATTTCAGGGAGAGACCTTGCTGATGCAGTATAACTACCTTGTGTCTTGTTGCTGTGCTCAGTCTTGCCATGGTGTATGACTTTTGACAGTAAACTGTCTTCAGCAACCTCACCTTGTTAGCTGAGTTTGGCTGTTCCTCACCCAGTTTTATTCCTCCTACACAGCTGTTTCTGTTTCAGTTAATGATTGTGTTTCAACCTACATATTGAATTGAATAGCACCTGTTTGGTATAATTGTTTAATCATACACCTGACTATATGCCTACAAAATCCCTGACTTTGTGCAAGTGTACCTAGAAGAATTGATGCTGTTTTGAAGGCAAAGGGTGGTCACACCAAATATGGATTTGATTTAGATTTTTCTTCTGTTCACTCACTTTGCATTTAGTTAACTGATAAATATAATCTATTAACATATCGATTTTTGAAAGCATTCTTACTTTACAGCATTTTTTCACACCTGCCTAAAACTTTTGCACAGTACTGTATATATATAAAATCTCAGGCCTGCATTCTTGCTCTCGAAAGCCTAGAATTAAAAAGTATTGAAAACATTGTTTAGGATAATGCATACCGATATATTTATTATGTTTGGCATATTAAATACGTAGACCTACTAACTAAATAATTCTACTAAAGTACACCTTTTTTGTTTAATTAAGAAGGCACTAGAGGTTTGTTAATGTAATTAGTACATTTTTATATTGTTGTCTTCCTTCGCATCATGTTGACGTCTCGTGACAGAAACGTGCATTATGATTGGGTTGCATTACGTTGTTGCCTGTGTGTTGCCAGCTGTTCGACTGCATGCTTGTGTCTCGTGTGACCACCACAAACTGCAAGGCAACACGCAACACGCCTTAAGAGAAATTCTCTCTCTGCTGGTAAAGGCCCTCCCAGTGATACAGGATTTTTTTTTTTTCCCATCAAAACAATAAACAATATATTGTAGCGATACAGAAAACACAAGGTGCATGAGGTGCAGCAGGGGTGTGTTTCTTGCAGGGGTTCTGTAACACGAATATCAGCAAAGATCAAAAAATGGCTGGTTTCACTGACACAGATTATTATTAATCTTCAACTGCCTTATCTAAGGCATCTTTCGGTTGTCCCAAATTAGTGCTATCTGGGGTCTGCAAAGCCAGCTGTAATTGTATTCTTCCAGTGATTGTTTAACAGTCACTAGCAATCTGCTAAGCGTGCTGTACATATCACCATGTAGCACTAAAGACTGTCAGACTGGCTGAGAAGCAATAATTAACTGCAAGGAATGGACCCGTTTCAGCATAGTTAATTCCTGTGTGACACAAAACAAAGACATGTACTGTATTACTGTAATGTGGGTTTCTAATTTAAAAGGGTAGGTTGTCTTTTGTTGGTTCCACTCAGCCTGGTTTCCTTTAGCAACAGCAGCAGACACCTCCCTGACCCGTCATTCTTCTTTTACATAAATAACGTTCATTATTTTTAAATCTGCATCGGAATGTGGAAGGGTGGGTTAAAAACATTATTACAGTAAAAAAACAACAACATTTGAGAAATCTCAGACTGTTATTTGAATTAGGTCCTATGCCACAGCAATCAATAAAAAGCAAAAAACAAAAAACCTGATTATCAAGTTACATAACCAACCAGTTAATGCAGAGCAGTGGTTCCCAACCTGTGGTCCTCGAGTAAACCCTATGGCTGTGTTCAGTAGGCAGAGCGCTGTGCCGTGGCACTACGGAACAGAAGCTAGCTCTTATTGAACAGTGTGGTACGAAGACAGAACTTGGTGATGGCGGAAAACACAGCACTAGCATTGTTTCTGGATGAATTTATGGAAGATTGTGCAGAAAATCTGCCGTTTAATGCCTCTATTGCACTTGCATCGCCAGCCAAAACCATGGCTTTAGCGGCAATGAATTTAAACACATGCGAGAGTCCTGTACAGATTGAAAACTACGTTGAGAGCATTGTTCCTCAGTACTGTGATTGTTGCATATTATATGCAAGTATTGCTGTACATCAAAATAAAATACAAAACCTTTTTCAACAATTATTCAACCCAGTAAAAAAAAACTTTCCAAAGTAATTATTTCTTCAACGATTGTTCGAATACATCTGTGAATGACTTAAGTTTATTTGTTTTGCAACCTCAAGTGCAACCTTCTGCATTTCCATGCGCTCCTGCATCTGCCTTTTCTGTTCCTCTGCAAAGTCTTACAATTGAAGCACTACTGTTGTTTTTTTCTCTATAATATGATTATAGTACATATATCATTTTGTTTATAATGCGCTCTTGGTTATATAGAAATATAACACTGCAAAAGTACATGATCTTAGTAAATTTCTTAATGTAGCCGACAGCACAAACAATAATAAGCTGAGCATTTTGAATGTTGCATGCGATGCTGCAGATTCACTTCGTTTAAAAGGAAAAATAGTCAAATAATTACGCTGGTAATTTAAATAAAACTCTCAGATTTTATTTTTTTTTTTTAAGAAAAAGAATGCATACAGATATGTTGGTCAAAGTCCAATATATGGGGAAATTACACCACAGCCTCCGCACTGTACCTACGTCATTTTGAAACAACCAGAGTCAGCTCCTCAGAATGTTAGCTAACATTACAAAGCGCTCTCAGCGTGCAGGTCGTTCAATAGAAAGCACCACGTAACGCTCTGGAGCTCTCTGCCTATTGAACGCTCCCCAGGTCCGCAAACTCCTCCCAAAATTCGGTTAAGCAATTCTTGCAAAAAAAAAACAATTTCTACACAATCACACGTTGTGCTGCTAATATTACTAAACCAGCACGACAAATAGCTTTAACCAAATGGTGTATACTTATAAGATATGTATATAGTCTGCATTTTTCCCCTTTATCTGTTTTCTTTTATTACAGTTGTGTTTAAAAAATTAATATATAGTACAGCTCCCTTTGATGCAATACCAAGCATTGCCTCTCCTGTTTCTTTGAGCCTGCATGTTCACTGCAAGGATACTTCGTCACCGCTCGCTGGCACATTCGTATTTCAATCACAGTGAAAGCCGGATGTGCAGTTGGAAGTAAATTTCAAGCTGGCGATCAGTGAATGCAATGAATTACGTTAGAGACAGATAGATGACGGTTGCGAGGACCAGCACTGGTGCCCCAGTGCATTATTTGTGAAGAGATTTTGTCAAAAAAAACCTTAAACCTGCAAAATTGAAACACCATTTACCTACAAAGCATTCAGACTGTAAAAAAAACAAAGAAACAAAAAATTTTAAACAAAAGAAACAGGAAATTTGCCAAATGACAACATTCCTTGCTGACCTGGTAGCGAAAATTCAAGCCCAGTAATCTCATTAAGTTAGGTACGTTATACAAATACTTTACTTTCTACATGTACTTATACACATACAAATTAGTTTCAAATTGCTGTTGTGAAATAATGCATGGCAAGTGGTCCGCAGGAAAAATCCAAACACCAAAGTGGTCCCTATATTGACAAAGGCTGGGAACCACTGATGTAAAGTATTAACCATAGCCTGTATCACACTTCTGACCCTGTCTAACTGTCAGCTGCGGAGTGAATACTTGACCGAAATGCTAGAGGAATGCATGTTTTAATTACCCAGTAAGAAAGCATCCATGAAAAACTCAAGAAAACCCTGTGATTTTCACTGAAGAAAAGCTGTTTCACAGGTCAGCAACAGTTTTCAGGATATACCCTTCAGTAGTGCAACCAGTCAGGGTTATAAAGACAAGTTATAGCCATATTTGGAGGCTACCAACAGTCCTTTTTACATTATATATATATATATATATATATATATAGGTTTCTAAAGATTTATTAACAATTTGAGGTATAACCTTTCAATATATATTAACCTATATCTGTGAGATGGCTGCCTTCCTGCATATTCTACGTAACATTGTTGCTAGGTAATTCACTCCCATTGGTTCTGGCGTACACCTAACAGCGTAAGAGTTTAAGGTGCTTTGTTGGGATGAAGATGATTAATTATTAAGTAATTAATTTAAAGTCAGATTGTATATTTTTTTCTGAATGCCAGTCATAATTATTTACAGCCCAATTTGTTTGTTTTGTGGTATTAATTTCATTTTGAGTTTTTCCTAGCACATCAATGTTACATTTTTGTACCTGTAAGGAGAGTGAGTGCGCGGTAGTAAAGGAGAACAGAGACCGCGAATAAAGGCAAGTCAGATGGTTAAGACATTTCGTGTAGTAATGTAAATACTGTTGAAAGAGGCAAGATTTAAAATAAACTAAATAAAAAATGTAATGACTTCAATGTTGGGCTTGGTTATTGAATAACTGTAGGCAGCATAGTTTAGACTTCACAGTATACACATTTTAAAAACTCTATTCTGTTGATTCAATGTGAAGTACAGGAACAATTGAAGACACAGCTGTTTTAATTTGTGAGGGCTAAGAAAAGTTGACAGTAGTGCAGCAATCAGCACAAATACAAGCAGCTCTTCCTTCAATGGTCTCCACTGTAATCCAATCAACACCACTGACGCTCACCCGGATGCAGCGACGAAAAAAAAATCTGTCCAGTCGTCAGTTTGAATCTTAAAACACAATTCCATAATAAGACATTTTTTTTTACTAATCTCAATGGAAAAATGTTAAATATCACTACTGGCATTCCATAGATCTCAGTGGTTATAATTTCTTTTCTTTTTCTCTCTCAAAACGCACGCACAGTAGTCAAAAATTATGAAGCAGACAGTTCACACTTTCTAAAAAATGTCAGAGAAAATTAGACTTGCGTGACAGCAATTATGTTCAAAGGACGCAAACTTGGAATTACAGGGGACAATGCAAAGAAAAGGAAGCCGTTACAGCAGCTATGCAGACTGTGTGTTACCTTGCCAAGAACAGCCTGAATTCAGACTTTGGGGATCTAATTATGTTCCAGCGAAGTCAGGCAAGAAACATGTATGTAAAGTAAAATCTCACTTAACAGCCACGTTAGAGTTTACCGTGAAATTAAAAAGCCAAATTAATCCAGATTTTGCTTTCACTGACTTCATAGATCTCTAGTAGAAGTCACCATTATTGCAGCCCCAAACCAAAACCTGTTAATTACTACCAGTACCTCAGTAGTACCACCTAGCTTTCCCTGCATAACTAAAATCGCCTCCATTGACTGCGAGTGTGGTTTCAGCCGCTACAACGCAATAAAAACAGATCTAAGAAATCAGCGTAAAGTGACATGTGTAAAAACCTGCTCATGCAAATGTCTGTGGACACACCAAATCTATCATGAATTTGCCATTGAGAAGGCTTTCCAATACTGGTGCAGTGACAAGAGTTCAGGGTTATGGTTTGAATGTATCGCAGAGCTGCTGAAAATTAAAAAAGGTGAAGCAAATGCATATTGTGCCAAATGCATGTTATATATCATTTAAAATTTTAATTGTATCAATGGAAAAGTCTGATTTCTAGTAAATGATTAAGTAAATGAATGACTACATTAGAAAGGAATGTTGTTCTAAATAAGATTTTAGTTACTGCCTTGTAACAACTGTAATATTATTGCACTATATATGTTATTTAGAGAAGGAAAACCTGAAATGAATAGGATTTATATTTTTATATGAAAAAGCACTTGGTAGGCTATACAAATTACCCTGGAATCTTTCTGGTTTAGTGCAGTGTATGTGCTTTATTGCAAAACAATTGCAAAATAAGCAAGGAAGCAAAATCCATTATGATTAATTTATTACACAACAGTGTGTATACAATATATCTATCTATTTATATTACAGTCATTTACAGTACAGGTGGAATAAAAACCATAGGCGTAACACCCCTTGAGGACTGTGGAGTTTTGTACCTGTACCAGTAGTGATGACAATTATTCCAGTAACTAAAGTTTATTGAAAGGATTAGTCACCAGTGACTATATAAATAGAAAAGCCAGAGAAAACCCTGCTGGGTTTCAGTACCAACGTGCTGTTTAATAAAGATCAGTCTGGATTGTTAAAAATTATCAGTTTTGTGTATCTGTCTGCTAATTTAAATGTTTACATTTTTATTCAAAAGTAAAACAAAAAGAGGCACTAATAATTTCATAATACAAACTGTACTGAAACTTGCTGCACAATCAAGTTGACTTAACAGCTGCATCACTCTCCTCCCGTTTCCAGAACCCCAAAAACTGCCAAGAAAATAGATTTCTACACCTTTGCAGCAATTGAAGCACTGATTTCTTTCAACATTAAAATCTTCTTACCTGATCCAAGTCCTGCTGGCTCACTCGAGAGAGGCCGGAACTTCTCACATCAGTGGCTGGAAAAACTCCAAAGGAATCTGAGAGATATTTAACACACACGCACACACACACACACATGCAATATGAATATATTTTATAAAAATACAAAAACAGCAGAACCTGCAACAAATACATTGAGAATGGAAGACGGTCACAATATTGAAAAGTCTGTAAATGTGTGAACCATTTATTCAATAAATGATTGTATGTGTAATATTATTAATAAAAGGTCTACGCCTCTAACCTGAAGTAAAATAAGAACACCCCAGGACAGCTGTGTAGAATCTGAATCTCTTTTTTGTTTTTTTTCTTGTTTTGGTTTTTTATGGAGCTCTCATTCCAGTTTCAATCAGTTGACCAGTTAGTTTGTAGTGTGACCTTGAATGAAAATACCTTCATAATTGGTAAAAGCATGTATATATGAATTGCATAACCTCTCCTATTAGTATTAGGTCCTCTGCTATTCCTAATCTACATTAATGATTTTGATTCTGGTATAGTAAGCAAATTTGTTAAATTTGCAGACGACACAAAAATAGGAGGAGTGGCAAACACTGTTGCAGCAGCAAAGGTCATTCAAAACGATCTAGACATCATTCAGAATTGGGCAGACACATGGCAAATGAAATTTAAGAGAGAAAAGTGTAAAGTATTGCACGCAGGCAATAAAAATGTGCATTATAAATATCATATGGGAGATACTGAAATTGAAGAAGGAATCTATGAAAAAGACCTAGGAGTTTATGTTGACTCAGAAATGTCTTCATCTAGACAATGTGGGGAAGCTATAAAAAAGGCCAACAAGATGCTCGGATATATTGTGAGAAGTGTTGAATTTAAATCAAGGAAAGTAATGTTAAAACTTTACAATGCATTAGTAAGACCTCACCTAGAATATTGTGTTCAGTTCTGGTAACCTTGTTACAAAAAGGATATTGCTGCTCTAGAAAGAGTGCAAAGAAGAGCAACCAGAATTATCCCGGGTTTCAAAGGCATGTCGTATGCAGACAGGCTAAAATAATTGAATCTATTCAGTCTTGAACAAAGAAGACTAGGACCAGGGGACCAGGGGTCACAAATGGAGATTAGATAAAGGGGCATTCAGAACAGAAAATAGGAGGCACTTTTTTACACAGAGAATTGTGAGGGTCTGGAACCAACCCCCCAGTAATGTTGTTGAAGCTGACACCCTGGGATCCTTCAAGAAGCTGCTTGATGAGATTCTGGGATCAATAAGCTACTAACAGCCAAACGAGCAAGATGGGCTGAATGGCCTCCTCTCGTTTGTAAACTTTCTTATGTTCCTTCCATATTCTTGGATGTCTCTCTCCCAATAACTAGGAAATGAAAGCAGGAGCTCAGCACTCACCCTCTGGACGCCTGCTTCTGAAGGAGGGTCGGGCACTCAGGAGGGTCCTGAGTGTTAGCAGGGGTGCAGTGAAGCATGTAATACTCCAGGTGGCGCCAGAGCACAAACAGGCAGGTCTCAATGATGTCTGAAGGGAATCGAAGGTCAAGGAGTTTTAACACAAACTCCTGGGTGAATACTTCCCATTCTCCTAACGACTGTGTTGTTCTTTTAGAGGGTAACGTTTATGTATCAGTTATTCCAGTCCAAATACTATACTATAGAGGCTGTGCTCCCCTTTATAACTTTGTTAATCGGGAGTCAAAGTTAAGAGATGGGCCATTTGTGTTCCACCTTAAAACAAGAATACTAGTGGAATGACATTATGGAGCAAATTGGAGCCGTATTATAACTAGGGCTTCTGATTTTCGGTTTTAACTGATAAAACCCGATAAAACAACCCTGATACAAAAAAAATTAAATCGGTGGAGAGCCAATAAACACCGGAAAAACTGTGGAAATGGTTAATCAATTCATGTTGACTTTACCCTTGAAATATTAAAAAATAAAATCTACTACAATAATAATAAATACATTTCCCAGCAATGTCCCACCTCTCTGACTTGCATCTGTCATTGATTCGTTCTGAATACTTTAAACCTGACCCAACTACTGAGTGACAGCACATGCCTACATTTCTATTGGAGACTCCACTTGCGATATTTAAAACGAGATTACAATCAGAATGGAGTCTTGTTAGCGGGATTTAAAGCTGTATTACAGTTAAAATACAGAGGGTTTAAAATAGAATTGTGGCGAAACATACAAAAATGCTTACATACAAAACCCCCAGAAGAATGTGCCTGTGACCATAAGCATTTCGTTGTGGAAGACAGCAGAGGAAAGAAGTTACAACTCATGTGTGCAAGTACTGTCAAGTTACTTCTATACATGTTTTGACAGAAAAAAAAAACCAAAAAACGCTCAAGCATTTTGAAAAGTAACCGAAAACACTAAATTTCATACAGTATATGAAAAACAAAAGCCCCGAAAAAAACTATTTACATAAAACTCGAAAACTGCTAAAAATAAGCACTGAAAAATAAATAAGAAAAACAGAAGCCCTAATTATAACCTATTCCACGGTATAAAGGTCACCTTAAAACAAGGGTTGATAAAATGTCAAGATATTTTCATTTTGGTTGTGTTCCTGTCATAGGCGCCAGGTTTGGTAATTTTTGGTGGTGCCCAGCAGGGGTCAGCCGCCCCCTATACTTGCTGTCCGATAAAAAAAATTAAATAATGTACGGATGGATTGGAAACAGTAAAACGCTGAACAGTTTCTCTATATTGCATAAAACCACTAAAACAAATACTTGTTGTCGTTGTACTTAGACTGTTTATTTTATTTTATATATAGTATATATTATTGCTTACGTATGACATACCGAGTTGGAGTACATTGTCCTATAAAGTGGTATATTAGAGGATAAACGACAAAGCTCTGCTGAATACAGTGACAACCAAGTGCTCATGGGTCCATAACCCACAAAAGCAAATACTTCCTAAAATTAAATAAAACAAGTACCCCCTTCTTTTGCGATGTTCTGATCGTTTCCAGGTAAACTGACAACGTTCTGTGTTGCTGCTCTGGCCGCCCAAACACTGTGTTTAAACTGTAAATGATTAAACCAGCATTTCATTTAAAAAACAAGGAGTGTAAACAATACTTCAGAGTCGTTTTAAAGCAACAACACAGACAGAAACAAAATAAATGATATGGTACACAATAGGGCTGTCAGTTAAGCCTCAAAATAGCGATTGATGAATTGGGCACACAAGTAAATATCGATGATTGTACCGCCCACATACATTTTCTCTCCATTCCTCTCCCCGCGACGTTATTATTTTAATATCATTGCTTTTAAGTAAAAGCTTGTGCACAACAACTGAATGCGAGCGGTATGACTGCTCTTCAATTCTAGTGGCCAAACACCTTAACAGAGACTTCTCTAAAAATAAAAACACATAATGTTTGAGTAACTACAATAAGAACCATTCCAAATGTATGCAAATATCATAACGAGAACTTAGAAAATATACTCTTGTCTTATTAATATTACCATCATTATTTGCCACTCATGCTTGTTGGCCAAGATAACTAAAAGCTGCAATTTGTGCACACTACCAGCAATTTAGAGCTAAACTCAAAGTTCACTGTTCAGGCAGGTGAGAGGTAGATTCTGTGCCCCTCATTGACCGGGGGTTGAAAGGTAACAGTAATATCTAAAGGATACAGGAGCAGAGCGACAGCAGTTTTGCCCGGTTGTTGATAATCTTCACCAGACGCCGCTTGGCCAGGATGTAGCGCTGAGAGGAGGAGATCTTATCCACTCCAGAGGATAGGCTGACCAGGGACTGACACAACTGAGACAGAAACCAGGAACAAGAGTTAAAACACATCAAAACAAAAACACACATTCCACATATTACACCTTACAAAGTAGAATACAAGCAAATCCAAACGGTTATGCTTTAAAGGACACCTTCAAATAGCACACCTCACTCATCAGGAAAACAAGGGTTAATCTTACATTATGAGTCCCTGTGTAATAATTTCAATTTTGTACATCACTCTTAAATGGTAAAAATGTACTTCAACTCGATTCTGGCAGAAAGTGGGCGGTGATGCAGACACATCACAAGAGGCTTCTCTGCTGTCAGTTTAACTCATGTTTGTCATTGAAGTCAGTGCCTGGACTGAAAGGAAACTATTCCGGAACTCATCTGATGGATGAGTGAGGCAAAAAAATAACAGTGTGGTAAAGGAGTTTCGGATTTAAACTTTCATCATATTTCTAAAAAAAGTCTAAGTACTTTAGTACAGATAGTCATACAGGTTTTATCCATGGCTCTTTCTTGCTCTTTTGCAGTGTGTAAATACCGGTGCAACAGAGGCGGTTTAGTCCAGTGGTTAAAGAAAAGGGCATGTAACCAGGAGGTCCCTGGTTCAAATCCCAGCTCAACCACTGACTATTTGTGTGACCGTGAGCAACTCACTTATCATCCTTGTGCTCCGTCTTTCAGGTGAGACGTTGTTGTAAGTGACTCTGCAGCTGATGCATAGCTCACACACCCTAGTCTCTGTATGTCGCCTTGGATAAAGGCGTCTGATTAATAAACAAAATACATTTCTGTTCAGTATTAATGTCGATAAGTATGTGATTAACACATTTAGTCTCTCTTGTTAAGGGACCAGCAAAAACATTCATATTATGGAGGAGTCTATGCCACCGCTTACTACTCTTACTACTAGTACTACAACAGGTATTCATATTTAATGCATATACACCATCCACTGAACATGTCTGTGTATTATTAAATAAAAAGAGCATGTTTTTTCTTTATTCTGTTTACATACAAAGCAGGGAGCTTTGTACTTTTATCCACTGCTGGAATGGCATTTGTGCCGTTTCTAAATTCCTCCTAATCTGAAACAGATCGGACGGCCCGTACCTCCTTGACATCGTCTGGGGGAAGGTTCTCCACCCTCTGCATCTTGCTGCCACTGCCAGTGGCTCTCATAGAAGCAGAAGAAGTCGGTTGCCGTCTGTTTGAGAAGGTAAATGATGAGCCCCATACAGGGAACGTGGGAGTGTGGGACTCCTGTCATCTGGACATCGAGAGAGAGAGAGCAAAAACATGAGACGTGCTGGTGTAGCATAAACGAATTAGAAATGTGTGTTGTGAACCCAGACTAAGCTTCTGCCATGGTATAACAAACTGCACCATTTCGGAATATATAAAATCAGACACTTCTGTTTGTGGCGCAATTATCGGCAAGAGATAGCTACTACAGTAACTACGGTACATGTGCTTACACAATGCTAGAAAATAGGACATCAAATCAGTATTAAAACCTGACATTTGGCAATGGCATTTTGAATTGAATATCAGTCGACTTGTGAATGTATCAAGTGGCATAAACAGCTCACAGTGGTGAATGGGAGTTCAGATTATCCATAGTGGATTTTTTCCACTTATGCTTTACTCCTCAGAGAAAACATCCTATAAAACGAATTCTAGAGGTACCATGTAACTGCATTGAAAAAACAACGCATGGCACCTGATAATGTAAAATATTACTTCAGAATATACTTTTTTTTTTTTTTTTAACTTGAACTACATTATATGTTTAATCAATGCAGACCTTTTTTATGCATTTTCATTACTGATACTGTTCTGAAGGTAATGAAGGATAACTGAGCCTCACCCGCTCTGGGTCCGTCCCGGCTCGCTTACTAAGACATTGTGGGGCTAAAGAGACACACGCTGAACTGGGATTCAAGGGAGCTCTGGAGAAGCAGGGACTGGCAGGACTCCATAACGTTGGCACAAATCTGTGGGGGGGGGGGGGGAGAAAGATGGAGTGAGAGAATTAAGTGAGTCTGGACGCAAGACGCTGAACAGCGGTCACCCCTCTGCTTGATTTAGGGGTTGATTTGACCAAATCACAGCTGAATTTTTTTCAGCTAATATATCATTAAAAAAATAAATACAAAAAAAGCATGAGAGGGTGTGGCAATGTGCCCTGCCCTTGTGTGCGTTTATATGTTGTATGTTGCGTGTGGTGTGTTAAATGTTGGTGTATTGTAGTTGGTACACGGGATATAAATGGGTGTGTGCAGCACGAGTATTTAAATTGTATAATTGTATTTAGGCACGGGATTGCACTATCACTTCACGTGCATATAAAGTATGTAATAATATGTGAGCACGGGGTTGCATGTAATGAATTCACGTGCTGGGATTCGTGAATAATTAATTAGTAATTGAATCCCAGCAGAACAGTATATATAGAGACACGTAGCACTCACTCGGGGTTGGGTGTTCGTGAGTGGAGAACGGGTGAGAGAGAAGGAGAAATTAAAGCTAAAGTAAAGATAACAACTGCTACAGCGTGCTGGAAGTGCCAGCACGGTACTTGTTAACGTTCGTCCACTTGTTTTGTGTGTTAGTACGTTTTTGTTTGTCTCTTTATTTTGGCGTGAAGTGCCGTGTCCTGTGTTTTTGTTTCAAACCTTTTATTTTCTGTTCTGTCTGTTAATCATTAAATACTGAGCGCGATCACGCGCTCAGCTTCACCAAAACCCCAAGTCTCTGTCGTTTTATTTCCTGCTTCTGGTCTGACACCACCCACCCCGGCCGTCTTTGTGACACGTGGAATTATACAATTTAAATACTTGTGCTGCACACACCCATTTATATCCCGTGTACCAACTACAATACACCAACATTTAACACACACCACGCAACATACAACATATAAACGCACATTGCCACAGAGGGGCAAGTTAAAACTTATAAGAAATATGATTGGATACCCTTCAGGGACAAGCAATTTACAGTATTAGACAACCCACCTGGATTGCATTAAGCACTTCTTTTTATGGGTAATCCTGCGATAACCATGGTTCCCTTTCAAGTTGAAAATAACCATCAAGGTATGGGATATTGCCGTCAGGCAGTAGCGATTGGCTGAGCTTTATAGCAAAGCTGCCGTGTCTTCTCTCTTTTGTCTTCAGCATCGGTAGCGGTAGGTACTAGAGCCTGTAACTGTCTGTACTCATTGAGCTTAGGCTTGAGAAGCTGTTTTTTCCCCCTTCTCCGAGTTTATTTCAGTTGCATTTATTATTGGTTAAATTGGTTATATAATTGTGTATATATATTTTATATATTACTTTATATATCCTTTCACACTTTGCTTCGGCATCGCGTTTTTGTTTAACCTCGTGGTCTTCGTCTTTTCTTTATTAGTATATTATTCTGATATTAATTGTGTGTTTTTTGGGTTTTGTATATATATTATATATTTGTTATATATATATATTTTACTTGGACGCGCGCCGTTGGCCTTGGCCACGCGTGTATTGCAGCCTCGGTCTTGCCTGGCTAGACCGCGTGTGTAGGTGGAGTCTGCACTGCAGCCCTCTATAATCTTCCACTGCTGTGTGTTCCCCACCGCGTGGTAGCTGTACCAAAAAAAACAAAACAAAAAAAAAAATCCCTTTTCACCATTAAGAAGACGACCACAAAGCACAATACTCCTTTAAGCACCAAGGTAAGTATTCACCAAATAAGACACTGTACCAGCACTAGCGTCTCCGCTCTGCGGGTCAGCTGACGCTTAGGCATCTTGTGCTAGCGTCTCGATGCTCGGTACTCACTCTGCGTGGTGTCAGCGCTTCGGCGCTTGGTGCAGCGCTTCGGCGTTTGGTGCAGCGCTTCCACGCTTGGGACTCAGTGCTCGACGCTCGGCGCTTCGACGCTCGACGCCTCAACGCTACACGCTCGACGCTCGGTGCTTTGACGCTACACGCTCGGCGCCTCGACGATACACGCTCGGCGCTTCGACGCTACACGCTCGGCGCTTCGACGCTACACGCTCGGCGCTCCGACGCTACATGCTCGACGCGTCGATGCTCGACGCTCGGTGTTTCGACGCTAGACGCTCGGTGCTCGACGCATCTTCGATGTCGTGCTCGATGGAAATGTCGGGCTTCCATCGTTGCACGTCTTGCCAGGCGAAGCTGCCTGCCAGTGACCCGCACAATGAGTGCGTGGCATGTCTTGGGCCAGAACACGCCGCATCCGCGCTGGCGGATAGGGCTTTTTGCCACCGTTGCGCTGGTTTTCAGACACGCACCCTTTGGCAAAGGGCTAAGAAATCAGTGGGTGGGCACTCTCCCTCCTTGGGATCTTCCCACACCATCTCAGCCATGCCGTCGTCTACGGCGACGCCGCCAGGGCGACTGCAGCTCTCCACGAGCCTGACCTCCCAGATTACAGCTGGTCAGAGGTCCCCCACCAGACGTGCTAGAGCTCGCAGCCCCTCCCCTTCTAGCGTATGCCCTCGTCGGGAGTCTAGGTCGCCCTCCAGATCGCCTCGACGTAGAGGACGTTCTCGTTCCCCTCGTCGCGACAGGCGATGCAGAGACAGGTCAGGGGTCGTAGAGCTCACCTCCAAGATGTCTCAGTTCATGGAGATGATGATGGGACAGCAGTCTCTTCTCATGTCCCTAGCTAATGCTCAGGCTCCAGAACAACTCACTGGGCCCGTCGCCAACCAGCCAGTGGCTCCTCTACAACCTCCAGTGGCTGTTTCCCTTCCACTGCAACCTCAGGACTGGGATATCGATGCCATTTCCAGGGATGCATCTGACATCCTGGAAGGGGACAGTATAGGGGCTGAAGTAGCCTCCCAGGTGATGGATACTGACGACCCTGTGTGGTCTGTGGTGGAGAGAGCAACCCGCCACTTGGGCATCGATTGGCCTGGGACAGAGCTTCCCCGGCGATCTCTGTTCGAGTCGCCTTCAGCCCAGTCCCATCAGTCCAGGATGCTTCCGGCATTCCCGGACTTTGTTAAAGAGGTGCAGTCTACTTGGGGGGCTCCGGCCTCTGCTCCTGCGACGTCTCGCAAGGCTTCGGCCTTTACTCTGCAAGGGGCTAGTGAGGCCGGTTTAGCGTCCTTTCCACCGGTGGACGCTGCGTTCGCCGCGTTAGTGAAGACGCCGACACTATCTGGGCTTACTAAAGACCCAGCTTGCCCCAATTAGCAGTGCAGGACCACAGAGATACACCTCAAAAAAGGGTAATCTGTGGCCACGGAGCCAGTTAGACTGTCTAATATAGCCAGTCTACTGACGGTTTACCAGGCGGCACTCCTTCGAGACTCAGTCAGCTGCTGGTGAAGCTAGCCCAGCTCAACGCGCGGGCTCAGGGCAGGAGCATCGCGTCTATGGTGGTGGCCAGAAGACAGCTCTGGCTCTCGCAGGCAAGAGTGCAGGAGCCTGACGAGGCCCCTTTGCTAGATGCTCCGATTACACCCGGACACACATTTGGTCCGGCGGTGGAGGAGATGTTGCAACGCTCCGTCAAGGCGCGGGAGGCATCGCTGCAAATGGCTAAGATGTGGCCACATAAACAGTTCCAGTGGCCTCAGGAACAGCCATGGCGTAGGACACCGCCACAGCAGCAGGCGCAACCACGGGGTAGTGGGACCTCCCCCGTAGGTCCGTCAGCGCGCGGCCAGCCTGGGTTTGCAAGATCACGGCGCGTAGAATGGCGCCCTAGAGGAGGTGGCAGGTCACGTCCTCGTGGCTCTGGCCAGGCCCCTCGTGAGCGAGCACAGCCAAAGCAGCCCTGAGGCATCCAGGCAGCTATTAGCCCACCCTTACACTGTTCTACAGCTCCAGTTCTGGCAACAATGCACCAATGATATCTGAGTGCGCAAAACTATACTCACCGGGTACACCCTTCAGTTCCGGTTAAACCCCCCCCCCCCCCCCCTTCAGGGGAGTGGTGGTAACTGCAGTGAAGGACTCGGTTCAGTCCTCAGCTCTAAATGTGGAAATACAGGCATTGCTCAAGAAGCGTGCCATTCAACAAGTAGACCCTGCTCTGATCGACCAGGGGTTCTATTCCAAATACTTCCTAGTGCCCAAAAAGGATGGCGGGTTCCGCCCTATTTTAGATCTGCAAGTACTGAACAAATACCTACGGCGGTTATCGTTCAGGATGCTTACGCACAGGCACATCATCCAATCAGTCCGACACGGCGACTTTTTCACCTCCGTGGACCTGACAGATGCGTACTTTCACGTTCCCATCTGCCCGGGTCACAGGAAGTATCTGCGTTTCGCATTCCAGAGCAGGGTGTACGAGTTTTGTGTCCTCCCGTTCGGCCTGTCACTAGCTCCTCGAACCTTTTCCAAATGTATGGATGCCATTTTAGCTCCCTTGCGGGCTCAAGGCGTCCGACTGCTGAATTATCTGGACGACTGGCTCGTCTGCGCGCAGTCGAAGGAGCAGTTGGCACAGCACACAGTGATGGTTACAGACCATCTTCAGCGGCTAGGTCTGAAGGTCAATTCAGAAAAGAGCCGCCTCGTGCCGAGCCAACAGACCGAATTCTTGGGTCTGCATCTGGACTCGGTGTCCATGTCAGCGACCCTGTCGCCACAAAGAGTTGCCTCGCTGGAACGGTGTCTCTCCCTATTCAGGTTGAGAGAAACAGTCAGCATGGAGCTGTGTCAGCGCATGCTGGGGTTGATGGCTGTCGCCTCGCAAGCCCTTCCTTTGGGCTTATTACACCAGAGACCTCTGCAGGCCTGGTTCAATGCCTTCTCGTTGCATCCGCGGAGAGACAAACACCACAGGTTGAGGGTATCCCGAACCTGCTGGGAAGCACTGCGCTGGTGGAAAGTTCCGTCGAACATCCGCCAGGGCGTACGCTTGGGTCCCATCTTCCGCAGGGAGGTTATTACGACCGACGCTTCCAACCACGGTTGGGGAGCAGTCTGGAACGGGTCGGGGACTCGCGGAGTGTGGTCAGGACCCTGGAGGTCGGCCCACATCAATGCTCTGGAACTCAGAGCGGTGGACCTCGCCCTTCAGCGGCTTGCGGTCCCCCGGTCTTCACCGGATGGTAACACGGCTGTTGCTTTGGGCACAACCGCGTTTAGCCTCTCTGCGTGCGGTTCACCTACCGGGCAGAGTCAATTACGCAGAGGATCTCCTGTCCAGAGGAGGTCCTCTTGCAGGCAAATGACGTCTTCACCCTCGGGTGGTAGAGCGCATCTGGGACTGGTTCGGCACAGCGCAAGTCGATCTCTTCGCTTCGCGAGAGACCACGCACTGTCCCCTATGGTTCTCGGTGAAGGACCTCGACAGCTCCCTAGGAGTCGATTCACTGGCTCACGAATGGCCGCCAGGGATCCTGTATGCATTTCCACCGATTCCGATGCTCCCCGCCTTCTTGTAGAAGGTCACGGTAGAGCAAGCGACAGTGATTCTGATCGCTCCTCGGTGGCCTCGGAGGATATGGTTCCCGAGTCTGGTGCAGTTGTTGCACGGTCGCCCGAGGGAGCTCCCTCTGCGAGCGGACCTGTTGTCCCAAGCCCAAGGAGGGCTATGGCACCCAAACCCCAAACTCATGCAGTTATGGGCTTGGCCCCTGAACGGGAGCGCCTGTCAGCCTTAGGGCTTTCGACGGCGGTTATATCGACCATTCAGAGTGCGAGAGCGCCCTCTACTCGGTCGCAGTATGCGTATAAGTGGCAATTGTTTCAGAGTTGGTGTCTGGCTGAGGGCCATGACCCGGTCTCCTGCCCTATGGCACTGATATTACAGTTTCTGCAGAAGCTGCTAGATGAGGGGAAATCTCCCTCTACATTTAAAGTGTATTTAGCCGCTATTTCGGCTTGCCATGTACGCATTGACGGGTTATCACCTGGTTGCCATTTTCTGGCATCTCAGTTCCTAAAGGGCGCAAGACGCTTGCGGCCTCCAAGGTCGACCAGTTTACCGTCATGGAGCCTTGATGTGGTGCTAGAAGCCCTTACCAAGGCACCGTTCGAGCCTCTCCACAGTGTGGATATGAAGTTCGTGTCTATAAAGACTGCGTTTTTGGTATCAGCAAAACGCGTGGGCGAGTTACATGCACTTTCGGTGCATTCATCATGTACTCGTTTCGCAGGAGACGGTTCTAACACAGATGCTCCGTCATTTGGAGCATCTGTGTTACACTCTATGACGCCTCAGGTTGCGGACGTGTAGAGTGGTTGACAATATGGTGTGACTATTCCACCTTAGGACAGGTGTCATTGCGAGCATAGACGCTGAGGCGCAGCTCCGCATATGCGTAGATGTACTGCCTACGCAGTTGCGTTATGACGTAAGTCTGTCCTACTGCCGAGAATCCTCCCTCGCGACGGCTTGGGTACACTGTTCCCATACCTTGATGGTTATTTTCGACTTGAAAGGGAACGATAGGTTGCGGATGCAACCCCGGTTCCCTGAAAGAGAAAATAACCATCAAGCCGCGAGGTCGCTCCGGAAGCCTTCACGGCCTGAAGAGCAAAAGAGGAAGAGAGTCTCTGCGCGCTGCGTGTATTAAGCTCCCAGGGGGGCGGGCTTACACGGCAGCTTGCGCGGAGGCCTATCGGCAGCTTTGCTATAAAGCTCAGCCAATCGCTACTGCCTGACGGCAATATCCCATTCCTTGATGGTTATTTTCTCTTTCAGGGAACCGGGGTTGCATCCGCAACCTATCGATGTAGTTGATGCAATCCAGAAGGGTATCAGATTCGATTTCTTATACGTTAACATACCTCTCTCTTTTTTAATGATGTTTGCAATCATCAGGTTTAATTATAGGCCCAAAAGATATTTCCTAACATTGTATTATCAGAATGTAAGACCACAACAGAATTCACAGTGATGCACCCTCTATCAATTTAAATGTTATTTCCATGGTGAGTAGGAGGCAGATTGTGAACAAGATGGTGGTGAAGAGACCTCCACTGCATGCAGTGTCACTCCTCAATGAATGCTGTACCTTTGTTAACCTCTCCACCTGATTACAAGGGGAGACAACAATGAAGGGAAATCTGTCTCATGGGAGATGATACCCCTCTACCAAAGAACTTTCACTGGAGCACGGGTCTGAAGTCAGTCCCTCTGTTTTTGTCATTTTATAGAATGCTTCACAAATATAGGTCTAAACATTCTGCCTCAAATAGTCATTCCATGGTTTCTAATTCTTATACAGTATACCTGCTGCACTGTATCCAGCTGAGGGACATACCGTTCAAAACTTGGTCCATCATCGGACACAAATTCAGAACCTCTCACTTGGGCTATATATTTAAACACATAAATGTAATAGTGCAACGAACACATTGTGAATGGAAGATATTCATAGTTCTGAAATGTCTGTAAATGTTCTTGCTGGTTGTGCTGTTTTTATTTGAGTACTATTACATTAATTTGTTTGTTAAATATAAAGCCTAAGACTGATTCAGTTTCAAATAGTATTTCCTTCAGCTGGATACAGAGCACGAAGTATACTGTCTAAGAAACCACAGAATGACAATTTGTTTAAGGTCATTCACACCTAAATTTTAGGGACAGTTGCACCACACTGCACATTGTAAAAATCAAACTAATTTGCACAAAATCACAAAGCGAGCAGACTGGATGAGCGACTACCTGCTGGATGGAGGCTTCCATCATCTCTCTCTGGTCTGCAGAGTCTCCCTGGGTTGCTGTTTCCTCAGCCAGCTTCATCTGTCTCATTCGCTCTGATCCTGCAAAGCGACTGAGTAAGGATAGGCACTGGCGCTGAAAACACAGAACAAGAAAGTGGTCTAGAGTGTGTGGCACAGCAGTGGTGCTGAACAAGCACAGCAAGGTTAGACACACAGCCCATGGTATTCAATCCCAACACAGAGCTAAGTATTACTACCACTTCATAGATCTCACACTTTCCAATCTGAAAGAGCACACATATATAGAATGCTATTTTTTACTTCTATTAGTGAACACAGAGTTGGTGAAAACCTTTTAATTTTTGCGACTGCATTCCTATATTTGCCCTCGAGTAGTACACAGTGAAGTGCCTGCATGGAGCAATCAATCAGAAATAATACTATTAAAAATCAAAATCACCTATAACATTATGTTTTCATCATTCATATGAAAATGCAAGATCTAAGAAATGATGGTAATACATATTAGGTAACATTCACTGAAATGATTTTGTTAGCTGTGTTAATATTTTAAAATGGAAGCAGAATAAAAGGCTAAATAGGGCATTAAAACAGTTTGCAACAGTGTTCATTAATGAAAGTGTCAATATACTGTCTATTACACGGTACACTTGCAGGTTTGACCATATTTGTATTTTACAATAATGAGTCCCTTAACATGCACTTAGAATTTTGTTTGGAGAAGTTGGAAGTTCCTGTTATTAGTTACAGTAAGGGAGCTGCATGCTAGTATCCACTTTACATAGTCACATTGATCTTCTGAGTCAGGCCCAGGGATCTTAAACAACCACAAGGAAGACTTCATGCCAATTTGCTGGTAGACATATTCAACGTAATGGAGTGAACAATATATGGAAAGTTACCTGGAATCGGCTAATGTGCCCCTCATACTCCATTAGGGATCCGCTGTTAACATCCTGGCCCAGGGTCCACAACAACACCTGGAGCACGAAACACACAAGTTAGGTGAGAAAAGAACTGACTGACATACAGCAAGGGGTCAAGCAACCATCATCACAACATCCGTCATCGATGGCAAATATGTTGCTGTGAAAAATCCATGGAAAACGTCATCAACCCCTTTACAGCTGACGTCGGCTATGTTTGATTCTTTTATACATCCAAAGTAATATCAATAAAAAGACACAAATACATACAATACACAAATATATTAAAAAGATCAAGATCTTTATATTATAATAATAATGTCATTACAACTAAAACAAGTTCACCTCAGGACGCAGATGACGCTGATCAGCAGTTTTAAACCCGGAGAGGCTTGATAATGACACAATGGAATCCAAAAGGGCATTCCATAACCCCAAGGCTGTGCCAAAGAAAGAATAACGACACAACTGAAGAGACAAGGACTGATGGTCAGAGCAGCTCTGTAGAGGCCTCTCAGCCCAGGTCTATTACAAGCACAGACTGACACAGAGGTAGAACACAGTGAATGCAGAACCTTACAGAAATGAACAAGAATAAAACAGGACCTTCTGCCATTTAATGGTTTTAAGAGAAGAGCGACTAAGCAGGTTATCATAAGTAGAATCCCAATTCCGTTCATTCAATATAATCCTACAAGCACATTTTTGCAGACTTTTTAGTACTGTATTTTTGAAATGAGTCCCAGACAAAACAGTTGTACTCTAAAGTAGGTCTTACTAAACTCTTGTAAAGATGTGAAACAACATTTGGAGGGGCCTCTCTAAAGGAACGAAAAATAAAATTCTTCTCACTTTGACACAAATATAACTGGCATAGTGTGTCCAGAGCAAGTTATCAGAGAGACTACACCCCCCCACCCCCACCCCCCACAAATGTTGTGTTGGTGGATACACTCCGAGGCCACCAAAACATTTAGTTTGAGAACCACTGCACGAAGCGACGCAAACAATGTTCCAAAACAGAATACACCATTTCTCAGGGAGTTTCAATGGTAAAGAAAAAAAATCTACTGAAGCTGCAAAAAGTTGTTCACTTACGTACATTCTATGTAAAGCTTTATTATTACCATAACTAGCTATAATAATATTCTATACTGTCTAAAGTTTTTTTGTAATTATGAAATTAATACTAAAAGTATGGTTTATATAGTTGATTTTTCGTTTAGGAAATGGGACAAAAATATGTACACATGTGTACCAATGTAATACACAAATACAATATCGGAAGCAGGGTGTTCCACTATGATTTAGGTGTATATATTTCTTTATATAATTATGGGCAGACATATAAAACTAAGAGAACTGCAAAATGTAGGAAGGGGTCTGCAGAATGTAGGGATGTAACATGGCAGTACCTGTGCTGGACAGTGCACTGACATTTTAATACAGACACAACAATACAATATTTAAAGTCTTATGTTTAAAGTTTTGCCACTTCCATACACTTTGTATAGCAACTTGCAGGTAGAATACGAAAGGAAATGTTCCTTTTGTTCTTTCTTTTTTTAATATACTATACTACTTTTAAAGACAAAGACAGAAAATGCTTGGGTATCGAGTGACAAGATATTCAGTACCCTGTGAAAGTCAGATGAGTGGTTATGAAAATATAAATTGGATGAGTGAATATGAAAAAACATATGAGTGACATATAGATAGATTGGTACCTTCCAGAATATTGCAGTCAACAAGAAAACGCATTTCTCAGCAGAAGCATATGCTTCATTAATACTTTTACATTCAATAGAATCACTCCAATTCATTCAATTCATCAGTTAAAGACGGAACTGACAATCCTGCTACCCTTGGCTCTTTCTGAAAGCAAGCCCCTGTACCTGGCAGCACCACTTTGCTGATGATGCCCGTCAGTGGAGACAGCTCCTGTAGGGAGCCGGCCGTTACCTCCTGGCAGCGCAGAATGGAGTGGACTGTGTCAGAGTGGACAATCAAGAACTGCAAGAGATTAGGAGGGGTAGATGTGAGGCTAGAGAGACAAGCAGTTTTATTGAAATCTGTGCATTTGTATTTTCATTTAAAGAGGACAACATGTTGTCGATCTGCTTCAAAATCTGTATAAAAAAAATCTGATGTATCATTTAAAAATAGCAGACTGATAGGCCATGTGGTAAATGTCTTTGAGGTGTCTTGGACCACGCAAACCCCTTCTAAATATCTGTGCAGTATCCTACCACTGATTTTGATTAGCAATGTGTAGCTTATCCTAAGTTATTCTTAGTCATGTTACTTTTCATGATAATATATTTTTTTTAAATCCAGTAAATCATGTATTTACTTAAGTATTCAAGTGAATTCTTACTTGCATATATAAATACAAAAATACCCAATTGATCATATTTATATTCAAACTCTTACCTGTGCTGCAGCCTGCTGGTGCTGTGCGGTACTGGAGGTGAGGATGTCTTACCTGTGCTGCAGCCTGCTGGTGCTGTGCAGTACTGGAGGTAAGGCTGTCTTACCTGTGCTGCAGCCAGCTGGTGCTGTGCAGTACTGGAGGTGAGGCTGTCTTACCTGTGCTGCAGCCTGATGGTGCTGTGCGGTACTGGAGGTGAGGATGACCTGGCAGAGACGCAGCACTGGGAGGAGGATCTGTCTGTAGCGATCGAGTGGATTTGGAATAAAACCCGAGGGGTCCCTCTGTCCATACACCCTGCTGAGAAGAGGGACACCACACTGAACATTCTCCTGCATTTGACCTGTACCTCTCTTAAGACCTGGACCTGGCATCGCCACCAGACCTGGGCTCAATCACAATTGTTATTGTGTCAGTCACTGAAATTACAATGTCATTGTAATTAGTTGAATCTTGGCATGTCTGCATAGTTGTAATTACACACCTTTCTAAGCTTAATCATTCGCATTTCCATGTTGTGTTTCATATTAAGCGATCGTTATCCTCGTATTTTCAACCACTTTCAGTGACACCCATTTGTTTGAAAAAATGTAAGTTATATAGTATGTTTCTGTATTTGTACCTGTGATTATTGCTTGGTTATTTAGAATAAATAAGAGTAAACATGTTAATGTGTGTAGTTGTTTATGCTACTCTAGTATAATTGGAATTACTGCAGCGTAATTGTAATTGAACAAAATATAATTAATTCCAGCAAACAATGTGGCTGTAATTGTAATTATTACCCCAGGTCTGGTCCACACTGCATTGGAACTCACACACAATATAAATGTACTGGGGGCTAGCGATGCCATTCACCTGTCAACATCACTACTACATGTTCTTTCTTACAGGGTGAAACATGATAATAAAGATATAATAGCCCGATATTGATGTGATACAACCATTTGACTTTGTCTTTGTATCATACAGCTTGTATTAGATGGCTTTCATCATATAGTTTGTAACTGCTATAGTGTTTAATTATCTCCTAACTCTAAATTAGAAAAAATATAGTAGTACCTGGCGTTGCCCGGGGAAATACAATATTTCATGCATGACAAATTGGGGAACGGTAGCCTTATGGTTTCCTGTAAGTTACCGATCTTGGGTGTCGCACAATGCCCTTTCCCTTTTTTTTTTTTTGGTTTTTGCCATTTTTAAATTTTTATTTATTTTTTGGTTTTGTGGGTTTCTTTAATTTAAGATACATGGCTACTGTAGTGACCCAGCAATGGGGTTACTAAATAAAGTACCCTGGGGGTCAAAATTTTGGATCCAAACATAGCTCTCGACCTTACCCTGGATGAAAGAGGAGGCCATGCAAAGTTTGGTTGCACTGGCTCCTGCGGGGTGTGAATGCATAAAGGAACAGACAGACAGACAAACTTTCTTCTTTATATATTAAGATAGGGTCCTGTGCAATGTACTAACATTAAGTCCTACTCTGACCTCTTGTGGATATCAGCTTCTTTGTGAATTTGCCAGAATCAATACAATACGTATGTCTATACTGAGTTATACCACAACTGGATAATCGGTTTAAAAAAAAAAAAGAAAGTTGCAAGTGTTAAATATGTACATATGAGCATCTCCAATCTCAAATGACCTAGGAAAACAGCACAAGCTCTTTCAGTCAATAGGTGTAAGAATCCCAGTCCCTTACCTGTGAGAGTCTCTGGACGCATGTCATACACCTCACACTGCACCAGCTGCACAGTCAGCCGACAGTGAAGTAACTCTGCTGCCCCCTGGTGGAGGGGAGAGAGGAGTCAGAATGAGCAAGGAAGCAGGCTGACTGTTCTGTCAAACCTTCATGAAAGTTTAACAAACTCTTAATGTGTAAACCATGTCAATATTTCAGTCAGTATACACTAATGCTATAAAAAGAATATATTATACACTGACTCGCTAGAACATTACAGAATACCCTTAATATCTGTAATTAGACTATAATAGTAAAAGCACTGGTTATCAATCTCTCAGGAGGGCCCACACAAATAGATACACAGTACTGATAACCAGTGTGATCGGCTCTTTCTCTCACCATTTTCGACTCATAGATGTAGAGGGCTTTAAGTAGTGGAGGCTGGGGGCTGAGCAGACTCTGCAGGGCCAGGTCCTCTTGTCTTAAGCTTTCCACCAGGACCATGAGGTAGCCGCTGTTAGACATCTACAGCAGCCAGTGACACTGTTTATCGATGGAGACGATACGGTATAGCACAGCAAGGGCCAGCATCTAGGAAAGAAAGGCATTTTATTACATCTACACTATATTCCAACAATAAGAAGGGCATGTTTATCCCACAGCTTTCTAGATATCTGGTTATCCTATTTTTTTCTGGATTTGTATGTATCCTCTAAACATGGAAAAGACAATGCAACGGTTGTAGTACAACAGTGATAATGACATTGCTGAGGCGTGTTCCTCTATAATAAATCAAACTTTGTTGTTCAAATAATGCCCTTAACCTCCGGTCATGTAATTTATTGACTTGGGAGTTCCATTATTATCTTCTAACAAGCCACAGCAATGCTATTATCCCTTAAATATAAAACACATTAAAGTTGTCACTCTAAAAAAATCAATTTTGAAAGCAGTGAAACCAGACTGCCAAAGGCAAGGCATGAAAGCAGCTCTTAGTTAGGCTGCTGGAGCTCTGCTGTGTGTCCTATCTGTCTCCAGAGTCTCTGGTTCATCTGGCTTCTGTGCAACCTGCAAGTAATAGAGCAGAGCTCCATAGAGGTGAGCATGCAACCGCTGGAACCCTCCACCTGCAAACACAGGAAATACCTTCAACAGCATGCGAAAATACTGGAAACACATATTACTATATATACACACATAGGGTCCCAAAAATAGAATCATATACACCAACTGTAAGCTTTTATGAAGACGTGGACCTCAAACATATATATATATATATATATATATATATATATATATATATATATATATATATATATATATATATATATATCAAGTTTATTTCTACTGTATTATTATTATTAATTATTATTATTATTATTTGTTTATTTAGCAGACGCCTTTATCCAAGGCGACTTACAGAGACTAGGGTGTGTGAACTATGCATCAGCTGCAGAGTCACTTACAATTACGTCTCACCCGAAAGACGGAGCACAAGGAGGTTAAGTGACTTGCTCAGGGTCACACTATGAGTAAGTGGCTGAGGTGGGATTTGAACCGGGGACCTCCTGGTTACAAGCCCATTTCTTTAACCACTGGACCACACAGCCTCTTATGTAGGGGTCAATATCCTGAGAGACACAAAAGAGCAATCAAAAGGACTGCTTGTGAGGCCCCCCAACACCCCATGACTCCTTAAATGACACGGCTTGATTAAAAGAAGTTGCATTCTTGGATTTTGAGAATGAATTTGCCATTTTGCTATTTTTTATTGTTGTTGTTTAAAATAGTATAAAAGGCAAACAAACCTTTTTTATTATCAGTTATCTTGAGAATAAAGCAAATAAACTGACAACTTTCTTTAACCTAGAACAGTACCAGATAACATGTTTTAAAATGAAAATACATATTTACTATAACACGTGTTTCTTTTAAAAATGCACATTTGAAACTAGCGAATGGAAATACAAAGAAATATAAGGATTCTTTTGTTAGCTACAATTACTTTAAGAGGAAGTGGACTATCGAACCAAAGGTCTAAATCTCATCGTCCAAATAGCAGACATTCTGAACTATACTGTGAAGTCTGCAGCTCTGGACATACCAACCCCTATCCAAGAGATTTCCTACCAGTACAAAGGATGAAGTCCAACAGTTTTCTGAGGATGAGGTGCAGCGCAGAGTTGGTGATGGAGGCAAATCCTGAGGTCGTGATCCCCTCTGTACGCACAGACTGGCTGAGGTGGGCAGTGAGGGTGAAAACTGCGCTAGCTACCACTGGTGAAGAGCAAGGGGAGCAGTATCAGACTGGTGTGAGCGGAGCAGCAAGGGGAGCAGTATCAGACTGGTGAAGAGCAAGGGGAGCAGCAAAAGGGAGCAATATCACATGGTGAAGAGCAAGGGGAGCAGTATCAGACAGGTGTGAGTACAGGTAGGTACTGGACCACAGGTCTCATTTCTAGGATTTATCACTTAATCCAAAAACACAGTTAGTTTTATGCTTTAAAATAAAAAATTGAGATTCCGTAAGCAGAAGGGCACAAAAAGAACCTGCAGTGCAAACGCTGAATAAAGTCCCTAAGACACATGTATGGCGTGTGACAGCGAGAACAGTGTGTTCAGAAAAAGCACAGATACCAATATGAAAGTGCATCCTTTGAATTAGGGATGCAAGTCGGTTATGATCAGTTAAGTTTTTTTATCAATTCTTTCAGCTGTTTTTTCGGTAAAACCAAAATGAAAGGTCAAAACCAAAACACCGAACTGCATCTGTGCAGCCAAGGAAACAGGACATAAGTTATTGCACACATGCCATTTACTTTTAAAACTGTTAGATGAGCGCCATACAGTGTTATTGCATCACTCATACCAATGTATTATAGAATTAGACAATGTAGAAAGAATAAAATTAAGTATTATGAAACAGACTTTTTTATTATTATTTTCCTGGTACCCCCATTGTTACTCCGTTGTAAGTGTAAGTCACGTCTGAGTAGAACTGCAGCTCATGGTTTTCAAAATTCGAATTATTTAATCAACATGCTAGCTTTAAGTGACTGATGTTTGGCAGCATTTTGATGAGGAAATATTTATAATTGTCACCTAAACTGATGTCAGCAAAAAACTAAAGCTACAACTCAGGCCCACTCAAAAACTTCCAGCTTCAGCTTTTCATTTTTTAGGATGAATTTCTCGAACAAAGGGTTTAAGTTAGGGTGTGCCTGCTAGTAGCACCAGCACCTTTCATCAACAAACCATTTTAGAAACCTAAAAAGAAAACAGCCATTTGAGGCCATAGTTATTCCTACTGAGAGCTGTCAGAATAAATCATAACACTTGATTTATGTTATCATATTAAAATTATGCGACTATGAACTGTCAACTGGATAAGGGCGTCTGCTAAGAAATAAATAATAATAATAATAATAATAATAATAATAATAATAATAACATGCAGCAGTGTGTGTGATGAGCTCCTGAAAACGCCTCCAGCTTAGTGCTGAAATCACCTGTCTGTGTCATTCAGTTCGGAATTTTATGCAAATTATGGTTTCAGTTCAGGAAAATCGTAATCTTTACATCCCTTCTTTGAATATTCATATTTTAGGACCCAAAGCAACACAAGCAAAAACAACTCCAAGTAAAAGATTGATACGTTCCTGTGTGATGGTCAGTATAATTAAAAAGTTGGTATAGAATATTAAAGAATAAGAAATGTCAATGAAATGTTTAAATCACAATTAGACAGAGCTACGGACAGACAGGCACCTCCATCTATCCCAAGATCCTGAAAAAAGTTAATATCCACTTTCATGACAACTGGATAAGCGATTCTCCAGATACACACAGAAATGTAAGTGTGCCGTGCAGAAACCTCCATATACCCTGACAATCTGATACTCAAAGATGTTAGTCCCGAGTCTGAAAGAGCCGCTCAGTGAAGCCCACCTTGTCGTGCAGGTCCAGAAGCAGGTCCCTGATGATGAGCTGCCTGTCCTCAGTGGGGATGAGGTCCTGGGGGCAGGCAGTGAGCACCGTCTCCACCAGGTTGCGCTAGAACTGCAGGGTGTGCCGCTTGGCACTCAGGCTCTGCCGCATGCGGGTCCGCTCCACAACGTGCTGCAGGACCAAGTTCACCTCCTTAACAAAGACAACAGAACAGCTAACATCTGTGCTACACAAACAAGGAAAGACAGCAATACAAGTGAACTACACTGAGCTTAGACCAGCAAAGCTGCTCTTAGGGATTTTAATTACACCTTGCTATTTTTGTTTTGCTAACTGGTTA
The DNA here is from genome assembly GCF_902713425.1 of Acipenser ruthenus. Taxonomy (NCBI): domain Eukaryota; kingdom Metazoa; phylum Chordata; class Actinopteri; order Acipenseriformes; family Acipenseridae; genus Acipenser; species Acipenser ruthenus. The sequence continues at coordinate 31,151,098 of NC_081195.1, read as the reverse complement.
CACCAACAGGCTGAGTTACAGTAGGTCTCTTTTGTTCCCCTATTACATAAAATAACATTAAAAAACCAAAAGAAAACCTTAAGAATAAGTACCTTTACTGGCCATTACTATTTTATGATGTTTGTAATTATTCTGAATGGTTCTTATTGCAGCTGCTCAAACAGCATTTTTTTCAAGCTGTTTATGTGCTTTCATCTGACTTCACCCGCCACCTTGATTCCTTTTGTTTGCTGGATGTGCACTAGTTGGTCTTATGAGTATAAAGACATTGATATATCTACAGCAAGGAACTAAAAAACTAAAGAGCAGCTCCTGGCTTACAGAATGGTATAGGGACAGTAAAACAAACTTTCACTCCTTAAAGATACAAAAAAAAAAACTAAACATACACACGTCAGATAAATTAGTAGTGAATTTTTAATTAATGTATGGTGATTATATTGTATATACATATACAATTAGGTTAAATGCATGGTTTCTACAGATATTTTTTGAGGTGTGCAATAATACATGTTTTAGATGTCTTTTACACCGTCAACAATGGCATATGAGGTCGTTTAAATCTATATTAGCCACTAAGGTATCTCATCCCAACAGACACTGATCCATCCCAATGGATAAAGAGTTTTAACCGCTCTGACTTGCCTCCAGCAGTAAAGGCCGCTGTCCAATGGCTGCCATTCCCTGCAGGGCATTAACTTCTGCAACCAGGACTCTATGAAACAGCTGTCAATCAAAAGAGGAGGAGATACAGCATGAACAAAAGATACTTAAATACAGAATAATCCACTCACCATGCCAACTACTTCAGGTGGATAGGGTGAAAATAGTCAAGAAATGTCATTGTAAAATTAAGCAAACATTTAGAAAGTTTACAAACGAGAGGAGGTCATTCAGCCCATTTGGTTGTTAGTAGCTCATTTGGTTGTTAGTAGCTTATTGATCCCAGAATCTCATCAAGCAGCTTCTAGAAGGATACCAGGGTGTCAGCTTCAACAACATTACTGGAGAGTTGGTTCCAGACCCTCACAATTCTCTGTGTAAAAAAGTGCATCCTATTTTCTTTTCTGAATGCCCCTTTATCTAATCTCCATTTGTGACCCCTGGTCCTTGTTTCTTTTTTCAGGTCAAAAAAGTCCCCTGGGTCGACATTGTCTATACCTTTTAGGATTTCGAATGCTTGAATCAGATCACCACGTAGTCTTCTTTGTTCAAGACTGAATAGATTCAATTCTTTTAGCCTGTCTGCATACGACATGCCTTTTAAACCCGGGATAATTCTGGTTGCTTTTCTTTGCACTGTTTCTAGATTAATTTGCAGAATTGTGTTATGATAAGCTTATCCCAGGAATACCTTCACAACATCAACAGCTTGTTTAGACACATTTCCATGTGCATCAGGAAACCAGTCAGTAAAACTAAATCTCCTCTTGTTCCAAATCAAACTGGGAATGCTGCCAGTTCCAATCCAATCTGCACCGGATGTTACACAAGTAAAACATCTCCTTTATGTATCACAATTCAGCCTACATCATTGTTTCTGCAGTTGGAGATTTAAAGCCTGCCTTTGACATCTGTTACATTGTAAACTCATTAATTAACTCTTTAAGGACCGCGACCGTGTTAACACAACCATACTTAAGTGGGCTTCTAGGACTGTGATTGTGACACGTTTGGTGGAGACAGTTTACAGCAGCCAGGCAGAAACAAAACATCACAAGAACTTGTTTAGAGCAAATAAAAAAGGGGGAAAACTATAAATCTGATGTATTTGACTTACAATTATATTAGAACATTTATCCTGTCTCATGTTTTAATATATATGTTTTTACAACATTTATAAATATCAAGAAACGAGTGGATATAAGCATATGCTATTTCATGAACTAAATGTATTATTTTATTTATAAATATTTATTTTGAGAAAATAAATCGAGAGTAGTGTCCATTAATGCTTACCCTGAGAATAAATGTGTATTACGTCATTGCAATAAGTCAGGTGAAACAATGTCTTGTAATCTGCCCAAACAACAATATTTTTCAGCAAGTACTGTAAGGTCCCTCGGGTCATAGAATAACACGTTTTTATAAATGTATCTCTAAGCAGAATACATTATAAAAATTACTTAAATAAAAAAAACAACACAAATATTATGTTGAAAAAAAAAGTTTGTATGGTTTCTGAAGTACTTATAATGTTCCCCAGAGTGTTCTGAAAAAAGGACACCATTTGCAAGATGCTATTGTAAAAAATAGATTTTTAGTGAATTTGTATAGGAAGAGAGTCAGCTACAGCCAAAAAGCGCCTGGTCCTGGGGGAGCATCCCACTGAAAAATGATTGGTCCTGAAAGGGTTAACATTATTGTTATTATTATTATTATTATTTATTTCTTAGCAGACGCCCTTATCCAGGACGACTTACAATTGTTACAAGATATCACATTATTTTTACATACAATTACCCATTTATACAGTTGGGTTTTTACTGGAGCAATCTAGGTAAAGTACCTTGCTCAAGGGTACAGCAGCAGTGTCCCCCACCTGGGACTGAACCCACGACCCTCCGGTCAAGAGTCCAGAGCCCTAACCACTACGCCACACTGCTGCCCCACTTCCACACATCCACCATCAGTTGGAAAGATTGAGTTCTCCCAGCCCACAATTCTAACTGTGGCCAATTTAAATCCATTTAATCTTGATCTGCTGCAGGTCCTGGTACTCTTCCGCCTAGACTACTGCAACTGCCTCCTGGCCGGCCTCCCTGCATCTGCCACCCGTCCGCTCCAGCTCATCCAGAACTCCGCTGCTCGCCTGGTCTTCTCTGCCTCATTTCTCCCACGCTACTCCACTGCTGCGCTCACTCCACTGGTTCCCGATCACCAGTTCAAAACGCTTGTACTCGCCTACCGCCTTGACTAGACTGCACCCAGCTACCTCCAGACCCTCATCTCTCCCTACACCCCAACCCGACCTATCCGCTCCGTCTGCACTAGAAGACTGGCTGTACCTCCTCTACGCTCCCCTGCCTCAAAAGCCCGCTCATTCTCCACCCTCGCTCCGCAGTGGTGGTACGACCTTCCTATGGATGCCAGGACTGCCCAGTCCCTCACCACCTTCCGGCGCCTCCTCAAGACACACCTCTTCAGGCAACACCTGTAAAACTCAACTCTTCCCTTCTGGACTATATATTCGCCACATAAAATAAAACACAAAAATACGCATTAAGTTTTTGATTTAGAGCAAGGTTTGCATCACTTTTCTACAGTACTAATACTGTTAATATCTATACCCTGGTGTCAATTATAATATTAAATACAATTACAGCAGAATTACAAGGCTGTTTTGTTCAATTACAGTTACAATCATGCTGTCATAATTATACTAAAAAGTAACAAACTACACACATGAATATGTTTACTCTATTTATTGTAATTAACCCAGCAATAATCACAGGTACAAATACAGAAGCATACTATCTAACTTATTTTTTTCAATCAAATGGGGTCACCAAAAGTTGTTAAATACAAGAAAATTGTTGAATGACAGATAAATGTGCAACTGAACTGTAATCAATCAATTATATAGTTTAACTACAATTGCAATATATTACGAATTGCACAATTACAATTGTGATTGACCCCAGGTCTGGTGCAGATACTGATGACTGTTCACTCTGTTGAACTTGTTTTTGCCAGCAGGTATTATAAATGAAACAAGTCTTTTAAAAAATATACTTAAGAAAATCTGCCCCTCTTGTTTGCCCAAATCGATACCATTGATTGCCAATCGATGGAAATTAACTTCAAAGTTTAGTGAATTCAATGTCGCTTTGAAGCAAATTTTCATTTCATTGCTGTACAGATAGGTGGTGCCATAAACTAACAGATAATATGCTGTGAAACTAGCAAATACCACTGATTTATCGGCTATTTCCTTAGGCCTACATTAACAGCTAATCAACCATTGCGTAAGCTGGGAGATGTCTTTTTTGTCAAGGTTAGTCAGAGGTTCAAATCAAATTTATTTGATATCAAAACAGGTAAAAACAAGGTAAGACACAAAATCGCAGATAAAATAGGAGTGGTTTTAGTTAGTTTGATCATGACAGGTTCTGTACTAAAATCACTGTCAGATGGTTATTGATCGGTACAAAACAATTAGACTTTGAACTGTGCTGTGTAGTTAACTTTTTATTCCATTTAATGAATGTTAACATGGAACCGCTCTGGTTTTTCAAGTATCTGTTCAGCCCTGGTGGCTCAGAATGTTTTTTGCATCCAAATATTTGTCAAGCAGTGACTGTTTGAATAGCTGAATATTTATCCCAGCGCAAACAATTTGCAGTGCATCCAAACAAAAAGGTAAACTGTAGTAAAAAGCAGGGAGGGGTGCTAACCTGAGCTCCAGGGTGAAGGTCTTGCTGCGCCAAGACTGGATCAGGGATCGTAGTGAGTTAGCAATGCATCTCTTCCCATCCCAGTAGAGCAGGACAGCGACCAGACCACGAGTCAGGCCAGGGAAATGAGCCTGCTGGTGCTCTCCTGGCATCAAAATAAGAGAAAGGAGGAAGGAACCAGGGAAAACACAAGTTCAAAATATACGCCACTTTATAAAACTAACAAATAGCAAGTATTATTTTCATTTTTTATGTAGGTGATGAGTTTTCCTTACTGTGTAACATTTGATAGAGAAAGCCACATCATTTTACCAGACAAATGCTAGGGTGAATTTCATTGATGATTTTTATTTTGTTTTACTTGGTATATACTAGAGTTCTAAATAACAAACGAGACTTGCTTTTTTTGGCTTTAAAAGATGTCTTGTACAAAAAAAAGTAATTGTCTGCAGTACTGAAGAGTGAAATTAGATCCATTTAGTGTTATGCAATACGGACAGGGATAAATGACCTGGTGTGTTCTGGCACACATAACCCCGCCCTGCCCATCCCCGTTACCTGCCAGCAGCAGCTCCAGCGTGGCCAGCTCTCCGATGTTGAAGAGGTCGCTCAGGATGAAGGCCTCGGAGAGCAGCCGGGTCCCCTGGTGGCCCTGGACGGAAATGCAATCTGCACTCGCCTTCCTCACCTTTTCCTTCTGCTCGCTGCTCTTGGGCTGCCATGAGCCATTGCTTTGTTACATGTTGCAATTCGTGTACAATAAGCTGTAGCTTACCACAAGCCATTGCTTTGCTACATGTTGCAATTAGTGTATGATTTACTTTACCTTAACCTTAGGAAGTGAAGATATAACAGACTACCTGAAAATAACGCATTATCTTAATCGATGGACCTCTGGCATGTGTCATTTCCACATGCTGCTACCAACTGAACGGTACCAATGGAAACTGATCAAAGGACATTTTATTATGGGTCTAAAACAGTAAATTCAACTCTTAGCAGGACAGAATGGATTCAGTTACAGAAAAAAAGACTGTATGGTTGAATTCAGTTTCAATTTTTACATGCTGTCGATTCACGTAACTGCCCACTTTAACCATGTTAAAGAAAACAATTACTGTAGCGTTCAAAAGCTGAAACAAGATTTTTTCACGAATCTCCAAAGCCAGTTTGTGTGCGCTTTCTTCTTGTTTCTGTCTCGGGTTAACACGGTGCAAATATTACTTTAGCATGGACTGAGAAAACACGACAAGAACTGCTTTTGGAATACTGTTTTGTAAATTGCCTAATATTACAGTGCTTCGTTTTGCAATAATTTTCACAAATTTTCTTTGTGTATAGCATACGTGCAGTGCCGTTCTTCAGTGCTTTAGACACACTGATGCCCCGACGTTAATAAAGCAAGAATGTAGTATAACGACTCCCTCTGAGATACAATATTTTTTATATCCTATGGACCCTATATGAGAATCTCTGTCTGTACATCAGTCCAACTGCATTACTCATATATCTTGAAAAAACAAGTTATTCCACACACAGAAGAGTGATTTTAATATACCAACACCTCATTTGTTTACCTAATGACATCTAGGTCAAACATTGTACAATGTATCCAATTTTCATTACACTAGTCATTGCCACGTCTTATTCTATAGTTACTATTCTCTATATATACTGTTGATATCGGCATGATAGCGTTATACTAATAGCGCTAATCTTGAACTTACAGTTGTGGTGGGGGGTGTACGTTACTGCATGCACATAGCCCTCCACTCAGGGTCGTTATACAGGTAAAACATTACAGACATGTGCATATGAAGTAAATTGCAAACCACAAGTAGTTTTTCTATTCTGTCTATGATTTGGTTTTTTGAAGTTCGCAACACTACCTATACAAGTAGGTATTAGCAGTAAGAATAAGGAGGCGTGTTGTAGCAGGTTTTATTAACAGCTGCTAAATATATCTCAGAAATTATATGGTGAAAAGTCATTTAACCCTTTCTTCCAAGTCTGTTATAATGAATCCGGGTATCTCTGCCTCTATATGAAAGCATTACAGTGGCTCTATCACTTCGAGTGGTGTTACTTGAAGGCAAGACCGTGACAACCCTAGGAACAAGAAGAGGCTACTTCTAAACTCGACTTTTAATAATACAGGCCTGTTCTCTAAAAATACATAGTATGATCTGTTACTTCATTGTGATTTAGTGTGTGTGTGTAAACTTCCCACGTAGCGAACCAGAGTAACTGAGAATTAAGTTTCAGTTCGACACACACACATAGCCCACTTACGTCTAACAACTCGTAGCTTACTTTTTACATTCATGTTGCGGTGGGTAGTACTTTTTTAGGTTTCAAAAACAACACGAATTCTGCACGGTGCCTCTTCCCCGCCCCATGTTGTTGCAGATGGAATGATCCACATTAACCTCAGTCTGTGTTTGATGCACCGGTACGGAACGACCACGCCACAGAGCAACACAAATATAACCCAGTTACGGAATAAATTAATCAGCGTAAAATAAAGTAACCAAGTCGTTATTAATTTAAAAGCATAAATTCAAAAACCGCCATCTGCCCTTCCATGTTTGGAGGTATGAGACACAGGCCCGGTTTTTGGGATGGAACCGCATAACAGTCTCGCGTTTTGATTGGTCCATGTCTGTCACATGAATATGTCGTCACACGAGTGGAAAAGCGTGCAGGCATTTTTAACATTGTGATCAGATAGAGAGAGTGATCTGCTTTCCACAACCTTACCATTAAAATATAATGTTGTATTACACTGTACTGATATTACAAACTATGAGGAATTACTTTATATAAATTATCATGTTATGCACGAATGTAAGAATTGGCTTTCTGTGGTGGTGTACTTTTTTCTTTCAAGTAGCATATATCTATAATCGTTTTTGCGATATATTTTAAAATAAAACATATACGCTATTGCAGTTTTGTTACAGGATACATTAGTTTATCTCTAATGTAATCACAGTTTTACATATAGACTGCCCCTGTTTTCATTTACGTCCCAAATTCTGGGCCGCTTTACTTTTCAGATAATGTCCCAAATTCTGGGCCGATTTGGTTTGCAGATAACATCCCAAATTCTGGGCCGCTTTGGTTTTTAGATAACGTCCCAAATTCTGGGCCGCTTTGATTTTTAGATAACGTCCCAAATTCTGGGCCGCTTTGGTTTTTAGATAACGTCCCAAATTCTGGGCCGCTTTGATAACATCCCAATTTCTGGGCTGCTCTGGTTTTCAGATAACGTTCCGAATTCTGCATTTTCGAATTCAGGCCAGTTTTTGAGATATTCTGCTTAGCTGACAGCCGAGTTTCTAAGTCATGCATGCACAGTTTACCATAAACTGGACCGTTAATTCATTTAAGAATACATGAATCAAAGTTAATGTATTTTTTACTCTCCTCAGAAAACATTTAGGAACATGGTATACCAAAAAAAAAGAAGGTCATCTCATTTGCTTATGTAATGTCCATCAATATATAGTGAGGCATAGGGGTTTATCAGAACTTCTGGGTTTAAGAGACCAGTGCCCTTCAACAACTTCAAATAAATCCTATTGTATTGTATTAGTCAGCATTTCCCTTATCTATTCCTGATCATTTATACTGTAGGTCAGGGGTTTTCAACCTTTTTTTGAAACTGTAGCCCTTCTATCTGGAGGTTTCAGCTCGAGTACCCCTTTACAATTTTCGCTCAACTGAATGGTACCTCAGTTACAATAAAATGGAGAATAATCTGATGACCCCCCTTCCCCCCCCACGTTTATTTAATAAATCTGGGTGACAAACTGCTGGTTTAGGACAAAACAACAAATCATTCCAAAAACACTTGAATCAGTTAGGCACTACTAGTCTGACACTACAGGCCTTTAAATTGCAGTACCAATTTGCAAGTTGCTAAGTGGTTGCGTTCCTCAAATTTGCACTGCAAAGTGATATCTTAAAGAATAGGGTATATAGTGCATTTTTTCGCCTCCCCTCGCTTTTGGTGCAAAACTGTGCTCCGATACACTCAGGCTGATACTGTGATCACAAAACACTTGGAATGGACTTAAATGGGTGCTTCTGTACTCTTTTTAGATGCACAACAATCTTAGCTAAAGAAAATGGGTTCCTTCGAGTTCGTAAGACCCACGACCGCCATTAGCTGAGCCTTACCCCGATGGTGTTTTTATAATGGGATTTGCCATAGGGAAGGGGGTGGTCTCTTATCGTACCCGTATCTCCACGACCCCTGGGCCAACAAACTCAGGACATTCTTTGCGTGCACAAGAGTCTTAGCTAATGAAAGACATCAGCCACAGGTTCAAACGTCACCCCACCGCCAGATGGTGGGCGTTGCCCCAAAGGGGTTTTATAATGGGATTTCCCATAGACATTTTTCAGGGTGCTGTATCTCGGGTTCCGGGGGTCCCCAAGACTTGAAAATCGGTATGGAGGTCCACCTCGGGGCCCCTGTCGATCCCTCCAAGCGACGTGTCCCCAGCTAGAAAGGACACCAGTTTAGACTTTTTTTGCCAACCTGGAGCTCAAAAGCTATTGGAAATACAACCTTGACATGCCATCATGCTGAAAATGTGAAAATTTGTTGAAAATGTAGCATTTGAAAACGGGTTGCTCCCTGTGGAAGAGGACCCCCAGACATGACCCTAGGAAGTTCAACCCGATTTCTAGGCCCCGGGGTCATGGAGATATGACCCCAAAAAGGGTAGTTTTTGGACATTTTTGACAGAGCGTATCTCGGGTTCTGTGGGGGTTAGGAACTTGATTTTTTTTTTGCGTTGTGGCCCCATGGGGCCCCGCACAAGGAGTCACCATTTTCATGGTTCAAATGCCAGGACAGCTTGGCAAAGTGAATTTTTTCATCATTACATGAGTTTTTGGGTGAACCACCACACCTTTTTAGGGGGTGGTTTGGGGTGCTCCCCCGAGTCTATATCACTTTGAATGGTGGTTCTACGTGCTCGGTTTCGAGAGATATGCCTGAAAATGTGTTTTATAACACTGCCATAGACATGAATGGGGCTGAATACCCGAAAATATATTTTGCAAAGAATTGCTACGGTGGGTGTATGCGTGCAGGGGTTGCATGGTGGTGTGTGCGTGCAGGGGTTGCATGGTGGTGTGTGCGTGCAGGGGTTGCATGGTGGTGTGTGCGTGCCAGGGTTGCATGGTGGTGTGTGCGTGCAGGGGTTGCATGGTGGTGTGTGCGTGCAGGGGTTGCATGGTGGGTGTATGCCTGCAGGGGTTGCATGGTGGGTGTATGCGTGCAGGGGTTGCATGGTGGTGTGTGCGTGCAGGGGTTGCATGGTGGTGTGTGCGTGCAGGGGTTGCATGGTGGTGTGTGCGTGCAGGGGTTGCATGGTGGGTGTATGCCTGCAGGGGTTGCATGGTGGGTGTATGCGTGCAGGGGTTGCATGGTGGTGTGTGCGTGCCAGGGTTGCATGGTGGTACACGTGTGTGGGGGGGAATTGGAGTTCAGGTTTTGCGCACAAGAGGGGCGGGGAAAAGACTGGGAAGCGTAGGGTAAAAGAAAAATTACTACAGTCATTTATTTTCACTTTCGACTCCCAGTCTCCTTTCCCTCACTTTATGATTTTATTTTGTGATTATTTAATTATTGTCAAAATAAACGGCCGTCATCTACTCACAGTTGCAGTCTCATTTCTGTCCAAAAAGAACCTGAAACACTACAATATATTGATGGACGTTACATAAGAAAACGAGATGTCCTTTTTTCGGAATACCACGTTCCTTCCCAAAAATGTGTTTTAATATTAGCCTTTAATAAAGGAAAACGACTGCTTAAATTAATTTTCATGTATCTATTTCAGTGCATTGTAGTTTCTTCATATAATAAGAAATGCGTTTTTTAACATTTACATTTTTGTTTTTTTCATTAAAAAAAAAAAAAAAGATTTCTGGGGAGAGTAAAAAATACATGAACTTTGATTAATGTACTAAGGGTTACTCTCAAATGAATTCACGATCCAGTTTATGGTAAACTGTGCATGCATGACTTAACAGCTGTCAGCTGATTCCCCTAAACTGGGCTGAATTCGGAAATGCAAAGCGGCCCAGAATTTGGGACGTTATCTAAAAACCAAGGCTGCCCAGAATTTGGGACGTTATCTAAAAACCAAAGCGGCCCAGAATTTGGGACGTTATCTAAAAACCAAAGCGGCCCAGAATTTGGGACGTTATCTAAAAACCAAGGCGGCCCAGAATTTGGGACGTTATCTAAAAACCAAAGCGGCCCAGAATTTGGGACATTATCTGAAAAGCAAAGCGGCCCAAAATTTGGGACGTAAATGAAAACAGGGGCAGTCTATATGTAAAACTGTGATTACATTAGAGATAAACTAATGTATCCTGTAACAAAACTGCAATAGCGTATATGTTTTATATTAAAATATATCGCAAAAACGATTATAGATATATGCTACTTGAAAGAAAAAAGTACACCACAACAGAAAGCCAATTCTTACATTCGTGCATAACATGATAATTTATATAAAGTAATTCATCATAGTTTGTAATATCAGTACAGTGTAATACCACATTATATTTTAATGGTAAGGTTGTGGAAAGCAGATCACTCTCTCTATCTGATCACAATGTTAAAAATGCCTGCACGCTTTTCCACTCGTGTGACGACATATTCATGTGACAGACATGGACCAATCAAAACGCGAGACTGTTATGCGGTTCCATCCCAAAAACCGGGCCTGTGTCATACCTCCATGTTTGACTTAAACCTCACAATCTGACACGGCGGAAAACCGCGGTTGCCCAATGCGTGCCTAGATAGAAAATAAATAATTCGCTTTTTTAAAAATAACTACCTCACTGACAATTCGCTTTACGTTAACAGGCTATATAAATTACAAGATGGTACTTCATTCTATGCAGACATAAGTGCTGTAATTACATGAGGTCAGACAAAATGTACTGCTCTATGTTTTTTTCTTTAGGCGAGGTCCTGTGATACTGAGGCTTGGAAAGGGACATTCTCACTGCCTGTTGGGAAATGTAGTCACGAGGGGGGGGTGTTGCAGTGTTGTCAATTCATTTGGCCCAAAAAAAGCATTTTTGATACGATTTAATAAAAGACAACGCAACCTTCAACATCAAGAAACAAACCACGTAAAAGGCAGTTCATTGTCCTTTTAAGTAGAAAAAACAGACAAAATGTTTACACAAGTATATAAAAAAAAATACAGGACGAACTCATATTTCAAGATGATCTGTTTGGGAACCGAAGTCTGTCATGTTTCCTTCTTGACTGCTTTACGTACACACGCTGACCATGGAATGAAGATAGTTAGATAGAGAACAAAGTCGCAGGTCAGCCAGTGAGCCCTGTGTAATATCGTATATTTATATATCATAAATCAGTGTATATTCTCTAAGAATGGCAAAAATGCTGAAAATCATTCAGACCCCGAGGAATCACTGGAAGAAGTCTGTGTTCGGGGTCTGTGTAGTATCCTACGGGGGGCATTGGCTCTATGATAAACACTTGTGAATAGGCATTTTGCATTGGTCAATAATTACAATCATAATTTTATTACGTTTTGAACATAAGTACTTGGTAATTTCTGAAAAAAAGTGTACTGCAGTATCTTTCCTATTAGCTACGTTATTTACTTAGTGGCTGCTTATAATATACTTATATATTCATATTATTAAGGGGTCCGAGTAAGCAAAGATGGGCAAAAGAATCTCCACTCGCTGCAAATAGTTTGTGTTGGCACTGTGTCTCCTTTTTAACACCCATTCGCCTAGCTTTCATGAACTTAAAATGAAGACGTTTCTTTAAAATAATTTATTTTAGTTCATGAAAGACAGCTTCAGCCTCCAATTTGATGTGACAGTGAAGGTAGCTGTTCTATTGACAGCTGACTGACAGGTGTCTTTGGTTATATTTTCAGTGACCATTTATTGCGGAGGGCAGCATGACAGGAAGCTTTGGTGAGAGATTTATTTGGTTTTTTTAAAATTTTTAAATAGATGAAAAGTTAAGGAGAATAGTTTTAATAAATCAGATATTTACATTTACTTTAAGTTTATTGGCTATAAAGACATTACATTTTGAGTTATTAGAGACCATTCAATTATATATCCCACTCCTCTTGTATATTATTTGTGTAATACCCTGATGTATTATACAAATAGTTGATGTTTTATTTATTTCTTTACAGAGTAGACTTTTTTTATACACATTATACACCGTTTTTGTTCTAAATTATAGGCAATTATCTTTAATTTTTCTTAATTTGTTTGGGTTTTCTTCTGTTTAGAAATTTGGCCAGCAGCTGATCCCAGCGAATGTGCAGCTTAAAAAAACCAGCATCATCCTCAACCCCGCAGCCTGCAGTAGGTAAGCCGACCGTCACGAGGGTTCCTCGTTTTCCGTGTCTATTTTTGAGGAGCTTACAACGCGCCACAATAAATCACTCCCCTCCTAGAGTAATGTATTTGTTTCTTCAATGAAACATCTTGAAACCTATTAATTCTCAGTTTCTGCCACTTGATGCAATAACGAGCAGATATACCCAAGTAAACAAAAAAAAAGTGAATTAGTTTCATATCAACTTCTAAATGAAACCCCCAGTGTACTAACCAGTTATTCAGTTGTATATTTCTCTTTTATGTAGAATAAGTTCTAAACTTATTACCAATACAGTACTGTTATTTTCTTTAGTGTCTCTCCTGGCAGAATTCTCCAATAAGGGCCTAAGGGGCTTCCTACATGTCTTAATCATTTGGTGCTTGTCCGACAGGGTTTGTGCTAGACATGATCCAGACCCAGCTTCTCTGCTTACAGCCTTATATGTCTCTGCCCCTGCTACTGTGCATTCAAGTCAGGCTGTGTTTCAGAGTCAGAAAGGACAAATACATTGAAAGACAGGTTTTTACAAGAATTTCTGTCTCCCTCTCTTCCCAGGAAAGCAAGCAGTTTTTCTGAGAAAAATGCAGGTCCCATATTACACTTGGCAGGCATAGAGGTGACACTAGTTAAGGTAAAAGGAGATCAAGCATACATTATTTCCTGTCAGTAACCAACCAGCTGCTTCCCCAGATGACTGACATGCTTTGCAGCCAGTAAGATGTTTTGACCGAAAAGACACTGCTGGGTTGAAATGACCTAGGAAGTATGTTATGTGGATCTGTTTGCGCCAGCACTTCCTGCATCATTTTACCTCAGAAGTGTCTTCTGAGTCAAAGCATGCTACAGGCTGAAGGCTTGTTAGTCAGTAGGGAAAGCAACGGATTGGTTATTGACAGGAAAGAAGCCAGTGAAGAGGTGGGGACAGTTTCACCCTCCAGGTGAAATAACCCATGAAGTGCAAGACGGTCTAAAAGCTTGGCTTGTAAACAGTTATTTCTATAATGTAATGTAGTACCAGATGTCGTGTTTTAAAATGAAAAGATATGTTTCTTTTAGAACTGCACATTTGAGACCTATATAATGAATGGATGTATGTAGTGGAAAAATGTATAGAACTATTTTGTTACTAAGTTACTTTTAAGTTGGCACATTCTCAGCCAGTTTTTAGTCAAGTATACTGAAGCCCCAGACTATAAAGAATATATTAGCCTGTGAGATTAGCAGTTTTTCTGTCACTGACCCTGCACTTCCTGTCACCCTCAGGATGGTGCTGGTTTCTACAGCATTGACAATGAGGAATACAAGGCCATGCCGGTCGAGGTCACACTGTTGCCATGGAAACTTTTTCTGCAATTCCGCCCGTAAACAGGAGTTGCTGAACTAGGCACAAGGCATGAAAGGAAAGGAAATCAGAAGAGTCTACTGAAGCAAAACTCCTTAGACTTGGTAGTGAGATGCATACGCAGTGTTACTGTACCCTGTATATGGTTTTGCCCACTATCCCTTACACAGACGTTGTATTCACAGTCTTTGGATAAGATACTTGAATAGCCAGTATGCATGCTTTCCATTTATGATCCATATCAGAACGTCCAGTTTTGCTTGCATGAGGATGGGCTTCATATTCTGACTAAAATGAGTTATTCTATTTGGGCCGGGCCTACTTATTAAGACTCCATTGATTTCTCTGTGTCTGAGAGGCTTACTGGTTCTCATTTAAGGGTCTGTAAATGATGGATCCTCATTGGCTGAGGCTGTTAAATGTAACCTAAAAACATCTGGTTTCAGACTCTGATCACTAATTTTGGATTATTTTATCTAAAAGTAGTTAATCAGTGTCTGTGAAACTAGCTGTAAAGGTTTAAACTAGCATATACAACTTCAATGCGAAAAGTTGAGTTTATTATGCCATCTTTGTTTAATTCAGTGGCTTTTCACACCATATTCAATTACAGTGGTTTACAGTGTGCCAAGACTATAAATGAGGAAACTTTTTGCTGAATGCAAGATCCTCCTGAAACAGGTCAATTTGTTTTAACGTTTAAGATTTTTGTTTTCGTTTTACTGTCTTACAGCCTTACTTCAGATTCCCTCAAAATAAATTTAGACTCACCGAAGAATTTTGCCTGAATATTGAATGTTAAGATATCTTCTTTTTTTTTCTGTGTATCCTAATTATTGTCTTATTTTGTAATGTAAATATCATGCATTGTAAGATGATGTACTGTATTTTGTATTAAATATACAATGTATGTCACCATCCAACAAGTATTAGGACTGATGAATAAATCCTAAATACCTCGGTATCCCTGAAGAGATTTTTATTGTTACACCAGTAATTTCTGCCAGGGGGAGTGTCCCGGTGTGGTTCAACAGCCATGTGGTGTGCAGGGGGACTCGTACTGTACAGTCGCCTTGCAACTCTACAGTGCCCCCTACTGGACAGATGCCTGGTGAACTCAGTCAGACACCTGCAGGGCTGGCAATTCCACTCTAGGAGACTGTATCCACTGTCAAGCTCCTGGGTATAAAGAGGCAATTGGCTTACCGAAAGGATCGGAGGTTGTCCACTGACCTTCAGTTCTGAGCGGTTGTAGGGAGTTGCTGTGGTGAGGGAACATAATTGGACATTCTAAATTGGGGGGAAAACGTAATGAATGTAAAAGATGCCTGCCAGAAAGAAAAATGTCTACTGCAGACTTAAAAATAAAATGAAACACAACAGCTTTTAGAATTATGAAAAAAAATTCACAGCTTTTATTTATTTACATAACTTAATGAAACAGGTTTGTCCACTCACTTGAACCTTATGAAACTCATTAGCAGATCATTTTTTATCCTTTATCTGCTTTAAATATTATGTTTTGCTGAATCATCCCCATCTCAAATACCGTAAAATATTTCCATTCAGTTTCAAACTTTTCCATTCACCCACATACAGTACATACAATTACAATGGAAATATGTGAATATAAAAACCTGGCTACTGGTACACTTTGGTTAATTTGTTTTTAGTGGGATGTTTATAAAAGGTCAAGCAGCCAAATAACCAGAAGAGTTTAGACTGGAAAATAATTTTTGTTTTAATTTTACAGACAGTTATGTTTTGTAATTTAGCTTAACAGCAAAGATTAATTGGACTGTATTTTCTTTCTTGCAGCTTGATTCATCCAATATTCAAACTAGGTATTTAATAGACTGCAGGTAAAAAGGCCCTTATTCCTGACCCAAAAGCAGGCACTGGCTACAGCATATCAGGGAAATAGCATGGAAATTACATTTTTAACTCTTATAACTGTTTGAAATAATGAAGCATTTTTCCTTATTAATGTTGCTCCTCCCCATATTCTGCTCGGATAGATTGCACTTGTGGTTATTTTCTAAGTTGGTTCCCTGGTCCAACTCTAGGCCATGTTTCTCTGCAGTCCTTAGTGGTTGCAAATTCACTGATGTAAGTGGTCAATCTGGCCTTCGTCTATCACAGGGTTCTTTTGTTTTTATTATTTCACACAGAATACCTTCATACAAACAACTTTGAGTAACATGCTTATGGTGAACTAATGGCAGAGGCTTTGCTGCTTTACGTGATATTACATTTATTTGTTGTTTGTGACCAGCTGAAACGCAGCCTGATTTGAATGTAGCAGGAATGGAGAAATCCAAGACTGTAAGCAGAGAAGCTGGGTGTCAAGCATATCCAGCACCAGCCTTGACGAATTTCCAGCAGAATGACCCTAATCCGCTCCAAACAAAGACTTTATTCAAGAGGTGAGTGATTTATCACGGTACTTTGTGCACTCCTCAAAAACAGACACCAAAAACAATGAACCCTAAATCAGCCAGCTAGTAAAACCCAGTGCACATGTGCAAAAGAACATCACTCTACACAATCCCTCCAGTTAGCTTTAAGCCTAACTGATATAAAACCTTTACGCAATCAATGTAAAAATTAAAAACACATACAAAGAGAACATAATCACACAACAGCAATGACTGTCACTTCAGAGACCAGATCAGTTGACAATACCACTTCCCCACAGGGAGAGCATCAAGAAATAAATATATTGTTTTTTTCTTAAAACATTAAATAAATATGTTTTCCCTTGATATATATATATATATATATATATATATATATATATATATATATATATATATATATATATATATATATATATTTATATTCACAAAAGCTTGTTCCAACAAGTCTCCCCAAGGTACTTTACAGTTCTTTTGTGCTGCTTGTACAAGGTATTTTAGAAAGTTGGTACACATCACATTTTGTTACGGAGTCAAAGGGTCAATTTATTATTATTTTTTTCAAGATTGTTTTAAAGAAACCCCAGAAATGAAGATATGATCCTGACTTTCCCAGGAAGGAAAATGGTCCAAGATAAGAATCTTTCCTACAAGTGACATCCATAAATTAAATATTTACTATGGAAGTTATTTTAACCTCTGATGGAACTACCATAGGGTTTATTTTCAGTAATGGACTAGTCTGTTGTAGGGATGGGGCGAATACAGCGGTTCCGGATAATTTTCCTTTAAGGTCTCACTGAAGCGACACATTTCATTTGAAAGCCGGTTAAACTTTTAAATCACACAATTAGGTTGTGCTCCAAAGTGCTTTCAATTAAAAACACATTGTCACCTTTTAATCTGTAGACAGGTGAGTTTCGCGTGGCCGAAGCAGATCCACATTATAAACACATAAGCATAACAATAGTGTGTAACATCTTCAGGTAGGGTTTAAAAAAAATAAAAAATAAACTGAACCGACATTTAATTTGAACATGGTGACGCTCTTGAATTATGTCATTAGGTTCTGCAGAGTGCTTTCCATTCAAAGGGAATTGTCGGCTTTTAACTGGCCAGTTATCATCGTGTATGTTTTGCCTCATCTCAATTTAAAACTTTTAAATCTCAACATCAACAGATCGAAGAATTGTAACAAGATGGATTTTTTTAAACCCTACCTGAAGACGTTACACACTATTGTTATGCTTATGTGTTTATAATGTGGATCTGCATCGGCCACGCGAAACTCATCTGTCTACAGATTAAAAGGCGACAATTTGTTTTTAATTGAAAGCACTTTGGAGATTATACACACAGCACAACATAATTGTGTGATTTAAAAGTGTAACCGGCTTTCAATTGAACTGTGTTGGTTCAGTGAGACCTTAAAGGAAAATTATTCGGAAATGCTGTATTCGTCCCATCCCTAGTCTGTTGCAATATTATTTTTCTATGTGTACTGAATGAGGTCCACTTGTGCAATTTTGCTAGCTTTTAATGCTTTGCATCCATTTTTAAAACAACATCATACTTATACAATATATACATACTTCGTGATGCATCACATCTTGCAATGCTAATCAACAAACTGAACACTGAAGTTGTTTAACAATGGCGCTCACATTAAGCAAATTACCCCAAAAACAGCCTGCATAGGATTCGATACACAGGAAAGAAATATGAATGTAACAATAAACAATTTCTACAAATGTAAGCTTAGTTAGTTAAAACAGCTTTCATAGCAAATATTTTATTTTTGGCCGTCACTCGTAGGCAAATGTATCATATTGTAGACCTTTGCTTTTTCTTTTTCTAAAACAGTCATGTGCAAATGTATTAGAACACCTCAACAGTTGTCATTTATATCCTTTATATATGTACCTGCATGAAAACCTCTGGGGGTGAGAATTTCAATTTTTTGTCAGTAATCAGTGATATAGAACAATAGGCACTCATGTGGAAATGTTCGACCACTTTGTGATTTAATTAGACATCTTAAACACCTTCTAAGTCTCGTGCATTTTATCATTTGTGGCTATGTATTCCTTTTCTCTTACCATTATAAATTAATTGCATGTGTAGCCTATTAAAGTCATCATTTAAATTAGACAATCACTAATTTGCCTATTTTGACAATTTTCCAAGACGTTCATTACAGTGGTCTGATTTCATATGCACAACAAATCAAAACAACAGAAGCAAAGGGGTGTTCTAATACATTTGCACACTACTGTATATCCAATAGCTTTGTGGATACAGGTCACAGACACTGAGCCACAGTCACACAGAGGCACACAGGCGGACAGCCCCTCAGCTCAGGGGCAGCAGGGGTTGTCTATGACCAGCATGACATCGATGCCGTACACCTCCAGCAGGTCGATGAGGAAGCTGCGGTCTCCCTGGGGGTCCAGCCCCATCCCCCGCATGTGCTCCTCCGTCAGCGTCTTGTCCTGGCTGGCCGACACCTCCGACAGTATCTGGAATATCCGGTTATTCTGCTCCATGAAAAACCTGGAATGCAGGGCATGTCAAAATACAAAACACAAAACCAATCACATGAAAGTCATTAATATATTCTGTAACACATTGATCACAAAATGGTGGTGCCAGAAAACCCCTAAAGTGTGATTACAGTAGGAACGCCTCCACTAAGTCCCCCGTTGCTGAAGGATAATACAGCGATGTCGTTGACATTAGATCAAATTAGTGCAGTATCATTAAAAAGCAAGTCACGATGCTCTAAAATCACTGTAATCACATGGAAAACTGACATAATGTACATGCCAACAGACGTCCACATGCAGATTCTGATACATTAATTGGACAAACAGTTCTCGAGATATAGGAAAGATCTATAAAGTGTGACCAAAGTGCATATTGCAGGCTCCACTATATCCAGGATAATAACTACAACATGGGGGTTTAATGATCTACATAGTGGCTAAAAACACTATATATGATTAAACAAAAAAATCGATATGAAAATCAGGTTTGTAAACTTAGAACAAGGGTATTACAATCTGCCACATGCGCTTCAATTAGAAGTCTTGTTTGAAGACACTGAGACTCTTCTCAAGAAATTGTATAGTTTCTTTTAGTAAGTCAATAAATTAATTGGGCATTATTGATATTTTTACAATAATTTATTGCTCTTCCAACCACACACAGCATTGCATGACCCTCCCATGTAAACCACAGCTACTTACAGAATGAAGAGGTCCTCTTCATTGGAGCTACAGTCCCGGTCTACCTCCTGGGAGTAGAGCAGCATCTGCCTGTAGGGAAAAGCCCAAGGGCAGGAGCTTGTTAAACACAACCCAGTTACTGTACAACCACCTTCCATGTGCATTTCAATTCCACTGCGCTTGTGGGACAGGATCAGGCCGTGCATATAGAGTACATTAATTATTTCATTACAAAAGACGATTTAAATATATTTTGTCCACTTCTGTTCAGCAGAAACCTGGTGTAGCAAATACTACTGGTTAGATCAGCCAAAGTGTCTTTATATTAGTAAGCGCCAGCCTCATCTGGAGCACTGCAATATATTGCCAGGAATACCAAAGGAAACTTGATCCAAAGTGGCAATCACTCGATGGTGCTGGATCTCACTTCTCTGAAGGTGTGGCTGATCTAGGAGAGCAGCTTCTGAACTCTGGAGAAAGCCCCTTAACAAAGACTCATCAAAAAATGAAAAAAAATACCAGTGTTTGAGCAATTTCAATAAGAACCACTCAGAACAACTGCAAAAGGTCAAAAGGAAAGAGGACGGTATAAAAAAAGTAAAGTGTCATTTGAAGCTATTTACTTTTACGTTTTTTATGCATTATTCAGCAAACGTGAATCAGAAGCATCTCTCATTTATATTTAAAGCGTACTTTGCCCAAATTTATAATATTCAGCAGTAGGCTGCTGTACATTTTCTATTTGATTCCTTCATATTATATTATGATATTCAATGACCCTTCACATGTTGTGTTAATTAAGGTCTGAATTAAATCAAAATGTATGACCTTGCCATTGCCTTTACAGTGGCTATGGCACCGCCATAAGTTTGATATAATCAAGTCCCCAAACGTAAGTACGCCATTTCTAATTAATAGTGATAACAAAAATAGGTTAAACAAATGCAGCAAAGGAATGAACCAATGAACATTTTGGCCATTTATGGCACCCAGGGGAGGATAATGTTTCATGATGTACATAATCTGCAGTGCAGTCTGCACTCCGACTGTTAGTTGTATGAAGATGAAATGTCATTCCAGGGCAGCCCCTACGCAGATTAGCATGTTCTGTGTTCCGGTACCTTTGTTCGCTGAGTTTACGATACTTGTCTCGGTCGGCACCATTTATCCTCAGCAGCGGTTGCAGGTTCTCGTGATGCGTTCTTACATTCTGATTGTCCACATATACATCATACAGACCCTTCTTCTCCTCAAAAATCTTCTCTGTCGTACCTGAGAAAAAAACAGATGCCAACTTATGAAAAGAGAAAATAGTAGCATGTGCCGAGCGTAGAGAGGCAGACATTTCTGCTGCTAGCCCCTAGAAATTAAAAGGTTCTTAAGCTCTGGCAAGCCAATTACCTCAATTTTGCTGTTCAATTTATAATTTTGCTAATTGTAAACACACTGCATTTAGAAATTAAAAAACCTAAATAAAAATATTTCAACACTTTTTTCTTTTTTTTTTAATTTGAAATTCTATTTTTTTTATTAGAAAATTGTGTTTTAGGATCTCTTACTTGTTTTTTACTTACATTGTTACTAGTCTGCAACTATCAAAACATAAAATGCTGTGTAGTATCCAATAATTCATTATTTAAACCTCAAAACCCATTTGCACATACAGTAATGGGAAGTGTCAGATTTTGCCTATTGCTGGTGTTTCTTCGTACCCACATGAGTGACACAGTCATGATGCCCACCATGTTCCACAGAGAAGTCTGTCCTTCAGTATTCACAGTAGACGGGATATGCAGACACTCGACTTCTTTTAATGCATGACTGTTCTGTGGTAAATTCCTCTCGATATTTCTAACAAGCCAACCTCGACCTTTTAGATGGAGGACAGTCACAGTAAAAGTGTTCAAAATCACAGAGGAGGGGGGGGTGTAAAGTTACGTTTTTGTTTGTCTTGAATCCACAACCCTCTCTCCCTCCACATCAACCAAGACCCTTGGTGTCACCCTCCCCCCTCCCCCCTCTTACTATTATTATTTGTTTATTTTATCCTAGGCAACTTACAGAGACTAGGGTGTGTAAACTACGCATCAGCTGCAGAGTCACTTACAATTATGTCTCACCCGAAAGACGGAGCACAAGGAGGTTAAGTGACTTGCTCAGGATCACACAATGAGTCAGTGGCTGAGTTGGGATTTGAACCGGGGACCTCCTGGTTACAAGCACTTTCTTTAACCACTGGACCACACAGCCTCCTCTTAGCACATCTCTACTCTGGCATGCTCCTGTCACTTCTTCCTCAGCAACATATGCAGAATTCGCCCCTTCCTCACTGACTACTCCACACAGCTCCTAGTTCAGGTCCTGGTACTGTCCAGCCTTGACTACTGCAACTCCCTCCTGGCCAGCCTCCCTGCCCCTGCCATCCATCCAGTCCAGCTCATCCAAAACTCTGCTGCTCGCTCTCCTCGTTTCTCCCACACTACACCGCTGCTCCGCTCTCTGCACTGGCTCCCTATCGCTGCTCGCATCCAATTCAAAACTCTTGTCCTCACCTATCGCTGTCTTGACCTTTCTGTTCCCTCCTACCTCCAGACTATCATTTCTAATAATAATAATACATGTGCACATATACCACCACTAAACACTATTTACAGGGTCCACCCCAACTTCCAACTAACAGCTCAAAGGCATTAGTCTCTTGGCAAAGGTAAGTATATATCTTTTTAGGATTAGTGTTACCACCCCCTGGTGGTAAAAGCTGGTATACCATTCTCTGCGATTAGAGTTCAACGGTCCACCCGCTGGGCTACCCTGGAACCTTGACTTCTTCACGGACCAACCAGGTAAGTAATAGGTTAAAGCTTGTTTCTTGTTCAATGTTTCCGGTGATTGCAGGGTGCTGATTGTGGTTTCCTTTCTCTTCCACAGGTTCCTGAGAAATAAAACAGTCCAATCCCAACAATGTAGTTTGTCTTTTCTTTGTCTTTGCTTCTGCACTTAACACCCAAAAACCATGCCAGTATTACCAATACAAATAGTATCAAATGTGAGGTTCAGAGTGGTAGTCACACTGTTTGCCTTGGTAAACCGACAGGTCCCGTGTGTCTTCTCCAGTGATGCTCAGTCTGGACTCCTTGTTTGTCATGGCTCCCTGCCTGACACTTTCAACACTCTTTCAGACAGGCCTTGAAAAGACCAGGTCCGCTGTTTTTTTTTCTTCTTTTTTTCCTTCTCAGACAACTCACACATTTCAAATTTAAGTTACTCTGCATTTTCATGGTTTATTTGCGCTAATAATACACAATTGTAAGCTAACCAAAACAACAAACAATACAGCCTCAGTATTTTCTTCTTGGGTCTCAACGGTAAGTTTTGTCTGCACCCTGCATCCACCGCAGCTCTTCTGGCTTGCCTCCCCCTTCTGAGCCCTGCCAGTTTCCTTTATTCTTAATATGGGTGGGACTTCCTGTCCCCAAACCCAATCTCTGCCTGGCTGGCTGGCTCAGAAGCTAGCCATTAAACCACTGGCCCTATTCACAAAGCTCACCTGTGACTGATTTAAAAGACTTCTTAAAGGTTGTTTTGATTAATTAAATAATGTTTGCTATTCAAGAATGTTTACTAGACTCTTGTTGCATTCTTTAACAATTAAATCTTTCATGAACATCAAATGTCATTTAATTCATGTCCTCATGGCCTTGATTTTAATTACTGCTCATTCCAAGTTATTATTCTGACAGTTGGAAGAGTGGTTCATAAGCTATACTTAAAATCTCTATTCACTAAATCTCTATTGACGTACATAGGTAACACACATTTCTAGAGTGTTGAAAGATACATTTTTTGTATTAAATTCTACTACATTGCTTAGCGGATGCGGAACTTCATATAGGTAAAGTAATTCTTCAAATTAAGCTGTTTAATGTGGCTTAATCCTTTGCAGTCCTATGTTGGACCAGGTCCGACATTACAATTATTCCTTTCCGGTCCGATGTCGGACCCTGTCCAACATCATCAAAAAGACGTCAAGCACAGGTCTCTAGCTGTTTTTTCTCCAGGAAAAAAAGGAGGGGGATCTGAGCAATACACATAGTCCTTTCACCACAGACATAACACGGACATAAACAAACAAGATAGCTGCTTCCGCTTTACTTTTTGAGATGTTATAGTAATAAAATAATGACTTGGATAGCATTATTGAGGAGTTTGGCGATATGGGGTGGGGCTGGAGATGCAGTACTGAGTGTCCTGTTGCTATGCAATGCCTTTTAAACCTGTTTTACTGTGAATAAAATTACTTTTAAACAGCGTGTGTAAAATAAACCGTGCATGTGAAAATAAATTGGACCTTACGCGCCTGACAGGTGCTGAATAAATGGACCACAAAGGGTTCAACATACTTTTCCATACATTGTACTTGGTATTGCATCAGTGGAATAACCACTTGTACTCCATGAATGCTCGTGGAGTATCTTTTATATATGTGTACTGTGAGGAAAGGATTGCGTCGCCTTTAAGAAATGGCGGCGCTAAGGAAGAAACTACACAACCCAGAAATCCGAGTGTCAATTAATGGGGTGGGGTTTCTGGGTTTAAAAAGGAACAGGGCAGAGCCATAGAGGAGAGAAGTGTGGGGAATACGGCCTGGTTGTGCTGAAAGGAAATAGCGTGCAAGCTCCAGTGTGTTGGGAAACAACTAAAAAGAAAGAGATCACAAGGTAAAGCTATCGTTTGTGTTAAAATACAGTCGGCGTTTAGTTTTTTTCAAAGTGCGGTTTTTCCTCTTGTTGAGGTAGCCTTTTGTTTGTTAAAGCTTATTTTTATTTTCTGTTGTCGGGGTGCGAGATAGTGTACTCCGTAGCAATTTAAAAGAGACCCGCGGTATTCTGTGCTATGCGGTTGTGCACCGCCACAACCATAGTATGTTGTGCTATATGCTTTATAACCCGGAGAGGTATTGGTTATTTACGTGGTGCTGAGACAGTAAATAATAACCAGAAAGAACGGGCTTGTGAGACTGGAAGTGCAAGACATTGTTTATTCATAACACAGACACAAGATACTTTGCATATAATGAATACAGGAAAAATGGACACTGGCTTTTAGAAGAAGCACAATTTACTTTTGTGGATGACCGGGAGTTGGCTGCAGGAGTTCTCTCTCCACAGCCCGGATATAACTTGTTTTATCCTTGTTCACTTCTCTGGACGTCTGGGGTTATCACTGTTGTGTTCTTGGAAGTCTTCATTAAAAACAGATCCATTCTTCTACTTACCTGTGTTACAGGACCACTCCAGCAGAGGGAGCCTGTCTTGTTCTTACCTGTGTTACAGTACTACTCCAGCAGAGGGAGCCTGTCTTGTTCTTACCGGTGTTACAGGACTACTCCAGCAGAGGGAGCCTGTCTTGTTCTTACCTGTGGTACAGGACTACTCCAGCAGAGGGAGCTCAACCTACACCTACCGGTGACTCAGGCTAGCTCTAGGGAGGAGAGCTGGCCCTGTTCTTACCCGCGGGCTGACTCACTTCAGTCGGAGGATCCTTGGACTTCTTTTGCTATCTCCCTATCCTGATATAGCTAGAGAGGGTTGAAGAAGTGAGTTAGTCAGTGGCCCGTACAGGGCGAGAACCGTGACAGAAACTGTTTATTTTATGTAAATATTGTAAATAAAAATTACTTGCCTGCAAACGTATTGAGTCTGTGCCAGTTGGTGGAACGGGAAAGCAACGGTTCAGCAGCACGTGTCTACTGGATCGTTTACAGTACAAATGGACGGGTACTAGCAGCAGTGTATTTAATAGGAAGGTGCATATAATTAGCAGCCATCAAAGTAGCACCAACAAAGGAGTAATGTGCTGGTGTGTCTTTGTTAAGTTAGAAGCTCAGTGCATTTCTGTACTCACAGGCTACATACGAGACCTCATTCTCCAGCACTTCGATGTCAGCCACGTTGATGTAGAAGAACGGCCGAAACTCTGGCACAGAGACCCCGATTCCGGGAAGGGACACATTCGCCAGACTGCAGCAGCCGTACACTGAGAGGAAGACCAGACTTTATCACTGTGCTCTCCTTTATTTCACTGCACATAAAACAAGAATAATTCACTAATATTGCTCCTTTTAATGTAATTTCCATCTAATACAAACTTTCTGATACAAGCCAACACATACAAAATATCTGATAAAGGAGACATTTCAGTATCAAATCAATATCAGGGCCTATTATATATAATAGGGAGGCTGTATGGTCCAGTGGTTAAAGAAAAGGGCTTGTAACCAGGAGGTCCCCGGTTCAAATCCCACCTCAGCCACTGACTCACTGTGTGACCCTGAGCAAGTCACTTAACCTCCTTGTGCTCCGTCTTTCGGGTGAGACATAATTGTAAGTGACTCTGCAGCTGATGCATAGTTCACACACCCTAGTCTCTGTAAGTCGCCTTGGATAAAGGTGTCTGCTAAATAAACACATAATAATAATAATAATAATAATAATAATAATAATAATAATAATAATAATAATAATAATAATAATAATACATTACATAAATATACAAATGTGATTGGAAGATGTTTGCTCTGTAAGAACTTAACAACAACTCAACCCTCCCACACTGCACTTGTTTAAAGGTCCTCCTACCCCTGTAACAGACGACCCCCACAGGAGGAGGAGAGAAGATGAGGATGCGTTTCCGGAGCAGGGCGAATTTCCACAGGACGATCATCTGCTCCCCGAAGAACTTAATGAACTGGGACATGCAGCCGGCCGGGTGTGTGATCTGTTGGGAGAGACGTTTAAAACCCTTTTAAAATGTGTTGCTAGGACAGTACAGTGAGGTTATGAAGGTGTGCCAAAACATCACACACTGACTGCCTCCCAGTGCTCAGCTCTTACCACTTAAGCACGTGTAACCCTGTTACAATTCTTATGTACAGAAGGCAATGGGATTAGGAAATGAGTGTTAACAGGAAGTCCCGCCTTGATTGACGGTAGACACCCTGAGAAGGAGATGAGAGCGTCCATTTTGTAAAAGTCGCATGGGGAACTCGAGATTCTTGATTGCTGGACCAACTAAAGTTTATCTCACTCTAAAAAGCTTTTGAAGAAGTCTTTAGACCACAGACCGATGACGATTTTCTTTTAAAGAGGAAAAAAAACCCTGGTGAGTTTCTACATATGTATTATTGAAACGAGACTGTTTAATTGTCTAACGTGGTATTGAAAAAAAAAATACTGACGCAAAACTGGTATCTGTATTAAAGATAAGGAAAGTATATATATATTTTTATTTTATAAAAATATAAAATAAGAGTATATTTAAACGGTTGATATTTGCAAGGGTATTGAATTCAATTGTGTTTGTATAAAAAAAAAACTAAAAAAACCTAAATGGTGTATTTTTATATATATATACATATATATGATAAATATATAAATTCAATTGATATTGATATACCGATTTTCAAATTACTTTAAGCAAGTTAATTTTGTAAATGGGATAAAAGAAAATATCTGATAACTGTGCAGTGCATATAAAAAAAAAACACTTACAAATTATGTAAATAGCAGATCTGTTGTAGACAAAGACAGCAATGGAGGTTAAAAGCTTGTGTTAAACGTTGCATAGCAATATGTTTTATTAAAAATATATATATATATATAAATATATATATTAAGCTAAAGAGCAGTTCATGTTATTTTGTATGTATGCTAAAGGAAAGTGTTCATTTAAAAATTAAGCGCAACTGAAATTGTGTTGCTGAATTGCAGTAGTAGTTTTTTGTTTAAAAGAAAGCTGCAGTTATTGCAGTAGTTATAGCGTCTTAAAAAAAAAGACAAATTGCTGAATGTACATAAATGCTGTAATTGGTTATTGTTCTGTGAATTTTGAACCCTGTTAGAATGACTCTCAATTTTCTGACTTAGGTCGGGTTTTTTTTTTCTGGAGTTGAATTCTCCTGCAAAGGAGTGACGAGCCTACCTTATTGAAGATACACTGAAGATTTCTACCCTGGAATTTATTATTTTTTTCCCCTTTTCCTGGAATTTCTTTTGGATTTCAAGGGACTGTTTCATTCTTCTCGAAGTTCTAAAGAGTGGTAGGAATATCGACTCATACTACATACACACCAACAAGGACATTGGTTTTAATTAGAACTTCTTATTCCAAACTAACTGTATTATTTTAGACAAGAGGTACTGAATATATGTTTATATGGTACACCTTTCTGTCTTAATAAATGTATGCTAGCTGTTAAAAAAAAAAAAACACTGAACATTCTTTTGTTAATTTCTCGTTATACTAACCGCTCATACGAATCTAGAATTATAAGTAGCCAAAGGTGGGTTACATAAATTTTGGCGAGCCAGCCAGGAGAGGGTTACTAGAATAATTTGAAGTGTGAATAATTGACAATTGTCATAAAACATATATGCTCAGTGTGTTTTGCTTAAGCAGCCGACTGACCCCAATAATTGTGCTACTCATATTACATGTGTTACCCTTCTGAAGTGTTTCATTGTAAGGAAACTCACCAGAGGCACAGTTAATTTTGCAATTAATAATATCTAGCTATTAATTAAGAAAATGAATACCATAGATAAAGAGAATATCAAAATCCCTAATTCTGTTATAGTTAGTGGACTGACTAGCACTGATTTGGATGAAGAAATAGCTGATTTCCTAAAAGCTTATGGATCAATTTCAAGAGTAATAAAAGTCACTGATCTTGATCCTGAGTTTAGTGGACAGGTCATTGTTGAATATGAGCATGGGCTTGCAATCCAAGCTCTTGACCCTGATCTACCATGCCACAGGACAAGTTCTATTGATCCATGCATCACTTACCACCTGAGGACCTTGACGAGTGTTTACACAAGTAAAATTGGTGACAATACAACACGATCTTACCTCCGTGAATTACAGGGAATAGCAAAATTGAGTGGTTTAAGTTTTGAAGATGTCCTACAAAAAGAACTAGCGAGGATGCAAGGTTCCATAGGAGCATCAACTGACAGCAGTGAAGAAGCTGCAGTGCATAGCCCATCATCAAAACCTGATGATCTGTTATTGGCAGTGCCACCCAGTGTTAGCCCCCGTGCTGGGCTGACAGCAGTGCCCATCCTAAGGGACCCCCTTACTGATGTAACCCACACTCCATTAAAGCTCGGGGATGTCGCTAATAGACCCATTTTATTGAATTCTGATCAAATGAACCCTCCTGAAGTCCAAAGATTAGTAGTGGAGCATATTGTAAAGAGTGGGGAAGTTGCATCTCAATTCCCCGCACCTACTAAGCTTAGAACCTTCTCGGGTAAATGCCCACGGCCAAACCATGAAGTTGACTATGACACATGGCGCAACAGTGTTGTGCTGCTATTGAAAGACCCTACTGTTTCAGATGTGCATCGAGCCAGAAGGATTTTAGAGAGTCTTCTACCTCCAGCAATTGAAATTGTTAAGCCCTTAGGAGCAGAAGCAACTCCAAGAGCCTATTTAGATCTTTTGGATTCTGCTTTTGGTACTGTTGAGGACGGAGATGAGCTCTTTGCTAAGTTTCTAAATACACACCAAAATGTTGGGGAGAAACCCTCTGATTACTTACACAGACTGCAAACGATATTGATTGCCGCAGTGAAAAGAGGTGGCATTGTTCCAGGCGAATCTAACCGACAGTTGCTAAAACAGTTTTGCAGAGGGTGCTGGGACAATTCGTTTATTGTTAACCTTCAACTGGAGCAGAAAAAAAATGCACCACCTTTGTTTTCAGAGCTTTTGTTTCTGCTACGCACTGAGGAGGATAGACAAGCTGCAAAAGTTAGCAGAATGAAGCAACACCTTGGAATTTCTAGAACAAAAACAATATCTAACCCCCAGTCTGTATATGCTTCCTATTTAAATGAACATGACATTACTGATCATGGTCCCGAGGTCTTTCCAATTGGGACTGAAGAACTAAAGAAACAAATTGCTGACCTTCAGAAACAGCTAACAAGTTTGAAAGCTGCAAATGACGAGAGTTGCAAGAAAGCTTCTCACAAGGCGTCCCAACAAAGGGGTGAACAAGCACCAAGAAATGGTGGCTGTAGGAAGCCATGAGCAAAGTGCAGTAGCAGATGGGAAACCCAGACCATGGTACTGTTTTAAGTGTGGGAAAGATGGACACATTGCGAGGTCTTGTAGCGATGTACCTAATGCATTGCTTGTTGAAATGAAAAATAAGGAATTGAGAGAGAAGCAGCGTTCTTGGGAAGCCCAGCACAGCTTCTCTAACTCTCCACATTTAAACTAGGATCAGTTTCTGTTGAGGGACAAACAGGAACTTGTCAACCATCACGTCCCCACCAAGGAAAAAAACACAGATCGACGATACATTCGCATCTTGCACAGCAAGAAGTCAAACTGCCTAAAGGGTTGGTTGGTCCAAAATGTACAGCTAGTATCCGTGTAGCTGGTGTAGCTTGTAATTGCCTTCTAGATACGGGGTCACAGGTCAGCACTCTATCATTGTTGTTTTATCAGAAGAATTTGCCAAACCATAAAATTTGGCCTTTGAACAATCTTCTAGAAGTTGAGGGGGCAAATGGTCAGTCTGTCCCATATTTGGGATATGTTGAAGTAAACATGACATTTCCTAAGGCGATTACAGGGATCGAAACCAAAATTTTAACTCTAGTAGTTCCTGACCTTCGCTCAAATAGCCAACTGCCTATATTGATTGGAACGAACACCCTTGATGTACTATATGAGCAGTGCTGTGAAAGAAGAACTATTAAAAATAGCTCAGCTCTCTATGGCTATAAGGGGATCCTGAAAACTCTTAAGTTGAGAAGGAACCAGAACAGCAGTGGCAGACTTGGATGGGTGAAGTGGCGAAGCAACAAACAGAAGGTCATTCCCGCAGGTCAGAAAGTTCTCTTAGAAGGCTTTGCGTGTGTGAACAGCATAAACACTGAAAAGTGGGCATTATTAGAACAGCCACACTGGTCTTCTTTACCAGGTGGGCTTTTCCTGAGTAGCTGTCTTCTCTCTCTACCAACACACCCTCCATATACAGTGCCTTGCGAAAGTATTCGGCCCCCTTGAACTTTGCGACCTTTTGCCACATTTCAGGCTTCAAACATAAAGATATGAAACTGTAATTTTTTGTGAAGAATCAACAACAAGTGGGACACAATCATGAAGTGGAACGAAATTTATTGGATATTTCAAACTTTTTTAACAAATAAAAAACTGAAAAATTGGGCGTGCAAAATTATTCAGCCCCCTTAAGTTAATACTTTGTAGCGCCACCTTTTGCTGCGATTACAGCTGTAAGTCGCTTGGGGTATGTCTCTATCAGTTTTGCACATCGAGAGACTGAAATTTTTGCCCATTCCTCCTTGCAAAACAGCTCGAGCTCAGTGAGGTTGGATGGAGAGCATTTGTGAACAGCAGTTTTCAGTTCTTTCCACAGATTCTCGATTGGATTCAGGTCTGGACTTTGACTTGGCCATTCTAACACCTGGATATGTTTATTTGTGAACCATTCCATTGTAGATTTTGCTTTATGTTTTGGATCATTGTCTTGTTGGAAGACAAATCTCCGTCCCAGTCTCAGGTCTTTTGCAGACTCCATCAGGTTTTCTTCCAGAATGGTCCTGTATTTGGCTCCATCCATCTTCCCATCAATTTTAACCATCTTCCCTGTCCCTGCTGAAGAAAAGCAGGCCCAAACCATGATGCTGCCACCACCATGTTTGACAGTGGGGATGGTGTGTTCAGGGTGATGAGCTGTGTTGCTTTTACGCCAAACATAACGTTTTGCATTGTTGCCAAAAAGTTCGATTTTGGTTTCATCTGACCAGAGCACCTTCTTCCACATGTTTGGTGTGTCTCCCAGGTGGCTTGTGGCAAACTGTAAATGACACTTTTTATGGATATCTTTAAGAAATGGCTTTCTTCTTGCCACTCTTCCATAAAGGCCAGATTTGTGCAGTATACGACTGATTGTTGTCCTATGGACAGAGTCTCCCACCTCAGCTGTAGATCTCTGCAGTTCATCCAGAGTGATCATGGGCCTCTTGGCTGCATCTCTGATCAGTCTTCTCCTTGTATGAGCTGAAAGTTTAGAGGGACGGCCAGGTCTTGGTAGATTTGCAGTGGTCTGATACTCCTTCCATTTCAATATTATCGCTTGCACAGTGCTCCTTGGGATGTTTAAAGCTTGGGAAATCTTTTTGTATCCAAATCCGGCTTTAAACTTCTCCACAACAGTATCTCGGACCTGCCTGGTGTGTTCCTTGTTCTTCATGATGCTCTCTGCGCTTTAAACGGACCTCTGAGACTATCACAGTGCAGGTGCATTTATACGGAGACTTGATTACACACAGGTGGATTCTATTTATCATCATTAGCCATTTAGGTCAACATTGGATCATTCAGAGATCCTCACTGAACTTCTGGAGAGAGTTTGCTGCACTGAAAGTAAAGGGGCTGAATAATTTTGCACGCCCAATTTTTCAGTTTTTTATTTGTTAAAAAAGTTTGAAATATCCAATAAATTTCGTTCCACTTCATGATTGTGTCCCACTTGTTGTTGATTCTTCACAAAAAATTACAGTTTCATATATTTATGTTTGAAGCCTGAAATGTGGCAAAAGGTTGCAAAGTTCAAGGGGGCCGAATACTTTCGCAAGGCACTGTAAGTTACCTGTTTTTTTAAAAAATGAGACCGACCATGATGTGATTCTCCCTGCCAGTTGCATCATTGCTGACTTAAATATACCGCATCGTGTGATCAATGGCGCTTTTGGTAAAGGAAATCAGTGTAACAAGACTGATGTTTCACTAGCAACCAGTTACAGTGCATCTGCTAGTCAAAAGAAAACAACTGAGAAGACTGAACTTACTTTTGATTTTGGTGACTCTCCACTACCTGAAGATTGGAAAACCAGAATTTCACAGAAATTGGGTGAGATGTCTGATGTTTTTGCATGTCATGATATGGATTTTGGACACACCTCTAAAGTGAAACATCACATTAAACTTAAAGATGAGACTCCTTTTAAACAGAGACCACGTCCAATCCACCCACAGGATCTTGAGGCTGTCCGGAAACATCTTCAGGAGCTGCTAGATGCAGATGTAATACGAGAATCTGAATCTCCATTCGCATCACCAATTGTGGTGGTTCGAAAGAAGAACGGAGATGTCAGGTTGTGCATTGATTATAGGAAACTGAATCTACAGACTATAAAAGAAGCCTATGCACTACCAAACTTAGAAGAAACTTTCTCTGCTCTAACTGGATCTAAATGGTTTTCCGTTATGGATCTGAAATCAGGATATTACCAGATTGAGTTGGAAGAGGATGACAAGCCAAAATCTGCCTTTGTATGTCCCCTTGGATTCTGGGAATTTAACAGCATGCCTCAAGGAATATCGAATGCTCCCAGTACATTCCAATGTTTAATGGAGAAGTGTATGGGGAACATGAATTTGAAGGAGGTGTTGGTTTTCTTAGATGACCTCATTGTTTTCTCCGAGACACTGGAGGAACATGAAAATAGACTTCTATGTGTCCTACATCGTCTCAAGGAATATGGGTTGAAACTATCACCTGAGAAATGCAAGTTTTTCCAGACATCTGTACGTTATTTAGGACACATAGTGACCCAGAATGGAGTTGAAACTGATCCAGAGAAGGTGTGTGCTTTAAAAACCTGGCCACGGCCCAATAACTTGAAGGAATTAAGATCCTTCCTTGGATTCTCAGGTTATTATCGAAGGTTTGTCAAAGATTATTCTAAGATAGTTAAACCTTTGAATGAGCTGACTTCTAGATACCCTCCCATCAGAAAAGGGAGTAAGAGGACAAAGCCAGGTTGTAAATACTTCAATCCCAAAGAGCCGTTTGCTGATCGCTGGACACCTGCTTGTCAACAAGCGTTTGACTCCATCATTGAAAAACTTACCTCTTCTCCTGTCCTTGGGTTTGCTGATCCAAGACTACCCTACATCCTCCATACAGATGCAAGCACAAGTGGGTTGGGAGCTGCACTTTACCAGGAGCAAGAGGGACAGATGCGTGTCATTGCCTTTGCTAGTAGGGGATTGTCACGAAGTGAAGCCCGGTATCCAGCCCATAAATTGGAATTCCTTGCCCTGAAATGGGCGGCAACAGAAATTTCATGATTACCTGTATGGTGCGCCTTTCTCTGTTATAACTGACAATAACCCGTTAACGTATATATTCACTTCTGCAAAGTTGGATGCAACCAGTTACCGATGGTTGGCTGCTCTTTCTACTTTTTCATTCGACATTAAGTATAGGGCAGGAAAACAAAACATGGATGCAGATGGACTCTCAAGACGACCCCACGGGACCTTGGAGGATGACATTGATTCACAAGAAGAAAGTGACAGAATTCAGCAGTTTACATCCCATCATTTGAGTCCACCAGAGAATGTGAAACTCTTTACGCAAGATGCAATTAGAGCAGTGTGTGATAGACATACCCTTCAGAGAAATGGGGATACAGAAGAAGACAAGTTTAAGCTTATCTTAGTTGAATCCCTTGCTCTTGAACCAGAAGCAGTCCCTGATTGTTTTGATCAAGATGGAGTTAGTGATGGACAGATAACTCTACCAAGGATGTCAAATGTAGATTTGGTTGAGCAACAAAAAGAGGACCCAGTTATTGGAAGAGTTATCGCCTTAATTGAGTCTGGGGATACATTTCCCACAACCTTAAAGTATGAGTCCCCTGATTTGCAATTAATTTTGAGACAATGGAATCGTCTGGAATTGAAACATGGCATATTGTATAGAAGACGTCTGGATGGAAAAGAAGTTTCCTATCAACTTGTTCTACCTGAAAAGTTGAGATCAAGGGTGTTGGAGAGCTTACATGATGAAATGGGACATATGGGTATTGAACGAACTCTTGACCTTGTTAGATCAAGGTTCTATTGGCCGAGGATGGCTGCAGCTGTGGAACAAAAGGTGAAAACTTGTGGTCGATGTGTGAGGAGAAAAGCTCATCCTGAAAAAGCTGCATCTCTGGTGAACATTCGTACCACCAGACCGCTAGAATTAGTTTGTATGGACTTTTTGTCATTGGAGCCTGACAATCGTGACACTAGAAATATCTTGGTCATAACTGACAATTTTACAAAGTATGCTGTTGCCATCCCCACCAGAGATCAAAAGGCAGCAACTGTAGCTAGGAGTCTTTGGGACCATTTCGTTGTTCACTATGGTTTTCCTGAACGTCTACATAGTGACCAAGGACGAGATTTTGAATCCCATACTATACGTGAACTGTGTGCATTTGCTGGAATACGGAAAGTAAGAACCACACCATACCATCCAAGAGGGCATCCCATAGAGCGTTTTAATAGGACGCTTCTGAGTATGCTAGGGACTTTGAAGGAAAAAGAGAAAGCACACTGGCGTGATTTTGTGAAACCATTAGTCCATGCCTATAACTGCACGAAGAATGAGGTGACTGGATTCTCGCCATATGAACTGATGTTCGGAAGACAGCCTAGGTTGCCCATTGACATCGCGTTGGGCCTACAGCCAAGAGGAGTGGAACCCAGGTCACACTCGCAGTATGTTAAAAATATGAGATCATATTTGGAAGAAAGCTACCACATTGCCACAGAGAATGCTTTGAAATCAGCCAAAACGAATAAGAAAATATTTGATAAACTAGTCCGAGAGTCTACTTTGCAAGTAGGAGATAGGATCCTGGTCCGTAATGTCAGTTTATGTGGAAAACAAAAGATTGCAGACAGATGGGGAGCCGACATCCATGTTGTTGTAAAACAAATGGGTGAATTGCCGGTGTATGTGGTCCGACCAGAGAATAAAGACGGGCCTCTCCGAACTCTTCACAGAGATCTTCTGCTGCCCTGTGGGTTTTTGCCTGCACTGGAAGAGAAAGAAACCACCTCTGGGAAGACACCGGTTAGACGACCAAGGACGCGGCAGAATCCTTTCCAGGATGGAGAGAATGAACCGCTACATGTGGAATCTGATGATGAAGATGAATACCCATTGTATTTGCACAAAAATCCCTCAATGAGAGATACAAGAATCATTCAAGTTCATGATTTCTATGACCCAGATAGACCTACAGCTGTACCGATCTCTAGAGAAGAACAAGCGCATGCAGGTTCAAGTTTAAACCCGTATGCTGAAAGTTTTCATCCAAATGCTGCTGAAGCGAGAGAAGACATTGGAGACTTACCTGAAGTGAACCCAACTTCTGCTGAAGAGCAAGAAGATGACATCGGAAACTTGCCTGATATGAATCCAACTAATGATGAGGAGCAAGAAGTTACAGGAAACTTACTGGAAGGCTTAACTGATGTGAATCCAAGTGATGATGATAAAAGAGAAGAGTTTAATGGAACAAGAAACATAGCCATATAAATTGAGACAAAGAATACAGAAGAGAATAATCCACCTTGCTGGGACATTAATGACACTTCTGTACGTCGATCCACGAGGTCGCACAGAGTGCCAGATCGCCTTGAGTACCAAGAACTAGGGAATCCCCTTTCCTCAGTCATACAGTGTGTATTTTATGGATTGAGCACAGCTATTATAAACTCATTAAATGGGTAGGAACATCCTACACATATAAAGAGTCTGATTCCTGATGCCTACCAGGTTGTTTAGGTAATTGCCATGTGAAAATGTGAAGGGACTCACATGTATTCAAGAGGGGAGGATGTAACCCTGTTACAATTCTTATGTACAGAAGGCAATGGGATTAGGAAATGAGTGTTAACAGGAAGTCCCGCCTTGATTGACGGTAGACACCCTGAGAAGGAGATGAGAGCGTCCATTTTGTAAAAGTCGCATGGGGAACTCGAGATTCTTGATTGCTGGACCAACTAAAGTTTATCTCACTATAAAAAGCTTTTGAAGAAGTCTTTAGACCACAGACCGATGACGATTTTCTTTTAAAGAGGAAAAAAAACCCTGGTGAGTTTCTACATATGTATTATTATGAAACGAGACTGTTTAATTGTCTAACATGTGGTATTGAAAAAAAAAATACTGACGCAAAACTGGTATCAGTATTAAAGATAAGGAAAGTATATATATATTTTTATTTTATAAAAATATAAAATAAGAGTATATTTAAACGGTTGATATTTGCAAAGGTATTGAATTCAATTGTGTTTGTATAAAAAAAAAGAAAACCTAAATGGTGTATTTCTATATATATATATATACATATTTATATATACATTATATATATATATATATATATATATATATATATATATATATATATATATATATATATATATATATATAAATTCAATTGATATTGATATACCGATTTTCAAATTACTTTAAGCAAGTTAATTTTGTAAATGGGATAAAAGAAAATATTTGATAACTGTGCAGTGCATATAAAAAAAACGCTTACAAATTATGTAAATAGCAGATCTGTTGTAGACAAAGACAGCAATGGAGGTTAAACGCTTGTGTTAAACGTTGCATAGCAATATGTTTTATTAAAAATATATATATATATAAATATATATATTAAGCTAAAGAGCAGTTCATGTTATTTTGTATGTATGCTAAAGGAAAGTGTTAATTTAAAAATTAAGCGCAACTGAAATTGTGTTGCTGAATTGCAGTAGTAGTTTTTTGTTTAAAAGAAAGCTGCAGTTATTGCAGTAGTTATAGCGTCTTAAAAAAAAAAGACAAATTGCTGAATGTACATAAATGCTGTAATTGGTCATTGTTCTGTGAATTTTGAACCCTGTTAGAATGACTCTCAATTTTCTGACTTAGGTCGGGTTTTTTTTTTTCTGGAGTTGAATTCTCCTGCAAAGGAGTGGTGAGCCTACCTTATTGAAGATACACTGAAGATTTCTACCCTGGAATTTTTTATTTTTTTTTTTCCCTTTTCCTGGAATTTTTTTTGGATTTCAAGGGACTGTTTCATTCTTCTCGAAGTTCTACAGAGTGGTAGGAATATCGACTCATACTACATACACACCAACAAGGACATTGGTTTTAATTAGAACTTCTTATTCCAAACTAACTGTATTATTTTAGACAAGAGGTACTGAATATATGTTTATATGGTAGACCTTTCTGTCTTAATAAATGTATGCTAGCTGTTAAAAAAAAAACACACTGAACATTCTTTTGTTAATTTCTCGTTATACTAACTGCTCATATGAATCTAGAATTATAAGTAGCCAAAGGTGGGTTACATACGCAACCTCTCAGTCCATAGCTCTACTCACTAACACACCCTCAGGTCTAACTACAATGCAACACTGCCACCCAGATCCTCAGGTCTAACCACAATGCACACTTCCACCCAGACCCTCAGGTCTAACCACAATGCAACACTGCCACCCAGATCCTCAGGTCTAACCACAATGCAACACTTCCACCCAGACCCTCAGGTCTAACCACAATGCAACACTGCCACCCAGACCCTCAGGTCTAACCACAATGCAACACTGCCACCCAGACCCTCAGGTCTAACCACAATACAACACTGCCACCCAGATCCTCAGGCCAGGGGTGTCGGAGCCGGGAGGGCCACGGGGGCCAAGGCCCCGTCACTTTTTAACATAAGAAACATGTGCACAGTGGGGTAAAAAGGCGCTCGTACAGCACACAATATTTAATTGCGGTTATACTCTGAGAAAAAAAGAGGCAATAATTAAATCATACAAGCACCTACCTTACTATCCCTAATGTCTAATGATAGTGCAGCTTTCTGTGCCTACCTTCATTTCAGGGTGCATGCATCTGTTGATGGAAGGCAGCCAGTGGACTGGCTGGAGGGAGGTAGCTGCTCCATTCCCAATGGGCAGGACACCCTTCTTGTCTTCATAAAAAGCCTCTAACTGAGTATAGTGCCCCGGAGACTCCAGCTGATGCCTGCAGCAAGACAGTTAAGCATAATTACAATTCAATCTTCCTACAGCTTTAATCTCAAATGGACTTATACCCACATTACTGACCTGTTGCTGTCATCCAATTTTCTATCAGTGATTCATACAACATGACTCTTCTGTCGGCGCATCACTATTGTTCTAAACTCCAGCAGTGGTTATACAACCACAATTAGTTACCGACTACAGCTTTGGTAGCTTTGTCAATGACTTAAGAGAAATTATTCATTTTTATTTAACCCTTTGCAGACAGCCCATTATAATTTCACACAGTCCTGTGACAAGTTATTATTATACAAGTTGTTATTTTTTTTCAAATTATCATAAAAAGCTTAATCAGACTTCAGACAATCAAACACCAGTTAGTCCGGTTTGTAGTTCAAGATCGATATTTTTATTTTGGCGACCACAATGCATTCTACAAGTACAAAGTATTACCTGACAGCATACTAAAATCACCCAGAATGTTTATAAACAAACACAACATTTACTGTAGTGAAATATCTGTGTGGCAAACTTCAGGCATGGTGAACCAATCAAAATGTATTTCACTAAAGCTCCTAACCAATAGAGTTTAGTTTTTGGATGCAGTGCATAATTTCAGTATCTATGGTTGCAGTGTTTACTCAAGATTACCGTAGACCATGGCATCAAAGTGCAATTCTTTACTGGAAATGTTTAGAAATCGTTTTGCAAGACCCAGAACGCTTACTGATCCAAGAAATATGGTAGAAGACATTTTTATAGAAGATGTTGATGGAAAGAATGCCAGAAGGAGAAGAGCATCTCCTGGATTATGAACTTCTTCACACTGATATGAAGATTCTGAAGAGCCTGTGAATGTTCCAGTTCTGCTTGTTTAGTTTTCATTAGATGTTAGTTATGTGAAATAAGCCCTGGTTATAAATATACTAATGTGTGTAAGGATAGTACATTGTCCAATTTTTTAGTGTAGGTTAATGTGTTACGCTTACAATATTGCATCAGACTTTGCTGTTAGTGTTACCTTTTTTTTTTTTTTTTTTTACATTAATAGTCCCTTTTTCATTTTGCCATTTATAAATTTGGTCCTATGTAGTATATTACTTGTATAGCTATTACTTAGTTATTCTAATGTAGTATTTATTTATATTGAAAACGTGTTGTTGTTTAAATATTTTATGGACAAAGTGCACTTTATATTCAAACTAGGTCAGTGTGGGTATACTTGATTATAGAATGAAACTATTGTTTATTTAATAATCTGCAGAGCAACAGCTTTATAGGAATGTATAATTGTGTATATTTTAAGCAGATATGTATACATGCCTGTGGCGGAGTGTCCCGCCCATATATATATATATATATATATGTACACTGTGTTATTATGATTTGTATTATTGTTTGCGGCGCAGATCAATGTGCCTCGTATTTGTTATTGTTTTTATAGTTTAAAAACCTCGTGAGGATGCGTCACTGATCAGCTAGTGATTTATCTGGCTAGCTGACAGTCACGCATCCTTATTAAACTCGTGCAGACGGTGACCATCTCCCGAGTTAATTCATTGATTAATTTTTGCTAATCGGGAGATGGTCACTGTATATAAACCTGCAGCTCTCAACCCTCAGAGAGATTGTGTTAGGAGTGAGAGCGGAGAGAGCGAGGAGAGAGAAAACGAAACTTAGAAATAACTGCTAAGCGTGCTGGTTTACACCAGCACGATAATTATTTGTTTATTTGTTTGGCCCTTGTGCCTTTTTGTTTGTTGTTTGTTTAAATCTTTTGTTTATTTTATTATTTAATAAAACACTGAGCGCCGTTGCGTTCAGCTTCACCCACCCATTCATTGTTTATGTGTCGTTCCTTCCTGGTCCGTGACGTCATCGCAGCAACAGCTCGGCTACAATGCCCTAAAGTTATGTCATGTCAGTTGGCCCTCAAAATGGTAGAATTCTCACCGTCCGCAAAGTGTTAAGACTATAAAGGTTCTTAAATGTAATACATTTAAACACATAGTATTTTACAAAACATTGAAGCGAAAAGGCCCTGTTTTATGAGTCAATATCTCAAAGTTTTAAAATGGAATGGTTAAAGTTACAGCCCATTTGAGATGTAAACATAGTACAGTATCTCACATGCTTTTATAGAAGTGTACGGATTTTAAAACTTTCCTGACCTTGTAGCTCTTTAGCTTGGCACGTGGCCCTAATTACACTTATTATTATTATTATTATTATTTATTTCTTAGCAGACGCCCTTATCCAGGGCGACTTACAATCGTAGGCAAAAACATTTCAAGCGTTACAATACAAGTAATACAATAAGAGCAAGAAATACAATAACAATTCAATAATACAGCAGGTAATAGTGATAGTTACATCAGGATATGATTAAATAGTGATAGTTACATCAGGATGTGATTAAATACAAAGTACTACAGGTTAAAAACTTGGCAGATTACAGTATTATTCTGAAGTACAGGATTAAATGCAGTAAAATAGGGGCTGATAAGAGCAAAATAAAGCACATTTACATGAAGGGTGATAGTGTCCCAGGATACAAACAGAGGAGTTCTACAGGTGCTCTTTGAAGAGGTGAGTCTTAAGTTGTAAGTGACTGGCTTATGTTGGAGTGACTGGCTTTTTATAACTCAGTGCAGAGTGACCTCGGAGGGATTAAAACCTTTGTTTCTGCTTAATAAGCTGTTTTGAGCCTATGTACAAACCATAATCAAACCAATTAAAACTGGTTCTAACTTACTTTTGTTAAAAGTGACATGCTATAACTTTAGGTAAGTGTCACAGAATGCATAATAACACACTACTGGAACATGTGGGCTTTTTCTCATAAACAAGCACCTTGTACACATTGTTCCAGTTAAACAGCACAAGCTCTTATTGTTTCATCTGCCTCGGTTCCTTTTCATTATACAACCTGTTACTTATGCTTCCCATTTAAATGATAAAGTGAGAAATCAAACTGTCTGTGAACATTGTGTGATTTTCCTGTGTTTAATGTAAGCTCTGAATCAACACGGTTAATAAACTCTTAACACTAAGCTGTACATAGCTGGGGCACATCATTAGTTTGCAATCACCAGTCTTGTTGTTCGACCTTGTGATGCATGGGTATACGCTGCCTGTTAGAATTGAGCAAAACTCATAGCACTGTTCTTAAATGTAACTTCTTGTTATCTGGGTTTCTGCTGACATTGATAAAGTGAAGAAGAAACGCAAATGTTAACTTTTAATGTGTTTTGTCTCACACCATGCATCATGCTAGGGAAATAAGACCAAATTTGGTCATGTTACGTAAGCTAGCTGTATATCTGTTCTGTACCAAGTAATTTCTTAGCTCAGCTCAATAACATTTACACTGATACCAGCTCAGAAAATGAACATCTCTGATGCCATGAAAGGTGGGCTCAGCTCAGAAACATCTACACTGAATTCAGCTCATAAAGCTCTACACTGATGCCAGTTCAGAAACTAACATCTCTGTGACATGCCAGCTCAGAAAAAAGAAAACATCTCTGATGCCATGAAAGCTCAGCTCGGCTCAGAAGTAAATAACATCTACACTGATGCCAGCTCAGAACACCATCCACTGAGTCTTGTGTGTGAGATCACTGATGCATAGCCTTTGATTTGCTTTGTTCTTGTTTGCATTTTGATTCCTGAATAAAATATTTTTGATTGACTTTACCTGAAGAAGATTAATTATTTTTAAGAAGAAATCGAACCTCCTACAGAGGTGAGGAAAGAACATCGGCTTGACTAAAACATTTTTATTTGCAGTTCATTTCAATCACTATTATGCCATTCAAAACTCTCCAGGTTTAAAATAATTGTAGTGACTCGATTTTCATTGGTTCGCAATTTTTAAGTGACTCGACTCGAGTCATAGTCTTTATAATAAAATAACCTGCACGATCAGTTTAATTTTCGATAACAGCAGCCGTTCTTCTGATGCATACAAGCCCTGCCTCATTATGAGTGAGAGGATCATGTGACAACAGAGACAGAGAAGAGATTCCCTTTCAAGTCAAAGACGACCACCAACATTATGTATGGGATATTCCTGCCCTTGAGGTAGGTAATGCTGAGCTCTCTATATCAGAGTTGTCGAATGCCCCTTCCTGGGATGACGCACTCGGTCCCGCCCACCGAGGGTATAAAACCGTCACTCACAGGAAGATCTCCCTTTTTCCTTCTCAAGATGGTAAGGTAAGACCTCTGTGTTTAGCTGAGTGATAAGAAATAGCCCTCGAGTCGATTCGGGTCAGTTGTATTTCCCTAGCATTCGTGCTCAAAGCTGGCTGCCGCTTTCCTGGAATCAACGATTCTTGAAAAATGACCGAGTTCTTTTATCTTTCTGTCTTTCAGCGGCTTCCCCGACTGGTGGTGGCCTGCTCTTTTTTACCTGTCTGTCGTATGTAAGCGACTGTCTGTGCAGTCATCCGCGAATGAGTTGTCTTTTCTTCTTGAGAGTAACAGTATCCTCCTCAGGGCCAGGCCTGGCCGTATCCTCGCTGTCGAGTGACCCAGCCGTGCTCTCCTCCTTGGGGCTAGATACTGACGTATCCCCGTTGTCGAGTGGAGCCGCCGGCCAAACCTGACCGCTGCGGTGAGTTGGTTCATGTGCATTCGGTGTACTCTCTCTCTCTCCTTCACTTCTTTCTCATTAGAAATTGTGATATTTTTGTCTGAATAAAACATCACCCACCGCGGCTTCGGCCTCTGTCCCCCCCTGGTACACGCTCCACGCTGACTCCACGCTGACTCCCTTCCTAGCATCTCAAATGCAGTACACAGTGCGCTTGGGACGCACAGGTTATTGCGTAAGCACTGCTCAACCTAGCACATAGCTCACGGTGCTGCACAGTATCAGTGAAAACAGGTTACTCGGTGCGCACGGGGCTCAGCATACCTTGCTGTAACGCTAATGAGTGGACTTACCAGTGTTCAACGTAGTGCGAGCAGTGCCTCAGTGCTAATGCACAAAGTCAGCACCATATCGGGGTCCCTTCCCTCTACAGCCTGCAACTATGCTGTGCCCCGCTGTCGAGATGCTTACGCCGGCTTGTTTCAGCCCGCCTACTCGGTGGGCTGGTAAAAGCAAAACAAAATCAGTTACCTGCATTGCCGTGGTAACTATTATTTTTACCTGTACAGCTTGCGTGGAGTGTGTGTATTTTTGTTTCTTTACTGCCTTGCAGTTTAGAAATAAAAAATAATACAGCGTTATTTCCACCGGGACCCAGCCCTGCTGGCCCCGCTGTTGAGCGGCTTCTGTTGGCTTGTCTCAGCCCGCCTACTCGGTGCGCTGTTTAAAAGCAGTCACACGCGCTGCCGTGGTGACTGCTATTTTACCCTCACAACCTTGCTGTTGTGTGTGTGTATGATGTGTTTTTTCTTCACTGCCCTGCAGTTTTAAAAATAAAATGTGGTATGATATCCACCGGCAGCTCTGGTGCGCCCCGCTGTTGAGTTAGATACGCAGGCTTGCTTTAGCCCGCATACTCAGTGGGCTGGAAAAACAAAACAAAATTATTATTATTATTATTATTTGTTTATTTAGCATACGCCTTTATCCAAGGCGACTTACAGAGACTAGGGTGTGTGAACTATGCATCAGCTGCAGAGTCACTTACAATTACGTCTCACCTGAAAGACGGAGCACAAGGAGGTTAAGTGACTTGCTCAGGGTCACACAAAGAATCAATGGTTGAGGTGGGATTTGAACCGGGGACCTCCTGGTTACAAGCCCTTTTCTTTAACCACTGGACCACACAGCCTCCTATCAGTTAACCGCGTTGCCGTGGTGACTGATATTTTTGTTTCAGCCCGCCTACTTGGCGCGCTTGGTCACCCACCTGGCATGGTGAATGTGTTTCTCCCATAGCCGAATGGCTGGGTATAAGCCTGTATGTTCCTATTACTGCCTTTGCAGTTAAAAAGAAATAACAGGTTGTAGCTCCTTGAGCCTGTGCTCCACCCTGGCATAAGCTATGGTTATCGCCGCTCTGCACCATGGTGCAGCACCGTGTGCTCCCTGTGGCAAAGTGCCCCGCCCCTGTGTGCATTTGTGTGTTCTGTGTATGTATGTATGCGTGCGTATGTTAATGTTGGTGTATAGATTGGTACACGGGATATAAACGGGTCTGTG
Source organism: Acipenser ruthenus (assembly GCF_902713425.1). Classification (NCBI taxonomy): domain Eukaryota; kingdom Metazoa; phylum Chordata; class Actinopteri; order Acipenseriformes; family Acipenseridae; genus Acipenser; species Acipenser ruthenus. Next base: position 31,106,212 of record NC_081195.1, on the reverse strand, counting down.
TTTCACGTGTGTTTAAAGTGTATATTTGTATTTAGGCACGAGGAGAGCACAAATCACTTCACGTGCTGGTTAAATGTAATATGTGAGCACGGGGTTGCACAGAATTAATTCACGTGCTGGGATTCAAGTGAATAATTAATTAGTAATTGAATCCCAGCACAACAGTATATATAGATGCACAGTTTCACTCAGTCGGGGTTGGTGTTCGGTGAGTGGAGAACGGGAGAGAGAGAAGGAGAAAAGAAAGTCAAAAGTAAAGTAAAGTAATTAGTGTTTTCACTCACCGTGTTTGTCCGTTTGTCTGTTCACTGTTTAGTCTGTTTTGTTTGTCTCTTTATTTTGGCGTATAGTGCCGTGTCCCGTGTTTTTGTGTTTCAAACCTTTTATTTTGTTATTAAACGCTGAGTGCAGCCATTGCACTCAGCTCATCACAACCACCGTCTCTTTGTTTGAATTCCTGTCTGGTCTGACGCAACCCACTCTGGCCGTCTTTGTGACACGTGGTGTCATCGTGGGATAGCCGCGCCTCCAAGCGTCAGACCAGGAGGGGTCTGGAAAAAAAAAAAAAAAAAAAAAAGTCAATGGCAGAAGACGCCATCAAACTGCGGGGCTGGTTCCTAGAGAATGCTGGGCTGGAGGCCCAGTCTCTGCCCATAATCGTCCGGGCCCTGTGGATGATGGACAGTGAGAGATGGGAGGCCTATCAGGAGGAACACACCCCAAACACTTTGGAGGAAGGTGTGGAGTTTCTCCTCAGCTACCTGGAGGCAACGATAAAAGGAACAGCAGCCCAGGTAGCAGGCCCACCAGCAGAGGGTGAATGCCTGCTGTCCCCATCTCCACCAGCAGAGGGTGAGTACCTGCTGTCCCCATCTCCACCAGCAGAGGGTGAATGCCTGCTGGTTTTGCCTCCACAGCCCAAATGGGAGGAGCCTGAGCGTCCACAGCCCAAATGGGAGGAGCCTGAGCATCCACAGCCCAAGCGGGAGGAGCCTGAGCGTCCACAGCCCAAGCGGGAGGAGCCTGAACGTCCTACGCCTGAGTGGGAGGAGCCCGAACATCCTACGCCTGAGTGGGAGGAGCCCGAACGTCCTACGCCTGAGTGGGAGGAGCCCGAACGTCCTACTCCTGAGTGGGAGGAGCCCGAACGTCCTACGCCTGAGTGGGGGGAGCCCGAACGTCCACAGCCCAAGAGGGGGGAGTCGGTGCGTCCACAGCCCAAAAGGGAGGAGTCGGTGCGTCCACAGCCCAAAAGGGAGGAGTCGGTGCGTCCACAGCCCAAAAGGGAGGAGTCGGTGCGTCCACAGCCCAAAAGGGAGGAGTCGGTGCGTCCACAGCCCAAAGGGAGGCAAGTCGGGGCTTCCACAGCCCTGGGACCCAAGCCACCAGCAGAGGGAAAATGCCTGCTGGTTCAGCCCCAAGAGCTGGAAGGGGAGGGGTTACAGGCTCAACCCCCTGAAAATTTTTGGGGGGGAGAAGGGCAGGATGCTGGTGTCCCCCAGCAGCCTCTCGCTATGCTGCTGAAGGCAGCACGGCGTGCACATGCCCAGCCGCCACAGCAGAGGGAGCCAGCACCGCCAGGAGCAGAGGAGCTGGAGCTGCCTCTACCTCCACCACCTCCAGGAGCAGAGGAGCAGGAGCTGCCTCTGCCTCCACCACCTCCAGGAGCAGAGGAGCAGGAGCTGCCTCTGCCTCCGCCACCACCACCGCAAGGAGCAGAGGAGCAGGAGCTGCCTCTGCCTCCACCACCTCCAGGAGCAGAGGAGCAGGAGCTGCCTCTGCCTCCGCCACCACCACCGCAAGGAGCAGAGGAGCAGGAGCTGCCTCTGCCTCCGCCACCACCACCGCAAGGAGCAGAGGAGCTGGAGCTGCCTCTGCCTCCGCCACCGCCCGGAGCAGAGGAGCAGGAGCTGCCTCTGCCTCCACCACCGCCAGGAGCAGAGGAGCTGGAGCTGCCTCTGCCTCCACCACTGCCAGGAGCAGAGGAGCTGGAGCTGCCTCTGCCTCCACCACCGCCAGGAGCAGAGGAGCTGGAGCTGCCTCTGCCTCCACCACCGCCAGGAGCAGAGGAGCTGGAGCTGCCTCTGCCTCCACCACCGCCAGGAGCAGAGGAGCTGGAGCTGCCTCTGCCTCCACCACCGCCCGGAGCAGAGGAGCAGGAGCTGCCTCTGCTGCCCGTACCTCCGCAGGGAGTACGGTGGCCGGAGCCCCAGAAAGGGGAGCTGCCGGCCACGAAGAAGGGGGAGGAGGTCTGGAGACCACTTTCCCCAGCAGCAGTTTCGCTGCAGGAGTTCTTGTGGCCGGAGCCCCACAGGAGGGAGCTGCCGGCTACGAAGAAGGGGGAGGTCGGGGGACCACCTGCCCCCGCAGCTTTTTCGCTGCAGGACAGGACCAGCATGCTGTCAGCCGTGCCACTACCGGCAGGGGAGCTGACAGCATTTCCAGCCATGGGCCCACTGAAGCCTCCCTTCCCAGCCCGAGACTTTGGCCTGGACTGCTGGGTATTTAAGGGGGGAGGTGGCCGTTGAGGCCATGTGTGCTGCGCACAAGGGGGGGTATATGTGGCAAAGTGCCCCGCCCCTGTGTGCATTTGTGTGTTCTGTGTATGTATGTATGCGTGCGTATGTTAATGTTGGTGTATAGATTGGTACACGGGATATAAACGGGTCTGTGTTTCACGTGTGTTTAAAGTGTATATTTGTATTTAGGCACGAGGAGAGCACAAATCACTTCACGTGCTGGTTAAATGTAATATGTGAGCACGGGGTTGCACAGAATTAATTCACGTGCTGGGATTCAAGTGAATAATTAATTAGTAATTGAATCCCAGCACAACAGTATATATAGATGCACAGTTTCACTCAGTCGGGGTTGGTGTTCGGTGAGTGGAGAACGGGAGAGAGAGAAGGAGAAAAGAAAGTCAAAAGTAAAGTAAAGTAATTAGTGTTTTCACTCACCGTGTTTGTCCGTTTGTCTGTTCACTGTTTAGTCTGTTTTGTTTGTCTCTTTATTTTGGCGTATAGTGCCGTGTCCCGTGTTTTTGTGTTTCAAACCTTTTATTTTGTTATTAAACGCTGAGTGCAGCCATTGCACTCAGCTCATCACAACCACCGTCTCTTTGTTTGAATTCCTGTCTGGTCTGACGCCACCCACTCTGGCCGTCTTTGTGACACTCCCCTGTACTGCTCTTCTGGTTGCCTACCACAGCCACTCGAGCCTTTGTATCCACCCGGTGTATGCTATGTGCTAACTCAGGTTGTGTTGACTTCACGCGGTTAAGGCTGGGCGACTCTCAGTCGGCGCCCTCAGTGTTTAGATGCTTCATGCCTCAGTGCTTAGCGCCACAGCATGTGAATAACACCTACACTTGGTGCCCCGATGCTTCGGTGCACCAGTACTGTATTCTACCTCACTCAGTGTCCTCGGTGAGTCTACACCCTTGGTGCCTGAGTGCTTCAGTACACGGCTGAGCTGTACGCGGCGCTGGGCCTGGCCAGGCAGCAGGCTCAAGCCCTTGCTGTGGCCCTAGCCCAGCCGGCCCCGGAGCTGACCCCGCCTGCACCGGTGGTTGCCCCGGATGTTACGTGCTGGCATCTGCCATACTCGCCAGGCTGTCCGGCCGGGCGAATAGTTTATCACACTGGGCTGAAAGAACGTGGATTCCACGTTGCTAATCGTCTAGTGCACAGGAAGTATCTCCGCTTCGCCTTACAGGGGAGCGTCCTGAGTTTTCTGTGCTGTGGTTCAACCTCTCCTTAGCCCCCCGCACGTTTCAAAGTGCATGGATGCCATTCTAGCTCCCTTGCGGCTGCAAGTGATCAGGGTGATGAATTAGCTGAACGACTGGTTGATCTGCCCAGTCGCAGGAAGGAGCAGCGGCCCACACAGTGCAAGCCTACCTGTCGGACGACAGAGTGGCTGCCATTTGCAACTGTCTGGCCCTGTTCAACAAGGGTTCACAGTATAATTGGTGTTGTGTTAAAAACTATTGGGTCTGATGGCCTCGGCTTCATCACCCACCCAACTAGGGTTACTCCACAAGCGCCCGATCCAAGTGTGGCTCAGTGCCTTAGCCTACACCCCAAGCGTGACAGACACAAATCCCACCTCAGCCACTGACTCATTGTGTGACCCTGAGCAAGTCACTTAACCTCCTTGTGCTCCGTCTTTCGGGTGAGACATAATTTTAAGTGACTGCAGCTGATGCATAGTTCACACACCCTAGCCTCTATAAGTCGCCTTGGATAAAGGCGTCTGCTAAATAAACAAATAATAATAAACAAATAATAAATGGCATCTAATGTTTATAAAGTGACGTTTCACCAAAAACCTTTTGAAATGTAAATAGTGAACTTTTAATTGACTAAGCGAGTGCTTTGCTGACTTTTGATTAATATTACAAAATAAATCAGAGGGAGGTCAAGTTGAACAAACACATATTTAATTTGCAGAGTTAAACATAAATGTTCCATTAACAATGACTTTCTCCGCTTTCACTGACAAGACCCCCCCCCCCCCCCCCCCCATTTATTCTTAATGTTTCACTGAAGTTAATGTTCTCGCTCAGGGGGGGAATTCTCAACAAAAAAGTGCAGGTACTCATATGCGCAGCCGGTACACAATACATTTATGAATACAAAATAAGCCTTAAAAAAATAACTGATAAAATCTAACCATTTTAATCATAAACAAAGAAGCTGAAAATACTGAAAGCTTTGTACCCTCTGCTTGTATCACTCGGTCACGTACTGTAATATAGCACTTAAGTTAAACCTTGAATGATAAGTATTAAGAAATATTACATTGTTTCAAGATATCCTAAAGGGGGGGATGTTACACAAAATGTGTATAAAGAAAACAACTGTGCTATAAACAAATGATACAAAAAGATCCAAGTCAAACAATGCGCAATACGGGCTGAAATACCCCTCTATTTTTTAATGTACCAGGCACTACTCTTAAAAAAATGACTTGGCCTTGGCTACATTGATAACCTTGGATTAGAATCCTGTTTTGTTTTTTGTTTTTTTACAGATTACTTATCCTACAATATATTCTGTGTGCTTCTCTGTTGTGTTTCTGTGTAGATAGATGAATTATAACATGGTCTATTCCAGAAAAATGTTTGTATATTTCAGACAGAAACAGTAGAAAAGTATGCATCAGGTTTTATATATGTATTTATTTATTTTTAATCTCTGGCATTACACATTCTCATAAAGTAATATCATTACTGTGGTTTACGTATGCCTTTACACGCAAGTGCAAACTCAGATTTAACTTAAATAAACTGTAGAAAAGGAGGCATTGTACATTTACAGTCCTCATAACAGAAAATACTATGATCACAACAAAACAAAACGTTGATCACTGTGTGTGTGTGTGGCTGCTGGCTGTCCCCAGGACAAATGATATGGAGCATCTTTCGGGTTATATGTTGGAGAGCAAGCTTTTTAAAGTCCTGCACCTACCTGACTTGGTTCTCAAGGAAGTGCATGTATCTGTACAGCAGGGTGTAGGAAGGAGACAGAATCCCCACAGACTTCATCCGAGCCCCTCTTTCCAGCGCACTCTCCACCGGCATGTTCGCAAAGCACGCAAGCCCAAAGTAACTGCCTTTGCGGAAATAGCTGGAGAAGACAGGACAGTAATACAAACCAGAAGTTGTGAAATTCTGAGCGTGTTTTTGAGGGGACATGATGCTACAGGCACGCAGACTAGTAACATACACCCCTTGACACAGCTGTAAATATAAAAGTAGAAGTACACTCATACTAAAAGAAAATTATTTGACAAACATTTCGACAATATGTCTTTCTCAATGTCTTCAATGTTGAAACTACAGCTATCTTGAACAGCAACACTGTAATAGTAGTTCAATCTTATTTTTTTATTCATAATAAGTCCTTATTATGCCACTGTCCACAATTAACAAAAGTGCAATAAATTATGCATTGCTTTCAATTTCAAATACACAAGACTGTAAATATGAACTTAAAACACCAAAAAAGCTCCAGAAACATTTATATACAGTCTGTAGGGTGACAACGTACCCTTATACCTACAACATATATCAGTTGAACGTTTTTTCTCTCTACCAATATTAGCCCTGGTGTACTGTTCAGTGTGGTGCAGTTTTTTGTAGAAATTGTCTTAAACATGAAAAACAAGAAAAAACGAATCACAAGAATACATTAATTAAAACAACAAATAAAAATGTTAAAGGGGTTAAACATATAAGGGCAAACTTACATGAAGTCTGAAGAGATTCTATGGGATCCGCTGGCCATAGACTTAAACTCTACTCCGACCAGGTCAGCGTCCTGAGGCAAACACCATTCCACTATGTTACCTGGCAACAGAAAAAGAAAGAATCACACCAGAGCTAGCCTGCATCATACAGCTTTCAAACTGTCACACCGTCCAGTGCATTCTTTGTATGCAAGGCCTGCCGCGCTGAATGCAGAGCTGTAGAAGTTCAGTAGTTAGGTGAACTCGCTCCTGATTTCCTTCTGGTGTGAAGAAAACTATAGCAAGCAGTCCGGCGCTAGTGTGCTTTCCCACAGTATTACCAGCTAGTATGAAAACACTATTACAGGAGATGGTGTTCCTGTTTTGTTTGTGCCAAGCATGGACTGGCACAATTCAACAAGGGCATATTGAATTGACTGCTGATACTACAAATGCTTATTCTAGGTTATCTGTTTGTTTGGATGATGTTGTTTGGATGACTAAAAATTATTATTCTACTTTTGGTAGGCACTAGGAAACAACTTCAAACTACATCACTATCCCTGACCTTCTGTGGTCGTGACATTGTTGTATCCACTTCAATCAGGAATCTGGGAGTAATCTTAGATTCGCCTCTTAGTTTTGAGACTTATTAAACATAGAGTTCGCTCTTACCTTTTATAGAAGGATGCTGAGATTTGATCCATTCTTTTGTAACATCACGTATTAATTACTGTAATGCATTGTTGATTGGGCTGCTTTCTCACCTGGTGATTTGGTTACAACTGGTCCAAAATGCAGCTGAATGAATATTGACTGGTACAAAAAGGACTGAGCATATTACACCTTTTTTGGAAAATTTTCATTGGCTGCCTGTCAAGTTTCGTATTAAATTTAAGATCTTACTCTTGACTTTTAAGGCTGTTTGAAGAATGGGGCCTACATATTTCTCTGAATTGCTGTATCCCTATATCCCTAGATGTCAACACGCTCTTCAAGTTTTAACATAGAACCGCCGGATTTTCGAACTACCTAGAACTGCCACGTGGGTCACTGTGACCCATACATTTTTAAATTGCTTCGTTATGAAAATTAAAGACAGACATACTACCGGATACAATTGAAAAGTTTTAGCCTACTCATGAACATCATATCAAAAATTTGCATCGCAGAAACACCATATTTAAATGGAAAATTAAACATAAAGGCATTATTTTTAAAATGAGCGCATATACAGCACGACTACAAACAGTGAAAAAATATAACAAAATATACATTTCAAAAGAAACAGATATGTACATATACCCGGGTACAGGTGTAAACGGGTACATGTACACACAAAACTATAAAACCAAAATCATTGTTTCTAATACTACATAAAAAGAAAATATAACACTACTTCCGGTATGATGACTGCAATGTACTCTATGGAGGAGCGTACACGTCTGCCAGCTGACTGTGCCTGCATCCAGGAGCTGTGTTAACATAGACGCAGTTCCATTGAACACTATTGTGTAAACACGTGTAAACTGGTACATATAAACCTGTAAAACCAAAATGTTTTTTTTTTCTAACAGTAATATAAAAAAAGAATATATAACATTTCATATTAGGCACATAAGTTGTTATCCTACCTGTCATTTCAGTTTGCTGTGTGTCTACTTTCAAGATTAAATATTTCCTTCTGATATATTTCCAGTTGCATTTGTGGAGCAAAACGAAAGATTGATGTCTCCCAGGTACATTGAAAAATAAGCAACTAGGCTTTCACTGAATTTGCATCTTGAGAAATCCACAATCATAGCAATCTCTGTCTCGTAGTCAGTCTACAAACAAAAAAAGGCTTGAAATAAAAAACAAAAAACACGTGTGCTAGGTGGAGGGGGCGAGTCTTGTTTGCTGCATTTACAAAAAAAAAAAAAAATAGAATATCTTAGGTTATATTAAAAAAAAGATTGTAATGCATGGGTCACATTGACCCACGTGGCGGTTCTAGGTAGAAATGTTTATAACTTTATAATTTTTGCGATTCTGGCTATCAAACGTAGGGTTGCCAATCGTTCTGGTTTTGCCTGGATTGTTCTCTTTTTGAAGTAGCTGTCCTGGGAAGTCTGTAAGACTTCTGGTGTCCCGGTTTTTTGTAAGCCAGAGGTGGGAACCCTAATCAAACGCGGTCTGGAACCCTCCCTCCCCCCGGACGGCGCTCGGCCAATTGTGCGCCGCCCCCTGGGAGCTCCCGTCCTCGGTCGGCAAAGGAATAGCCTGGACTCGAACCGACGACGTCCAGACTGTAGGGCGCATCCTGCACTCTACGCGAGTGCTTTTACTGGATGCGCCACTCGGGAGCCCCCGTAATTTTTAGTATTTTAATTGTTGTAATTAATGTTTTAATTTTTATTTATTTTGTAAAGCACTTTGGGATGGTTTGCCATGAAAGGCGCTGTATAAAAATGAATTGATTGATTGATTTTGTACCACATCCACCAAGTTAGAATTGTCCATTTTTTTCTTGATTTGTAGATATAGCTTCATTCATACAGTATGTTATGACCCTGTCCCAGGATTAGCCCTATTTCTTGTAGTATATGACCACAGTCCATTCTTTAGCACATTTATTATCCCTTGTGGGTGACGCATATCACCCCACCTATGGTAATATAGTTCCAATAAGAATATACAGTGCCTTGCGAAAGTATTTGGCCCCCTTGAACTTTGCGACCTTTTGCCACATTTCAGGCTTCAAACATAAAGAAATGAAACTGTAATTTTTTGTGAAGAATCAACAACAAGTGGGACACAATCATGAAGTGGAACGAAATTTATTGGATATTTCAAACTTTAACAAATAAAAAACTGAAAAATTGGGCGTGCAAAATTATTCAGCCCCCTTAAGTTAATACTTTGTAGCGCCACCTTTTGCTGCGATTACAGCTGTAAGTCGCTTGGGGTATGTCTCTATCAGTTTTGCACATCGAGAGACTGAAATTTTTGCCCATTCCTCCTTGCAAAACAGCTCGAGCTCAGTGAGGTTGGATGGAGAGCATTTGTGAACAGCAGTTTTCAGTTCTTTCCACAGATTCTCGATTGGATTCAGGTCTGGACTTTGACTTGGCCATTCTAACACCTGGATATGTTTATTTGTGAACCATTCCATTGTAGATTTTGCTTTATGTTTTGGATCATTGTCTTGTTGGAAGACAAATCCCCATCCCAGTCTCAGGTCTTTTGCAGACTCCATCAGGTTTTCTTCCAGAATGGTCCTGTATTTGGCTCCATCCATCTTCCCATCAATTTTAACCATCTTCCCTGTCCCTGCTGAAGAAAAGCAGGCCCAAACCATGATGCTGCCACCACCATGTTTGACAGTGGGGATGGTGTGTTCAGGGTGATGAGCTGTGTTGCTTTTACGCCAAACATAACGTTTTGCATTGTTGCCAAAAAGTTCGATTTTGGTTTCATCTGACCAGAGCACCTTCTTCCACATGTTTGGTGCGTCTCCCAGGTGGCTTGTGGCAAACTGTAAATGACACTTTTTATGGATATCTTTAAGAAATGGCTTTCTTCTTGCCACTCTTCCATAAAGGCCAGATTTGTGCAGTATACGACTGATTGTTGTCCTATGGACAGAGTCTCCCACCTCAGCTGTAGATCTCTGCAGTTCATCCAGAGTGATCATGGGCCTCTTGGCTGCATCTCTGATCAGTCTTCTCCTTGTATGAGCTGAAAGTTTAGAGGGACGGCCAGGTCTTGGTAGATTTGCAGTGGTCTGATACTCCTTCCATTTCAATATTATCGCTTGCACAGTGCTCCCTGGGATGTTTAAAGCTTGGGAAATCTTTTTGTATCCAAATCCGGCTTTAAACTTCTCCACAACAGTATCTCGGACCTGCCTGGTGTGTTCCTTGTTCTTCATGATGCTCTCTGCGCTTTAAACGGACCTCTGAGACTATCACAGTGCAGGTGCATTTATACGGAGACTTGATTACACACAGGTGGATTCTATTTATCATCATTAGCCATTTAGGTCAACATTGGATCATTCAGAGATCCTCACTGAACTTCTGGATAGAGTTTGCTGCACTGAAAGTAAAGGGGCTGAATAATTTTGCACGCCCAATTTTTCAGTTTTTTATTTGTTAAAAAAGTTTGAAATATCCAATAAATTTCGTTCCACTTCATGATTGTGTCCCACTTGTTGTTGATTCTTCACAAAAAATGACAGTTTCATATCTTTATGTTTGAAGCCTGAAATGTGGCAAAAGGTTGCAAAGTTCAAGGGGGCCGAATACTTTCGCAAGGCACTGTAGATCCAAAAGGGAGGAAAACATTGGAACTGAATGGATATCATGACAAAGACAATAAATAATTTGAATTTGGAGTTTTTTCTGAATAAAAACCAATCATAATCTAAGAGGAATGTAATATCAGATCAAATGGTCTGTCAACCAGTAAAATTGTTCAGATGTTTTAATGGAACTAGTTTTTTTTTTTTTAAATGTAGTCGTTGCCATTTTTTTTAGAATGTCCAATTATTTTGCTAAGCTCAGCTCAACGCTACCAAACCTTGCGCTGACTTGGGAGGGGCGAAGACGAACACACACTGTCCTCCGAAGCATGTGCCGTCAGCCGACCGCCTCTTTACACACTGCAGACTCAGCATGCAGCCACCTCGGAGCTACAGTGTCGGAGGACAACGCAGTTCTCGGGCAGCTTACAGGCAAGCCCGCAGGCGCCCGGCAAGACCACAGGGGTCACTGGTGTGCGGTGAGCAGAGGGCACCCTGGCCGACCTAAGTCCTCCTGGAAGTCAAGATGTGCTGTATTAATACCAGCAGAATAAGGTAACCCCAGGTTCAAGCAGCAGTTGTGATGGTGACCAAACATGTTTGAGCGGCCTACTGTTGTGTAAAATATTTGCTTAAAATTAAACGTTGCATTCAAGAAATTTTGAACAACGAAAAATAAAAACACACTTAAGGTTTGTGTGTTGCACACATGCATTAACAAAATGCCCTGAAAACTTAAAATAAAGAAAATAATTATAACGAAGGGCAGAAATGCAGCAAAAGGTCTCTGAAAATAGTTTTCTTTGTGAACTCCAAGAAGCCAATGTTGCCTTTCGCTACTCAAACCGTAGGGTGTCTAAATAAATAATAATAATAATAATAATAATAATAATAATAATAATAATAATAATAATAATAATAATAATAATAATAAACTTTTTTGTATAGCGCCCTTAAAAGCAGTCATCTCAGAGCACTTCACAGGTAATAGTACAGCAATAAATAAACAGATTATACATAAAAAAGCACAAGGAAATAAAACAATCATAAAAATGCCTTTCTAAAAAAGTAAGTCTTAAATTAGCTTTAGAAACACTCAGAGAAGCTGAGTCCCTGATCTCTAGTGGAATAGAGTTCCATAATTTGGGGGCATAGCAACAGAAGGCCCTGTTGACCATAGAGCCCAGGCGAACAGGCGGGACACACAGCAGTCTGAGGTTGCGAGTGGGAGTGTAAAAAGATAAAAGATCTGACAGATAAGTCAGAGCTAGCCCATGAACAGCCTTATATGTCAGCATTAAAATTTTAAAATCAATTCTAAAAAATAAAGTGTTGAGTCAGAATAGATTTTCATTGTTTGTTGCATCTTTAGCAGCCTCATCTGAACCAGATATATTCGCTTACATTGTTTACCTTCAGGAGACTGAGGATGATTTAATTGCGCAAAATTTCTCAAATATAAAATGTTACGTTAATTGCAGTCATCAGCTGCATAGATTACCTATTCAACAGAATGGGGCAACAAACAAGTGAGTACTAACATAAGTTACTATTTTAATATCACTTTAGTGTCTTAACAAGTTGTTGTATTTTAAGCATTAGGAGCAACCAACCTAAAGTGGCACCCAACAATTGGATCTGACAACTATTTTATTTTTGGCCTAGGAGCCAGTCTGGAGCCCTGTCTAGGTTGCTGGTTGACAAACATACATCATTTTTTGAATAAATAGTTATAATTAAGTATTTTTCTTTCTGTGGCCAATAGTTATCTTTATATATGTATCAGTAAAATTACACAACGCCATGTTGTGTGTGCAACAACTTATGTATATACAGTCTGAAGCCTACTACAGAGGTTGGGCAACAAAAAAAAGATTCATCTGGGAAATGCTGCACACAGTTTTCTGTAATCAGGACTGATTGATTTGTTTTACCAATCTCTCACATATACAGCCACACCAGCATCTCCAGCTTTGTCTAAGTGTGCAATCTGTATAACAGACTAGCCCTCATAACTTGCAAGCAGCAACAAAGAGGAACCACTCTCAACATGACATAAGGAGATAGGCTTTCTGTGCCCCACTGAAGAGGTTTACTCCCTTTCAGGATACTACCTGATTGGCTGACTTGCATTAGTTTACCAAGGGCAGGTTAAGCCAGTGGTGACTGTCAGACAAAAACATGGGTACTTCTAGCTCTGCTTCAGATTCTTTGTCAATAGAGCCTTTAGAACTTTACAATGACAAACCGCATGCAGGGTGTTCAGAATGGGAGGTTGAATTCTACAACAGCAACAATCTTGTAATTATAAAGCCGCATCCGTTCCGAATGTAGGGTTAGAAATTAACTAAGGGCTAATATTGATTGAAACTGAATTTACCACACAAGTTGTAAAATAGATTGTGTTTGTGTAGCATCAGAACAACTAGGCTATATTAAGAATGCTGTTTAGGAGAAGAACCAAGTTGCAGTTTGACATGCAAGGTGAAAGAGAAGTGAGTGTGTGTCTAAACTGGCTGCACTTTAGTGAGGTGAAAGAGAAGCACATTACAAAAGAACTAAAATAAGAGACAATTCAATAATAACTAAATAGTCAAAACGACAGAATGGCCAATAATAGAATGCCTTTAATCTAGATTTTAAAACGTCCAGTGAACCAGAGTCCTTGACAGAGAAAGGGAGGGAATTCCAGTCTGAAGACTACTGTACAACAGACAGAAGGCTGTGTAGTTACATTTCAAAAGGAAATTCAGTTACAGAAAATTGGCACCAGCTACAATGATGCAACATCTAATTTGCAATCTACTGTTGAAGAAATGTCTAAGATTACAACAGACGTTATATTGTACATGAGTTCTATAGCATGAAGCATAGATAAATACACAAACTTGCCAAAAAATGAATGTGATGACCGCATGCCATTTGATCCATTAGACTTACAGTACATTCTGAAAGCTAGGGGTGTTTCCGTTTCATTTCCTAATTGTTTAAACTTCAAGATTAAAAATGTTTAAACTTTAACATATTGGGAATGTTTGTACCCAACCAGGAAAGCCATCAAAAGAAACCCTTTTTATAAATGACTGCAGCACGTATTTGTGAAGAACTCGATGTTGAAAAGCATTTCATGTTATATTTAAATTGAATATGAAATAAATAATAATAATAATAATAATAATAATAATAAATTATTATTATTATTATTATTATTATTATTATTATTTATTTCTTAGCAGACGCCCTTATCCAGGGTGACTTACAGTCGTAAACAAAAATACATTTCAAGAATCACAGTACAAGTAATAATACAATTAAGAGCAAGATAAATACAATGACTTTGGTTCTAGCAAGTACAAGTATGACAAAATACAATTCAATAACGGAGCAGATAAGTGTCAGTGATAGTTACATCAGGATATAATTAAATACAAAATACTACAGATTAAATGACACTTGACGGATTACAGTACTCTAAAGTACAGGATTAAATGCAGTAAAATAGGGGGCAGATAAGAGCAAGTAAAGCGCATTTAAGGAAGAGTGATAAGTGTCCAGAGGGAAAGAAAATAGGAGTTCTACAGGTGAGTCTTGAGGAGGCGCCGGAATGTGGTCAGGGACTGGGCAGTTCTGACATCTGTAGGAAGGTCATTCCACCACTGCGCGGCGAGGGTGGAGAAGGAGCGGGCTCTGGAGGCAGGGGAGCGTAGAGGAGGTAGAGCCAGTCTTCTAGTGCAGGAGGAGCAGAGAGATCGAGTGGGGGTGTAGGGAGAGATGAGGATCTGGAGGTAGCTGGGTGCAGTCTGGTCAAGGCATCTGTAGGCTAGTACAAGAGCCTTGAACTGGATGCGAGCGGTGATCGGGAGCCAGTGGAGTGAGCGGAGCAGTGGAGTTGCGTGGGAGAAGCGAGGCAGAGAGAACACCAGGCGAGCAGCGGGGATCTGGAAATTACAAACGCTAAGGCTAACACCAATATTTGACCTGTGTATTTTTGTTAATGAGTAAACGTCTAGACAACATTTTAAAATACTTGACTAACGTTTGAACACTGTAAGCAGTGTGAGAGTTGTGTGCAACTTTTCAGCAACAAGAAGGCTCTGCGGCACTTCACAAGGGGCATGATAGCAGGAGCCCGTACAACCTGCCTGGCACTCGTGGCTCTATTGACTAATATGTCGTTTGCTGAAAAACCCTTGGTACAGTACAACTGGATCATGATGCATCAAGCCTGTAGGTGTGTGTAAAGTGGGCCAAATCACAGACACACTGGTGTGGAGTAGTGGTTAGGGCTCTGGACTCTTGACTGGAGGGTCGTGGGTTCAATGCCTGGTGGGGGATACTGCTGCTGTACCCTTGAGCAAGGTACTTTACCTAGATTGCTCCAGTAAAAACCCAACTGCATAAATGGGTAATTGCATTTAAAAAAAATAATGTGATCTCTGTATAATATGAAATAGTGATATCTTGTAACAATTGTAAGTCGCCCTGGATAAGGGCGACTGTTAATAATAATAATAAAACACAACCGTTTCCACTCATAAAATGTGTCAGGTGACTAGGGATGGGAATTTTAAACATTTAAATATATAAACTGCAAAGAAGTGGTTAAACGTTGAATAATGTGACAAATTTCACCAAACGCATAATTTTTAATATATTAATTTTAATAATTTCATGCTGTAGTGGGCGTGGCATGATATGGTATCAACTCCACGGTGTAAAAGTTAATGACAAGCGTTTTTTTTCTGAAGTTTGTTATATAATTTTAATAAAATGGCATCCCTGTGAATATGTATTAATTCAATATTAATTCAAAGAACGCATATGTGCAAATAAATGATGTATAGGCTTTATACCAGTACACTTTTACACAAATCGTTTGTTAAAAAACATGTCCTTGAGATCTATGTAATTTATCAACAGAAGGTGATATTTAAAATGTATATGTATGGATTTCCAGTTTGTGGCACAAAGCCCTGAACAGTAGCATTAATATAACAATGTACTGGAATTTGTGCATTTGATAGATTCTGTAACACATGCAGCTGTGTTTTTGTATAATTAATTTTGTTTTATTCTTTGTTTATTTTATTCACTTTGTGCCTCCAGGTTCAGCACAGGTACATATCAATAGTGCAATACAAAGAGAGACATTTACGAAGATAAAAAATAATAATACTAATGCTTTTAAAAAGACCAAATTCCCATTGGGCTTTTCTTTTTAGATTCTATTGATTTTTTTTTAGTATTACATGCAGGACAGCTGTTATAAGATTGTTACCTTTATTAAAAATGTGCACGGATGAATCTTAAATTAACCAATCAAAAATTTGAATCGAGTAACCGTCCTAATTTCAATATATATTTTGGTGTGTACGTGTTTTTTTTTTTACTTGGTAGTTAAGTCTTTGTGATGTTAAAACGTTATTTGCTTTTTTAGGGTTTTTTTGCTTCAAAAATACTAACCAGGGCTGTCAGTATACATTAGAATATAATATAAATAGTGTGTGTGTATGTAGATATTAGTGGTGTAAATCAAACCCTGACACTGACATCAATTATCTTGCAAATTCTCACAGTGATTATCGATCATTAGAGTTAAAATGCTTAAAAAACAAACTAAAAAACTAAAAAAAACTAAAAAACATCCCTCACAGTAACAGTTTAAAGGAACAATAAGTCCTCTTTTTATACAGCACAGAATAAAAAAACTCATTCAAACAAATCCTGATGTTTTAAGACATGTTTGATAAATACATTGGCATTTAAATATAGCACTCTCCAATTTTCATATTCCTGCCGTCACTAGCCTTTGCCTTGTTTTGTGTAAAATCTGACTAATTTCCAGTGTAAGCATAACAGTAAATTAAGAAGAAAAATTAACCCCACTGTCCAAAGGAGAAAAAAAACAAGGTTTGAAAACTAAATTAACATTATGGCCTATTCACATGGAAATATTTCGATCTCTCTTTTTTTTTCAATTTGCTGTTGGTTACAATTGATGAATTGACCCAGCTTCTGCTAGCGAAAGCAGCAGTCCCTTCCTGCCGCGACTGCAGAGATGCATTTCACTTTTTGCTGTCATATTTAATAAAATCTTTACATGACTTTGCATAGCCACTTAGATTTGCATTATCTTCAGTGAATACAACTGTATCGTCATTTTTCCAAGCAGTACGTGAGAGGTAGCCTACCCTTTCCTGCAACTGAACTTTCGACAGCGACAACTCCAGTTGATCATTTTATTTTATGTTGAATATGTATAATATGTGTAATATCTCTTTCATACATAGAGGAGGCTGTGTGGTCCAGTGGTTAAAGAAAAGGGCTTGTAACCAGGAGGTCCCCGGTTCAAATCCCACCTCAGCCACTGACTCATTGTGTGACCCTGAGCAAGTCACTTAACCTCCTTGTGCTCCGTCTTTCGGGTGAGATGTAATTGTAAGTGACTCTGCAGCTGATGCATAGTTCACACACCCTAGTCTCTTTAAGTCGCCTTGGGTAAAGGTGTCTGCTAAATAAGCAAATAATAATACATGGATGTTGATTTATTATTAATAGACTTACTGCCCCCATCGCAAACAAGATATGTAGAATATCTCTTTCATACACATATAGGCCAAATCAATCTACATACCACGTCGCAACCAAAAACGCATCACATACTGGCGTGCTGAGAGAAGCGTTTCTCCCACGTGGATTCGCTTACACTTACACAGTATTACTCAGGCCCTACCTGTGTTACACGGCTGTGAAAAACGTGACACAGGCCATGAAATTCATTCTTCACCGTGAAAACTGTGTATTTTGTGTACTTTTACCCTGCACTTAAATCCAATTAAGTTATGTGTGTAACCTTCCAGGTTCCTGATGTGATTATCAGCTTGTTTCAAAAAGAAAACTGGACAGGATTTATTGATTGACACAGCAGCCAATAACCACTCTGGGCTCGCCTCACGAGGTATGACACAGGCCCGGTTTTTGGGATGGAACCGCATAATAGTCTTGCGTTTTGATTGGTCCATGTCTGTCACATGAATATGTCGTCACAGGAGTGGGAAAGCTTGAAGGCATTTTTAACATCAGAGAGGAGAGAAAGAGAGAGAGAGAGAGAGAGAGAGAGAAGAGAGAATAAAAATAAAATATTTGCTTGCTTAATAGACGTTAAAAAAGCTTTTGACTCAATTTGGCATGATTATTTTACAAACTTAAGAGGTGTAGGGGGTAAAGTATATGAAATTGTTAAATCTATGTATACAGAAAATAAATGTGGGGTTAAGGTTGGCAATAAAATAACACAATTTTTCTCACAAGGGCAGGGAGTGAGACAAGGTTGCAGTCTGAGCCCAACACTTCAACATCTATATGAATGAGCTAGCCACAGTGCTGGAGCAGTCTGCAGCTCCTGGCCTCACTCCACATGACACTGAAGTTAAATTCTTGCTCTACGCAGATGCCTTGGTCCTGTTGTCGCCCACAGAGCAGGGGCTGCAACAGAGCCTGTCACTGCTAGAGCAGTACTGTCAGACCTGGGCCCTGGCAGTAAACATGAACAAGACCAGAGTCATGATATTCCAGAAGAAAGCCAGATCTCAGGAAAATAAGTACCACTTCATCCTGGGCAAAAACACTTTAGAACACTACACACACTACACCTATCTAGGCCTAGAAATCAGCGCGTCAGGGAGTTTCAACCTGGCAGTGAATGCACTAAAAGAAAAAGCATGCAGGGCATTTTATGCTATTAAGAGCAAAATTTATATAAAGATCCCAATTAAAAAATGTTGAAAGTGTCATCCAACCCATTGCCCAGTATGGCAGTGAAGTGTGGGGTCCTCACACAGAGCAGGATTTTAAAAAATGGGACAAACACCCAACAGAAGCCCTGCATACAGAGTTTTGCAAAAGTATCCTGCAAATACAAAGGAAAACTCCAAACAATGCATGTATGGCTGAATTAGGCCAATACCCACTATTGATTAATATCCAAAAAAGAGCAATTAAATTTTGGCTCCATCTAAAAAATAGTAACATAAACTCTTACCACCATAAAGCCCTGCAATACCAAGAGTAGAGCCCAGAGAAGAGTCCCCTCAGCCAGCTGGTCCTGAAGCTCACTGCACTAACCCCAACCAGCTTCAGGACAGCTCCACTCTTACACATACAATCAGAGTCAAACAAATTATAGCACAAAACAAACAAGAACACCTTATTCATTGGGACACACACACTAAAACGCAAAGCAAACTGGAATGCTATCGGGCCCTAAAACGATACCACACCCTGGCTGAATACCTGACCAGGGTGAAAAACAGTAAACAGAGACAGACCTTAACAAAGTACAATTTCAGTGAGCACAGCCTGGGGCCATCGAGACCGGCCAACACAGGCAGACATGGCTGCCCAAAGAGGACAGGCTGTGTGATCACTGTCAGCTCAGTCAGGTCGAGACAGAGATACAGTTTTTACTGCAGTGCACAAAATATAAGAATATAAGGGAAGCCTTCTTCCCAAAAATACAAAATCTCTGCACAGATTTCCCAGACTTGCCAGACCGAGAAAAACTCCCCATCCTCCTCGGAGAGCAGACAAGCTATATAGAAGTGGCAGCCCAGTACATAAGCGCCTGTCACAGCCTGAGGGACAGGGAGTGACACTGAGGCTCCTCACACAAGGAGGAGGGAGGAAAAGAAAAATAAATAAATAAATAAATAAATATATATATATATATATATATATGTGCGTATATACTGTATGTATATCATCATCATATTATCATTATTATTGTTGTGATGTGTTGTTTTTGTTTTATTTACATATGTTTTAAATGTTCATTGTAAAGATGGAATTTACCCATCATTGCTTTGGCAATACTTGTAAAAAATCAGTCATACCAATGAAGCACTTGAAATTGAAAATTGAGAGAGAGAGAGAGAGAGAGAGAGAGAGAGAGAGAGAGAGATCTGCTTTCCACAACCTTTCAATTAAAATATAATGTGGTATTTTGCTGTACTAACATAACAAACTATGGATGATTACTTTATATTAATTATCATGTTATGCACGAATGTAAGAATTGGCTTTCTGTAGTGGTGTACTTTTTTCTTTCAAATAGCATATATCTCTAATTGTTTGCGCAATATATTTTAATATCAAATATTTTACTGTTTTAGTTCCCATGTGTCCTCCTGTCGTACCCCATAAGTCCACAAATCATGGGCCAAGGAACTCGGGTGTACTCTCTTTAGATGCACAACAGTCTTAGCTAATGAAAATTGGTTCCTTCGAGTTCATACGACCCACGACTGCCTTTTGGCGAAGGTGTTTTAAAATGGGATTTCCCATGGGGCCTCCACACAAGGAGGTTTCACGGCTCGGCAAAGTGAATTTTTTCATCATGACTCAAGTTTTTGGGTGAACCACCGTGCCGTTTAGGAGGTGGTTTGGGGCGCTCACCTGAGCTTGAAAATGTGTTTTTCAACCCTGCTATAGACATGAATGAGACTGAACACCCAAAAATATTTTTTGCAAAAAACTGCTACGAAACTGGGCATGTTACATTCAGGCTGGTCCCCTGAGTCTAGAACCATTGAATAGTGGTTCTAGGTGCTTCTGTTCCAGAAATATGCACTAAAAGTGATGGTTTTAAGCATAAGGCGATAGTGTGATTTGTGCCACCTAAGGACAGGTGCTTCTGGATTCATTATCTGCATGTACTACAGGTGCTCTGTATGTGTGCAGGGGTTGCATGGTGGTCTGTGCATGTAGGGGTTGCATGGTGGTGTGTGCGTGCAGGGGTTGTATGGTGGTGTGTGCATGTAGGGGTTGCATGATGGTGTGTGTGTGCAGAGGTTGCATGGTGGTGTGTGCATGCAAGGGTTGCATGGTAGTGTGTGCGTGTAGGGGTTGCATAGTGGTGTGTGCTTGCATGGGTTGCATGGTGGTGTGTGCGTGCAGGGGTTGTATGGTGATGTGTGCATGTAGGGGTTGCATGATGGTGTGTGTGTGCAGAGGTTGCATGGTGGTGTGTGCATGCAGGGGTTGCATGGTGGCTGTATACATGCAGGGGTTGCATGATGGTGTGTGTGCAAGGGTTGCATGGTGGTGTGTGCATGCATGGGGTTGCATGGTGGTGTGTGTGCAGGGGTTGCATGATGGTGTGTGCATGCAAGGGTTGCATGGTAGTGTGTGCGTGTAGGGGTTGCATAGTGGTGTGTGCTTGCATGGGTTGCATGGTGGTGTGTGCGTGCAGGGGTTGCATGGTGGTGTGTGCATGCAGGGGTTGCATGGTGGGTCTATGCATGCAGGGGTTGCATGGTGGGTCTATGCGTGCAGGGGTTGCATGGTGGGTGTATGCGTGCAGGGGTTGCATGGTGGGTGTATGCGTGCAGGGGTTGCATGGTGGGTGTATGCGTGCAGGGGTTGCATGGTGATGTGTGCTTGCAGGGGTTGCATGTGGATGTGTGTGCAGGGGAATTGGAGTGCAGGTTTAGTGCAAAAGAGGGGTTGGGAGGCGAGGGCATATAAGGGGGTGCAGGGAAAAGACTGGGAAGGGTAGGGTAAAAGAAAAACTACTACAATGATTAATTTTCACTTTAGACTCCCAGTCCCCTTTCCCTCAATTTATGATTTTTTTTTGTGATTATTTAATTATTTTAAAAATAAACGGCCTTCATCTACTCACGGTTCTGTCCCAAAAAGAACCTGAAATGCTACAATATATACATTACATAAGCAAATGAGGTGTCCTTTTTTTTGGACTACCATGTTCCTTCTCAAAAATGTGTTTTAATATTAGCCTTTAATAAAGGAAAACGACTTCTTTAATTTTCATGCATCTATTTTAGTGCAATGTAGTTTCTTCGTTGTAATAAGACATAAGTTTTTTTTAACATTTACATTTTATTTCCGTTTCTTCATAAAAAAAAATGTTTCTGGGGAGAGTAAAAAATACATTAACTTTGATTCATGTACTAAGGGTTACTCTTAAATGAATTCACAATCCAGTTTATGGTAAACTGCATGCATGACTTGGAAACCTGGCTGTCAGCTAAGCAGAATATCCCAAAAACTGGTCTGAATTCGAAAATGCTGAATATGGGACATTATCTAAAAACCAGTGCGGCCCAGAAATTGGGACGTTATCTGCAAACCAAATCGGTCCAGAATTTGGGACATTATCTGAAAAGCAAATCGGTCCAGAATTTGGGACGTAAATGAAAACAGGGGCAGTCTATATGTAAAACTGTGATTACATTAGAGATAAGCTAATGTATCCTCTAACAAAACTGTAAATGTGTGGAAGATATATATATTTGATATTAAAATATATCGCGCAAACGATTATAGATATATGCTATTTAAAAGAAAAAAGTACACCACCACAGAAAGCCGATTCTTACATTCGTGCATAACATGATAATTCAGATAAAGTAGTCATCCATAGTTTGTTATATTAGTACAGCAAAATACCACATTATATTTTAATTGAAAGGTTGTGGAAAGCAGATCACTCACTCACTCACACTCCCTCTCGCCTCTCTGATGTTAAAAATGCCTGCAAGCTTTCCCACTCGTCTGACAACATATGTTAAAAAATCTACAATTATTATTATTATTATTATTATTATTATTATTATTTATTTCTTAGCAGACGCCCTTATCCAGGGCGACTTACAATCGTAAGCAAAAACATTTCAAGCGTTACAATACAAGTAATACAATAAGAGCAAGAATTATTACTGCAGCGGATCGTGTTCAATAATTTTGTATTCTACTGGTGGCAAACTATTTTGTACAGCCTGCAGTGTTTCTTTGGATCACATACGTCGAGCTACGATCCAGTGGCATTTAGACAGACAGCAATCAAAAACGAAAAAGGCTGTGGATAGTGCATTGCTGCAAAACGAAAATGTACAAAAAAAACTCTTTTTGAAACAGTGGCACGTTACAATATAGTAATGTTAAATATTAGTTTCGCTCAAGACAAACGGCTACAGTTGAGACTGATTTAAAACAAAATATGTATAAAATACATTAGCAAAGCAGGTTACTCTTGATTCTGCATCATCATCTTGTATTTGTTCACAGACGCATATTCTCAGTAACTTTTAGAAGAAACAACACAGATTACGTTCTTGACAGTAAGTTAACAAGACACATTTTTAATTTCATGGAATATTCTATTTCATAAAAATATTAATCGATTTGTTATCGTGTGGTCCCAATCGATAAATAATTTGATTATTATCGTTATCGTTACAAGCCTAGTAGATATGGTTTAAATGCTGACACCTGCATAGCATTTGGTTTAGGCTTGGGTACCATTCTCCTATTGACTGCAACAGTCCCATCTAGTGAGCTGGCATGAAAACAGTCTGCCAGTAGTGTTCGGTCTCTCCGCTTGTTAAAAATTAACCAGCCCTCTGAAACCTGTACACAACAACACCTGATACTGCAGCCTGGTGCTGCCAGCGAGTCACGTGATGCATAGTTTATGTAGGTCCAGGAAATTGAACACAGGAAAGATAGGCCCTACAGTATGACTTCAAACAAAACAGTTCTCAGGACTGGAAAACTGTAACCTACATGTCTCAAAATCTGGCATTAAATAAAAAAAAGCTTAGAGTAAACTTGATTTACCCTTGCTTAAGGAGACCAATAAAAACCCATATGAAAAGCCTGCTTCTGGAATGAACGAATGACGTTTTTCAGTAGATCAGGATGCAGGATGCAGGCTGGGCTTTAAAATTACAAGAGAGGGATGGAAGAAACTCACACACTTTTGGTTTCATGGCCCTTGGATTACCTTTCCTTACCTAGGTCATCCATGATTACTGCTAACTGGAGTCTGTCAAACCACTAGTTAGAGTAGCAATTCAAAAATAATCTTCGGCTCCCGACCAAATCATTCGGCGCACGTGGGCGCGAACATTCTGCAGCCCTGGATTTTGGTGCCAGATTTGGCTATCCCTGAATTTGGTCCTCTTAGGATGCAATGAGCCAACAGTGAAGCACAAAATCTAAGAAATGGGCGATGGTAATGGGTCTGTACAACCCCAAACAATATAGTTCTGTCATAAAAAACAACAAACACGTAGAAGGGAAGTTTGCTTATGGCAAAATCACACCAGTATGTGCTTACCATGATTATGCTCACAGACCTAGGCAATGGTACAGGTTTTGGAGGCATGCTTTGTTATAACACATGGATGGAAATAAGACTCCTATTGTATAGCAGTTTTATCCATTCCGGGTTTTAATACTTGATTAGCCACAGTGCACAGGTAAAAAGCTCAGGCGAGTCTTATTAAACGCATAGTAAAACCAGGAATGGATCAAACTGCTATGCAATTAGTCTTATTTCCATCCTTGTCACAATCTGCAATTTTGTGTTTTCTCCCTGCCCCATTTTGAAGGCATACATTTCACAGAAACAACCTGACACCCATACAAATAAACATTATTGCGACCTTGAGTTCTTACAGCAGTGCCACCGATCAGGTCACTCAGTCGGACATAATACAATGCACATGTCACAGTTCTGAACTACAGAATGAACCTTTCTGTAATAAGAACATTGATTAACATCCAAACACTAAAAAACTCACTCACACTTTGACTATGCTGCATCCGATTGTGGTTACCTCAGCATAAATTATTGTGAATTTGCCTGAAACTTGTTAGGTATGAATGGCCAGAATCTAATCTTTTGACTGGAGTTACTTCAGGAGTAACCTGTTCCTCTATTACTGACCCACTTCTTTACAGCAGCCACATGCAAACAGAGCGAGGTGAGAAAGGGAAGCTGCTAACCGTGATCCTGTCTACACTGACCCCTTCAGAACACATACCATGAAAAACAAAGTACTAGGAAAAGATTAATAATTATGCAGAGACTGGTGAAGTTTCACTCCACTTAGACCCCTTTGCTAAGTAAATACAGTAGCT
The DNA here is from genome assembly GCF_902713425.1 of Acipenser ruthenus. Lineage (NCBI taxonomy): Eukaryota > Metazoa > Chordata > Actinopteri > Acipenseriformes > Acipenseridae > Acipenser > Acipenser ruthenus. The sequence continues at coordinate 31,081,749 of NC_081195.1, read as the reverse complement.
TTGTATCCCTGACTAGATTATCGTCCCCACTTCAAATACAAGTTGTGGTGGTAGTGGTTAGTGCTAGTGGTTAGGGCTCTGGACTCTTGACCGGAGGGTCGTGGGTTTAATCCCAGTTGGGGGATACTGCTGCTGTACCCTTGAGCAAGGTACTTTACCTAAATTGCTCCAGTAAAAACCCAACTGTATAAATGGGTAATTGTATGTAAAAATAATGTGTAAAAAATAATGTAATTGTATGTAAAAATAATGTGATATCGTGTGACAATTGTAAGTCGCCCTGGATAAGGGCGTCGGCTAAGAAATAAATAATAATAATAATAATAACAATAATTATAATAATAATAATAATAAAGGGGAAGCCCTCTCACAAGTGCAGTGGTAACCACGTATCATCTATCATTTACCACCAACGAAACACTGGGTGGGACGTTTGCTCTTCATTTTCAGAAGTCAAGTCACCGTTGCAGAAACCAATCAGTTGGGCAAATGAGTAATAAAATCATATCCAGTCAATCTGCATCGGCAGTACTCTAGATGATATTTGGGGTAGCACTGCACTTGCCCATTAAATGTTTGCCTATTTTGGACTCTTCAGGGACAGCACAATATTTAGGAATTTCATCATGGGTGAGGTAAAGGCAACAAATGACCCCATACTGCATTTATTTGTCTGAACCACAAACCCTGTGGGTGTCCAGACAGGGACACATTCACCTGTCTTTTGGTGTTCATATTACTTCCAGCTGAACTCTTCCCAGTCAAATCCAAAGTGAATGAAAAGCTAACAAATAAACCCATGTAAGAAACATAGAAATTTATGACAAACACATCTATTCGGCCTCTTTGATTGTGTTGGTAGGGTTTACTCTGCAGATTCACTTTTCTGAACCTGTCTGCATTACATTACTGTATTTGGAAATGTGTTTCACTCGGTGAATACATTCCACTACTACATTTCTGTAAATTACATCGCGTACTTACTTTATCTCCCAGTAGCCTAAATAAAGACAATACGTTGTTTGCTCTGTGTGTACAAGTGGTATGCTGCTTCCAGGTTCTGATGGGGAATCGCACAAGTAAACAGTCAACAGCAGGGCTTGGATACAGTAGCAATGTGCAGTAGTTGTTTTTTGACATACACATGTAATTAATTATTTACAGAGCAATACACTTCTCCAATACTGCGTTGTGTCTTTCCAGTCTACCTTCACACCACTGATGCTATGCATAAATGCCACATTGTTCATAGTGATAAAGAGTCATTTTCTTACCAGATCTGGTATCAAATGTTACAACAAAAACAGCCACAATTTGGTCCTTTTCCTCCCACTCGGGTACACTTGTCGCAGGCTCCTTTTCTGGGCCTCCCGTCTCCCTGCCCGTGAGTCTGGACTCTCCTTTCACGGGACTGTGTGCATCCGAGCCCGGCCCCACTCGCACAGTGTCTGCGCTGGCAGCAGAATCTGCCTCCCCGCTAACAGCTGCCGATAGAAATGCACCTGGACATCCGGGGCTTGTGCTCCAGCCGGTCCCTGGCGCAGTGCTGCCAAGTGCCCTACAGTTGGCACCCCTAGATACGTATCCGCGCTCCGGTGGCGGTGCTGGTGCCGGTGCGCCGGCAGGGATTTCCTCCCAGTCCAGCAGTGGAGCTCGGTCCGACTGCTCCACCATTGCGCGATACCGGCTCACTTACAGTAGATCTCGGGCTGGAGTGGATTGTGTTATGTGTTGTTGCAAGTGTTTCACAGTGTAAGAAAAGACTGTATATCAATAGAAAAAAAAAACAAGTGGGAGATGGTGACTGGTTATGTAACTTTTTTAGATGACGACTCCCCTTTCCCTTGTCGCTCAAATCTATTCCTCTCTAGTCTCAAGCCAGATGCAGCTTGAGGCTGTATAGTTTCCACGTCAGCTGAACACTCACTTCCGTTAACACGAAGCACTGTTCTGCAGGGACGGTGCTTCGTTCTATTTATTGTCATTTTGTGTTCAATATCTTACGTTTAATAACATTTAATTAAAGAAATAACACACACTGCAAATTGCACAAGTAATACAATATATGGATTGCTTTTTGGTTACAGTTTCGGCGACTGCAACAACGTGCTAATATTGCTAGCAATAGATACGGTCTTTTTTTTTTGTCATGTGACTATGCCATGTTGATAATTTTCAGGTAAAAAAACCCTTCTTTTTCTTGTTTATAACGGATATGGTTTACTGCCACCATCTGTATATTTTCTGACAGGTCAAAGGTTCATCAGCTGGTGATAATTATTGATCAGCCATGCATCAGTCAACCAGTTGGCACAATCAGTAAACGAAGTGGGCGGTATTTAAGAGCGCTTTAAAATATGCATACCTCGCGCAAAATTCAAGTTTGATGCAAAGAGAAAGCGTGGGAGAGCAGGTATGGCGTTTTAAAACAATTTCAAGCAAACAAGCAAGGAAAAAAAAAACAAACACAAAAAACAGTAATTGAATGTATTTGGCACACAGTGTTAATAACGTGTTCTGGCCGTTTAACCCTTGCAAACATGTTTTCTCAAAATTAGGTTACAATGTCGCTGTTTTTAAGTGCAAATATATTTAAAGTTGGTGTATTTTTTTTAGCATAATACCTTTAGCATAATAGTATTTTGAATATGTACACGTAGGAAATGAAACTATTTCCTGACTAAACTTTAGATTAAAATGTTCATGTAAATAAAATGACCTAGTCTGTATCCCTAGTGAAATTAGGACAAATAATGACAATTCGTATTTTAATTACAGGTACGTTAATTGTGTGTTCTTACTCTCTGAATATTTGCAAGTGTAAGTTATGTTTGTTTTTAAATCTAAATTAGCTCTTTTAATATAGTGGTGTGTATTGACCACATTTTCAACAATGGCAAACTTTTTAAGTAAGTCATTTAAAACATGACAAAACATAAGTTGTAATATTTTACAAATTTAAAAAAGGGATGTTAAATAAGGCCCGTTTTGAGACTGAATTGGCTTCCTGGTTCGGTCATAAATAAACCTGGCAACTCTTGGAAACCCTATGGGGACACTCGACATTAAGAGGAGAGTCGGCCTTGGTTTAATGTGACCTTATTGACAGTGTTGCTCTGTTTGATGTGATTTGTTTCCTACGTTGACACATTTCTTTTATATGCAGTTTCATCCTAATCTAAGGCATGACAAATAAATTCTGCAATTACTTGGTGTATGTAATGCTTACATAGCATGTGGACATTTTGCTGTCTTGCAGGGCCAATTTCAGTGTAAGGTAATGAAAATGTTTCCTGTATGGGAGATGTTTTGACGTTGTCTCCTGTCCCCTGTAGATCTCCACTCTGACGAGATGAGCAGCATCAGATTCGGCGGCAGTATTATCCAGCAGCTGAGCTTCTCCAGCGGTGGTGAGGAGGACAGCTGTGACAGCAGCTTGGATGACTGGAGTTCCAGGGAGAACAGTCCCAAAGCTGGATGGCGGATGACAAAGGAATGCCAGTCTCCCAGGGCCTCTGAGAACAAGGAGGACCTAACTGGGGAGCTCAACCTGGGCTCTGCCTCCCCCTGCACGCCGCGGGGAAGCCGCAGTCCCACCGGCGACTGCCATGGCACCCCCTTGCACTACGCCACCTGGAGGAAGCTACGTCTTTGTGATTCTCCCAACACTCCTAAAGTAATGCAGGGCAGGGGGTCGGTGTCTTAAGTTGTTTAAAGATGGCTCTTGTATTTAAAAAAAAAAAAAAAAAAAAAAAAAAAAAATGCATTTAGTAGTCTGGAATGCAGGATTAAATAACCAGAGGATCATATGCATGATTCTGACTATGGTGTTGAATCCTGCACCCATTTAACTGTTTTGTGAAGTGTGTTGCTAAGATTGTTGGTGGGTCAGATGGGTGTTTCAGTAATTATTGGTAGAATAGGTTAACAATCAATAAACGGATGGAGCCACCAATTTGCCCCAACAAGCTTTAAGATCTGTTTTGCAGTAGTGCCCTGCCTAGCAGAGAATATATACTTTTCAAAAATCTTATGTATATTGAGGGGTAGTCTCATAGTATAGAAATGTATTCCCTGTTTAGGTGGGTAAGTGAGGAGAATCTACAATTTCATGACAATCTTCCTACTAACATTAATGACCGCAAATTCATATTCATTTTAGTAGTTTTGTAGAAGAATAGCGGCGAATGTTGTTCATAGAATTGGATACAGTACATGTATCTTGGTGACCCGAAAGCAATTCTATCTAAAGTTTTTCTTTTTTGTAATTTGCACAATGTAGTTGAGTATCGTATTTCTTTACTTGGACAAAATGTCTCTGCTCTCCAAGAGAAGATACTGAAGTCATGGCTTGCAAGTCGAGGGGTGGAATGAAGGTGTTTCTGCAGCTTCATCTTTACTTTGCTGTACCCAAGTAATTGTTTGTCTTCCTCAGAGCTTGTTATCAAAGGCGAGGGTTCTTGACTCCAGCAGTAAATTTTGCCATGGTCCACGGTTACTGAGATTTACTGCCGGGTCAGATCCAGCCCCACCAGCCCGCGTACCTTCTGTGAACGTTAACCCCTTCACTCCCGAGCCCTTTAAGAAACCCAATGAACGGCACAAGAGGAAGAGCATGGAGGATGACGATGAGGAGGGCAGGTACAGTGCCGTTTCTCTCGGGCATCTGCTAAATCCCTGGCTTGGGTTGAGTAGACTAGGTCTCCACTGATTGACTCATTGGGTTGTTCATTGCTGTATGTCCTAAATTACCCATTTACCTCAAGCTAATGGCTGTCTGTAATTACATGTGAGGGTCAACTGGCTTGCTGGCAAGAGCTTGAATGATGCTAGGCTATGCTTAGATTCTTGTGCACCATGAGACGAATAATCGTATCCATAGATAGTAAGGCTCTTGTAACTTGTAATTTAGTTAGAAACATGTGTACAATTGGAAGTTACATGTGACATTGAGGTGTCAAAAAGAAGTCTAGGATTTTGACACCTTTTCCTGTTTTGAGCCGTGTTATGTACTCTCTTAACCTGCCCTGAGAATGCTCAAGTAGCAATACTGTCATGAGTTTGATAATGCAACATGCCATTTGAGTCCAATATTCATGGAGTTACTTTTCTTCACTAAATTGTGCTTTGTCCTTTTTAGAGATGAACGCAAGAGATCTGACGAGGAAGATGTATTTCTGCCTTCTAAGGTAATGCAACTCAACAACTCTAAAGCATGATAACTTGGAACTGCAGTACAGGATTGAATTTATGGTTTATGGCTGAACTTGACCACTGTGCACTGAAGCCATGTCCATATACAAAGGGTTCATATCTAAACTCAGATTTGAATAGCAAAAATAGCCATTACAAAAATCATTCCTAATCACAACTCTGACAGCTGTTGATTTGCAGCACTGACTCAACGATGCCTCAACAAGCTCCGACAGCTGGTGAGCTAGCCAATGGAAAAGATGTTGGCGTCCACAAGTGTGAAACTGTAAATATTCTGTATATGGAAGATGCAGATAATGAGTAGTCAAGCTTCATTCGCAGTACTTAAATGATAGATATAGATAGATATATATATATATATATATAAAAAAAAAAAATGTAATGCTTTTTAAAATCTTATCCATTCAATGAAGTCTTCCAGACCTGTGCGGCGGCATTTACCTTTCTGTGATGTTTCTGTTGACTCAACACTGACAACAGAGGTTGTTTAGGTATGCAGCCAAAGTTAAGCCACAAATCTGATGCTGCTGCTGCTCTAAACCTACAGAAAAGTAAATCCTAGTTCCTAGCAGATATCATGTCTTAAAATAAATACAAAAATGTGTGTTGCAGTGAAAGTTTATGGAAGTATTTTGCTGGCTATAATTTAATTACTTTAACCAATTACAATTTAGTTACTCTAATCAGGAATTGATCCATTAATTATATTGGTAACTTGTGGAATGGCCAGAGGACATGAGTTGTGCACCCCATGTGTAATGGAACTTGAGACCATTGTTTTAAACACTTAAAAGAAATGTCTAAAATTCTTGTGTGTGTATATATATGTATATGTGTATATATATATATATATATATATATATATATATATATATATATATATATATATATATATATATATAATATAGTTCTTCTGAATGCTTCTGTTGGCCAACGAGAATTGTAATTTGGGGAAGTACCTGTAGTAATCTACTGCCTACGTTTTCCATAGATAAATTAATCTTCCTGATGTAACTTAAGAAAAAGGATGGTGAGTAAGTAGATTCAAGAAAATGCACAGAGTCCTTTTCTTCAATCAGTTGTTAGGTTTATTGAAATATGCAGGGAGTCTGGTCCCAGGTACAGGACAAACGGAATACTCGTTCTTACAATTGTTGCATGACAATAAATACCCTTCTGTATAGATAGTCCACCTCCTCTTTCTCTAACACTTAACCAATAGAAAAGGTACAACACATTATCCTGTTACCATATATTTCATTTAGTGTGTGTAGTCTAGTGTGACAACCTCTGAACTCAGTGCATTCTTCAGACCCCTGGTGCCCCAAAAAGGTCCATACATCTGGCTTTTGTCATCTTCCTTGTTCCTATCTCTCCGTTTTGCCTGAGACCCTTTGAGTCCAGTGGCATTATCTCTTATTCTCCCTGTGAACCTTTGGGTCCAACGGCAGTCCCTTGGAGCCTTTTAGCTCCTTTATGCTTTGTATTCCCAAAAGTCTTAGAGCCTGGCTCCTTCTGGTCCACAGCATTGTTATCTTGTTAGCTTGCAGTCAATGTTGGACAAGAAGCTTGTAGACGCAAGGTCTCTTCTCAATTGTTAGCAGTACATGCAATTTGAACCAAACAGTCTGCTATCTGCAATATTAGTCTCTTTTCAGAAAAGAACACCAGTATAGCTCTGCCAGTCCACATGCGTAGCAAACTGCTAATCAATTCTCGATCCATGTTTTCCAACACTTCCTATCTTAATTGCTATACAAAAAACATTGTTTTACTGCTCTGCAGCTATTCCATAAGATCTGACCATTTTGTCCACATCAGTTACTGTACCATATAATGGTAAGGGTGTCACAGCTGTGACTATCTGGCCATCTTTATCTTTTAAACATGTTTTTGTTGGTAGTTTAATTTCTTTTCTATTGTATAATGGCACTCCAGGGTGTGTGTCATTGTGCGATATTGCCATTTATCGTCACCTTGTGCCTCCTAACTGCCCCTATGAGTGGTGGTATTCTACAGTGACAAGACTAAACCCCCATCGGATCTCTCTTAGATGGTTCCAGTACACGGGTGTTTGTGTGCTGAACCTTCTCTTGCTCTTTCAACTCAGCGGTTTGCTCTCCATGAGAACAACATGGTGTCTCGATACGAGACGGAGTTCCTGGAGCTGGAGAGGATCGGGGCGGGCGAGTTTGGGGCCGTCTACAAGTGTGTGAAGAGGCTGGATGGCTGTCTTTATGCCATCAAACGATCAAAGAGACCCCTGGCTGGCTCCACAGATGAGTGAGTGAGGCTTCTACTTGCATGTTTTGGAGGAACAGAACTCCCCTCGACAGTTTATGAAACACCTTTTAACTAGTTGGTTGGTTTGCTGTGTGTACTTGTACTGTTTGTAGTTGCTGTAATTTAACTTGGGTCATTCATTTTTCATTTGTGGTTGACACACCAACAAGATGTAATTTAGAAAGGGTTCCTGGGTAGGTTGTACACATGGAGAGATTTTTGAAGCTTGCAAAAATGTCCATTTTGATCTTGGCACTTCCCCTTTCTAAATAGTATTGACGCTTTAACATCTTGTGAAAGGAATAAATAAATTCTCAGTTTTGTTTTTTTTATTTTTATTTTTTTAAATGTGCTCTACCAAACTTTCTCCTTTCACCCTGCTCGTTGTGTCTCTGCAGGCAGCTGGCACTGAGGGAGGTGTATGCCCATGCTGTCCTGGGGCATCACCCCCATGTTGTACGCTATTACTCCGCCTGGGCAGAAGAGGACCACATGCTCATCCAGAATGAGTACTGCAATGGTAAGGCACTCGTGCTCATCCAGAATGAGTATTATTATTATTTGTTTATTTAGCAGACTCCTTTATCCAAGGCGACTTACAGAGTACTGCAATGGTAAGCCTTGTGTTCTTTCCTGGGAATTTATCAGTAGTTATTGGTATCAAGGATGCTACTTGCCTGCTTCTATTCTTTGTGAAAGTGAACTCTGTAATACTGGTGAAGTTAACTGGTGTCAATACTTCAGCATGTTAAACAGACAGACCCATATTGCACTAAAATCTATTTTATTTGCATAAATTATTATTATTTATTTCTTAGCAGATGCCCTTATCCAGGGCGACTTACAATTGTTACAAGATATCACATTATACATTATTTCACATTATGCAGATATCACATTATTTTGCATACAATTACCCATTTATACAGTTGGGTTTTTACTGGAGCAATCTAGGTAAAGTACCTTGCTCAAGGTTACAACAGCAGTGTCCCCCACTGGGAATTGAACCCACAACCCTCCGGTCAAGAGTCCAGAGCCCTAACCACTACTCCACACTGCTGCCCTTCCGGATGTAAATGCATTGATTTTCTTGGTGTAAATCAGGATTTTCATTTGTTTTGGGTGAACGTAAATATTGTCCTATAGCTTTTGTAGAACGCAGGAGTTTTTCTGGGTTTTTAAAAAAAAAAAAAAAAAAGGTATGAAGGACCTTGGTTGTATACGAATATTCAACAAATTTATTTTTGCCTTGTGGTAAAATGGAGCAAGTCATTAACAGCTTTTTAGATTGCCTGCTTTGTCTGAACACTTATCCTTGTACTGTACAGTGTGGAGTAGTGGTTTGGGCTCTGGACTCTTGACAGGAGGGTCGTGAGTTCAATCCCAGGTGGGGGACACTGCTGCTGTACCCTTGAGGAAGGTACTTTACCTAAATTGCTCCAATAAAAAAAAAAAATTGTACAAATGGGTAATTGTATGTAAAAATAATGTGCTATCTTGTAACAATCGTAATTCGCCCTGGATAAGGCTATCTTCTAAAATAAATAATATATGGTGGGGGTGCTGTTGTCTTCAAGGACAGGTTGTAAAAGGTTGTTTTTATTTTAAATTTCCAGTGAATTTACACAATCTATTAAATCCTGGCTTGGTCTGATTTTATTTTTTATTATTTTAAATGTCAGGTTTATTTGTATCGAATTTTCTGCTGTCTGTGCTCATTTTGTTATGACATTCCCAATCATGTATTGTCCTCCAACCTCAAATAGTTTATTGCCTTAGTGAGGACGAGGTTGATCTTGCTGCCTATGTGAAATAAACTCCCTTGACCTCATTGTTTTGTGGTGCTGCTTCTCCTCAGGTGGAAGTCTTCAGGACGCCATTTCTAGGAATGCTGTCGAGGGGCACTTCTTCCAGGAGCCCGAGTTGAAGGAAATTCTCCTGCAAGTGTCCATGGGGCTGAAATACATCCACTGCTCACGCCTGGTGCATCTGGACATCAAACCTAGTGAGGAGCAGGGCTGGGGCTGTTTTTCACTGTGCTAGATGCTGAAGGCAGTTATGTTTTTAACTGTGCTAATAGGTTGGCCCATTTGGAGGGGAAGCTTTGAAGAGTTTGGATGGTTACATTAAAAACTAAATTTTCTAAACCAAATATTGTACAAGTAACGAACAGCCAATGCATTGAACAGTATTCTAAAACCACTGGAGGCATAAAATGTGTAGACACTTCACAAAAGCTTTCAAATAAAACTAAAAACATGTGCATATTATACATGGTAATATATTAATTGAGAATTGGAACTATTTGTATTTAAGCATTTAAATACAAATGTGGTATTTCTTGACTACAAATAGAGGACCTATAGTCAAGTCAAGCATGTGTTAATGGGTAGATACCTTTTGTGAGGCTCTAAATAAGGAACGTTGCAATTAATCAACCATGATTTGTTTTAATTGGGGCTTGCAAAATAATCTATGGCGATCAATAAATTGTTGTATCTCTTGTAAAAACCCTCTGTTACCCATAGGTAATATTTTTGTGTGCCGACGGGCCGTGCCATTGTCACACCTTCGAGGCGAGGAAGACGAGAGTGAAGAGGAAGATGGTGAGGACTGTGCTACAGATGTGGTTTATAAAATTGGTGAGCGCCAGGTTTTAAATCAATGTATTGGCTTTTTAATATTCCTGGTCCCCCTTGTATTGTGCTGATAATTGTGATTCTCTTCATATTTTATGTTAATAAAGGACATGCAAATATTTCAAATGCAATGTATATTTCAAAGTATAAAATACAAAATATAATGTCTTCAACAGAAAACAATTGCTTGGTGATCTTGCTAATAAGAGGCAATGGATTTTAAAACATTAGTAAGCAGTCTAATATTGAGACTTTTGGCGTTATATTATATGACTGTAATGCAGCTTTGTGTAGTGTAAAAAATATATATTTATTCTCAGGTGACCTGGGTCATGTTGCCTCCACCTCCAGTCCCCATGTGGAAGAGGGAGACATACGCTTTCTAGCCAGTGAGATTCTGCAGGAGGTAACTCTCTCAAATTTGTCAAAGGCTGTTTTTACACATTTGGTGCACTACATTGCTATTGGTAACTTTGGATGCTGTACTTGGGTCAATGATTTCTTATTGTACAATAAAAATAAACACATTTTACAGACTTTAAGATGCAGACTTCATATTTGCTGTGTTATCCACTGACGTAATGTGTCCTTGTCCTTGGCACTGACTTGTGACCAAATATGCATATTGTCGTTTGCTACATTAATGTTTTTTGGAGGGAGAGGGAGGACGACTGACTCCATTGTAAACAAATCTAATCCTGGTTATACTGCAAATTGAAACAACCAGTTGGTAGTTCCATGATATTATTGTAGTTGCTCTTGCTCCCTTTCTCTCGAGGATTTCTTGCACCTTCACAAAGCAGATATCTTTGCCCTTGGTCTGACGGTCATACTAGCGGCCGGTGCAGAGTCTCTGCCCAAGAACGGGGAGGAGTGGCACCAGCTGCGTCGAGGCAACCTTCCCACAATCCCCCAGGAACTCTCCATGGAATTGCACAACCTGCTGAAGGTAAAGGGGGGCTGTGGCGGAGTGTCCCGCCCCTATATATTTTTGTTTGCGGCGCAGGTCAAAGCGCCGCATGTTTGTCGTTGTTTTTATATTTTAAAAACGTCGTCAGGATGCGTGGCTGATCAGCTACTGATTATTTAACTAGCTGGCAGTCACGCATCCTTACTAAACGCGTGCAGACTGTGGCCGAGGGGTAAAGATAATTAACAGCTAGTTAACCCCTCGGAGTAGAAGAACCTGCAGCTGTCCGTGCTGCGGGGGAGAGTGTACAGAGGAGAGTACGGGGAGCGGAGAGAATAAGAAAAACAACTGTTCAGTATCGTGCTGGTGCTAAAACCAGCACGCTTATTTGTTTGGCCAACGTGCCCTTTTGTTTTTGTTTGTTTAAATCTTTTTTGTTTTGTTTATTTAATAAAATCAGCTGAACGCCGTCTGCGAAGAAATAAACGCCGTAGCGTTCAGCTTCACCCACCCATCCACTGTTTTGGTTCTGTTACTTCCTGGTCAGTGACGTCACCACACCTCACCACTGCAGATATGGGAGGAGCCGTCTCCAGCGGCAGATATGGGAGGAGCCGTCTCCAGCGGCAGAGGGAGAGGAGCCGTCTCCAGCGGCAGAGGGAGAGGAGCCGTCTCCAGCGGCAGAGGGAGAGGAGCCGTCTCCAGCGGCAGAGGGAGAGGAGCCGTCTCCAGCGGCAGAGGGAGAGGAGCCGTCTCCAGCGGCAGAGGGAGAGGAGCCGTCTCCAGCGGCAGAGGGAGAGGAGCCGTCTCCAGCGGCAGAGGGAGAGGAGCAGCAGGAGCTGCCTCTGCCTCCGCCACCTCCACTAGCAGAATACGTGCTGGTTCTGCCTCAACCGCCGTGGGAGGACTGCTTGCCCCTCCCACCTCCACCAGCAGAGGGTGAATACCTGCTGGTTCTGCCTTCACCGTCATGGGAAGGACTACTCCTGCCCTGCCTCGCACCGCCCAAGGATGCCTGCCTGTTTCTCTGCATCGCCTGGAGAGCCACCATTTACAGGGTACGAAGGAGAAGTGGAGCTCCCGCTGCCGCCTCCATGGCCAGGGCTCCCCTCCCGAGGGTCCGCTGCTGCTGCTGCAGTCTCCTCCCGAGAGTCCTGTTTTGCCTGGGGTTGCTACCAGTCCTGCCATGCGGTAGGAAATACTGTGGCTGTAGCCCCATGAAGGGCAGCTGCCGGCCACAAAGAATGGGGGGGAGGTCAGGAGACCAGCTCCCCCCGCAGCAATTTCGCTGCAGGAGAACAGATGGCCGGAGCCCCACGGAGGGGAGCTGCCAGCCATGAGGGGGGGGGGGGGGGGGGGAGGGGGAGGTCAGGACCACCCCCAAAATTTTCTTGGCCAGAGGAGCCGGCCTGTGTGCGGTCCATCAGAACGCTACGGCTGTTTGGGTGGGAGGAGGGCATCCCACCGTGGCCGCCACCTTTGGCCCGTTGCTGCCCCTGTTCCTGGGCTGGGACTGCTAGCCGGGACTTTGGGGACTAAGGGGGGAGGTGGCTGAAAAGGCCATGTGTGGCAGAGTGTCCCGCCCCTATATATTTGTATTTTTGTTTGCGGCGCAGTTCAAAGCGCCGCGTATTTGTTGTTTTTATATTTTAAAAACCTTGTCAAGATGCATGGCTGATCAGTTACTGATTAACTAGCTGACAATCACACATCCTTCCTAAACGCGTACAGACTGTGGCCGAGGGGCAATAAGATAATTAACAGCTAGTTAACCCCTCGGCCAGAGTGTAAGAACCTGCAGCTGTCAGTGCTGCGGGGGATAGTGTACAGAGGAGAGTACGGGGAGCGAGAAGAATAAGAAAAACAACTGCCAAGTATCATGCTGGTGCTAAAACCAGCACGCTTATTTGTTTGGCCAACGTGCCCTTTTGTTTTGTGTTTGTTTTAAATCTTTTGGTTTTGTTTGTTTGTTTGTTTTTATTTATTTATTTAATAAAATCAGCGTAGCGTTCAGCTTCACCCGCCCATCCACTGTTTTGGTTCTGTTACTTCCTGGTCCGTGACGTCACCACACCTCACCACTGCAAGCCATCCTGCCACAGGGGCACTGTTAAACGATTTGCTTTACCAAACAAATGCTAAAATACTTCTGGTGAGCTAGTCGTTTTTTTTTTTTATATGGCATGGTTTTTGTCTTATTAAATTATAATTATCTGGCTAATAACGTATCAAGCAACACAAATAGTATTGGTGTAGGTTCATAATAGGTCACGGGGGTCATAGTAAGCCTTCAGCTCTACAAATCAATGTTAATCTCCTTCAGCAGTTCTGCCAGACTGTGTGGTAAGGAGCTTGTGGCTTGCAATATGTCTTGGAACAGCTGAAATCATTCTTGTTTTTATAGATATAGGAGGGGAGTGTCCCAAGTCTGAGTAAAATGGAGGGGGAATGTTATTTCATTCAGATGTTGGGTAATTTTACAGAATTAGGTTTTTCATAAAAAGGGCAGTTGATTTAATTCTCCCAAAAACTATAATAATAATTAGTTTTCAAATACATGAAGTACACTTTTTTTTATTTCTTTTTTTAAAATGACTTTCAGAAAATTAACACTTGATATCTAACCAAAACATAAAAAAAGGCTAGCAAATAAAAGGATCAGTTCAAATATGTGATGCCTACAAAAAGGGTTAAGTTGAGCAAAACAGTGGTACCAGCTTGCCATGACTTGCCACGTCCTACCCTGCATTAATACAGGTCTGAATTCGGTTTGACTTGGTCTGTTAAGCATCTACTATGAAGGAATAGCAGATCTGGTTTGAAAGGATTTGTATAATGCCCTTATCTTGGGCCCTTCATTTGTGGGTCATTGTCAGGATGTGAGTGGTGTGGGGAAGAAGTGAATGTCCAAACAGTTACTTGTCAGTTTCAAATGGTCTGTAAAATTTAATTTATTAAATACAATCCGCCACTTCTACCAGCAGTGGTATGGGAGAGTGAATATGGCGGATTTGCAGTCTCAAACACACATCCCTTATTCCAACACGTCCACCTTTGTGCACGGAAAAGTGCTCTGGGGGTTGGCTGTGCTGTGCAGAGGCAGTAGTGCTCCCAGGTGACGGCTCCCAGTCCTATTCATCCTCTACAAACAAACCGTAGCACTCCGGCGCATTAGTTTGTGCTGCCAAACTCCTCCCTGTGATCCGCATGGCACCATGCTTTGTCCAATCATTGCATGCCCCCCAGCTGATCACAGTAGAACTGTTTAGCAGTCTTGCAATGACGCCCTTTCTCAGGTGGTTGATTTTCCGGTTCCGTCCTACCATCAAGTCTGGCTAGCTCTGTGAAAGCGTACCACCAACTTTGTCTCACGCCCATCCTGGTCGGGAGATTAGACTTGCAGCTCAGATTCTTTCTCTTCTCGTCCCAGTCCTGAACATACTTCACCCCCACTTGATGAGTGACTTTGTTTTATTGTCATCCGTAGATGCTGATCCACTCGGATGTGTCTCTCCGGCCCTCTGCCTCGGGGCTGTGTCGGCACCCGGTCCTGAGGAGAGGGACCGGGAAGACTGCCGCCCAGCTCCTCAAGGAGCTCAAAGTGGAGAAGTTCAGGACAGCCATGCTGGAGAGGTGCGTAGCTTTTCTACATCCTTGGAGGGGCAAAAGCCAGCCTTGATAGCTGGGGCTACTTAATGCTTGATAATCATTTGTAAAAGTACATAAAGAAATACCCAACATTATACTATGTATAAAAACCTATAAATTCACCTGACATGAACACTGGTTGGGTGTTTAGTTCTAGGATTGTCAAAGCAAAACCCTTCTGGGTCACCAACCTGAAGTTTGGCACATTTCACAGGACTGCAGTCACTTAAAGGAGCCTGTTAATATTATTACTTCCACTAGGGGAGCTGTTAGTTGGCTTTCCAACACTTTACCTTTTGGGTTTTCTCCAACTGCAATTTAGACATGCTTCACACGAATACCCATTTCAATTAGTCAAACCCCAATTGTGTTGCAATATGGTGCTGTATGAGGATCACCTTTTGGAGACGTCTTGTTGCTAATTGTACAGTATCTCAGACTAGTAGATTTTGTTTTCATATTTTATGTATTTGAATTAATTGAGCATGTATTTGCATTTGGGCTGGCAAGCTATTAAAAAAAAAAAAAAATGCATATTTAATTGATACAATTATTAAATCCATGTCCTTTTAAGTTTTGTTTTATTACTGTTGGTGTTATCTGAAAAACAACCCAGCATAAAAACCTTGTTTTAGTATTTCTGGATCCTATTTGTTGGTCCCTCCCTTCTCTTTTTTATTTTTTTTATTTACAATCCAGCATTTATTATTGTTTGAACCTCCTGCTAAATCACAATGGAATCTGTGTTATTACTTGCCTTACTGCATTTAAAATGATCAGTTTCCTTTTACTCAAACTGATCTTCATTGCCGTTTTTAAATAATTGTATGGTCTGTAGCAGAAGTGTATTTTGAGAAGTGAAAGCATGTTTATCACGCAGGTGGTACAGCAGACTAGATGCACTTCTGCAATACTGGAACTCAATTTGACAGTATATACAAGTAACCCTCTTTCTAGCCAATGAACCGTCCAAGGTTGTGTGTTTTGTTTTTTTTGTTTTTTTTTTTCTGTTTTTGTTTTTTATAAATAAACTTCCCATTCGCAAGGCCTTCAGTTTGAGTGCTTTGCTATATAATGCGGTTCCGTGACCTAATTTTTATATTCAAACAATGACGACACTCATTCAATCCTGACATCCACTCGAGTGTATTAAAATGGTGTCTAAACTAATTACGGTATGCTAAGAGGGACAAGACAGGAGTTTGATTTAACGTGCATTAATCACAGAAGTTAACTGCGATTAATTGACAGCCCGAACTTGAATACCGTATAACAAACAGTTGAACAATGAATAGTATTTACATTTAATGGGAAGTAGTATTGTATACCATTTCTAATTATTACCCATGATGTGCACCAATATGTTTTATCAATTTTTAAACCCATTTCATCAAAGGAACTTGCCCAAGACAAATTTAACATACTGTGGGGGGCAGCAGCGGTGGAGTTTGACTCTCCATTCATTTAAATTCTGTACTCCTCGTGCACTGTGTGAACGAAACGTGTGCTAGCAGGATCCTTTTTCTCAAGTAGAATATGACAAGTGACACCTCTAGTGGCTGTAGTCCTGTTTCAGGAAGGCATGTGACTAATTTTAAGATCTATGAGTGTCATTTTTGCTAAAACTAGATTTCAAGAAGCGGATGCATGCCAAATCCAATAACCATTAACCATTTCATTTAAAATTAATAATTCAGTACAACCTCCTTTTTTATGATGCGCTGCATTATAACATTGCTTCATTGAATTTTGTTGGGTACTGTCTTGGCATGGAGACATGGGCTTGAACTGGACTTATTGCCCAGTTCATGATTCCATGCCAAAACTGGTGCTTAAGCTTCCTTCTGACTGTATCAATCCTATTTGTCGTAAAGCCTGACCGTAATGTGTGACTCTGCAGCATTGCTCACCAGTGTATATCCACAGAGTAACTCACTTGCCCTCCTCCCTCCTTTCTCAAGGGAGCTGAAAGAAGCACGTCTAGCTGCCTCATCCCCTCCTAAAGACCCCCGCTACATTCGGAACGCCAATCGGCAGCATGACTCCGCCCCTCGCCAGGGGGGTAGACGCCTCATTGGTGGAAAGGCTGCACGTTCCATGAGTTTTAACTGTGCTGGACACTGAATCTTGCCAATATAAAATTCTATGGTGCATCACCATCTTTCTTTTTAAGCTGAACACTTCGCTGACAATACATGCAATGGCAATTTAAATTTGTAAAGACCATTGCCTTGGGGCCACAAGGTATTGTCAAGACCACAAATATGCTGTTTTTGTCTGGAGCATGCTGTAAGTGCGTGATCAAACAGCCTATGCAAAATGAGTGGGGATTTGTTTGTGTTGCTTCTTGCCACAGTAATCTATGAAACACATGACCTGTTTTTATGCTTTATGTTTTTAAGGGAATCTAACTGGAAACTGATGTGCAGAAACATTAGCATTGAGGAGCAGTGTCTTGTGGTGGTTAATCTCTCTCTATTTTAAAACATTTTAATGAATTGCTTTTAAATATTTTACATATCTTGTGTAAATAAAGTTTTATATATTTTAATGTACTATTTCTCAATACTTGATTCTTTACCCCATGTGACATCTTATGCCAAGCCGCACTAACCTCCTACAACCTGTATATTGGATTTGAAGTTCGGGCAGCATAGGGGAGACTAATTCTTGTTCCATTTTCATCCAGTTAGTTGGTGACCGACTAATTGGATGAAATTGATTTGGTTGGTTGTTAATTTGCAGATACATTTACAGTAGTTCAATTCACATTTAACTGGAGCTGAATGTATACACTCACTAGGGTGGTTTTCTATTGTATTTACTAAAAATGTTGGCACGTTCTGAATTGTTGGGCACAAGGGTTTTATAATCTTGATAAGTTGTTTTAACACTGATGGTTTAATTGCACTATCTGGTATGTTGTGGTGGGTGTTGGTTTTTTTTTTTTTTTTTTTTTTTTAATTGTGTGTATTTTTAAAGTAGATACAATACTTGTCCATCAGGGCTCTGCATAGTTTAAAATTCCCCAAGTTCTTTTATTTGGCTATTTTGTGTCTTAGATCATTTTGTATAGTTGCTAGTGAATGTCTGACCTATTTTATTTTTTCAGACTGGGGTACACCATACTTTTTAGTGATTGTGTACAAAAATGTAAATGTTAATTACTTTAACTGGAATTGTTAATGTGGGAAGTGCACAGCGATGACTGTAAAGCAGGGGTGCACAACCTTATTTTTGTGAGGGCCAGATCACGAAAAAGACAACTGGCCAGGGGCCAAAATGCATATTCTAAAATGCAATGCCAAATAAATAAATAAATAAATAAATATACATATATACACACACACAGTGTCTATAGTATTCACCCCTCTTGGATGTTTTCACAGTTTGTGTTGCAACCTGAAATCTTGATGCACTTAAATGGTTTTTTTTTTTATTATCCTTTTCCTTTACATAACCTCCTCACTTTAAAATGGGGGGGACAAAATGAATTAGAAATAAAAACCTGAAATGTCTTCATTAGATAAGTATTCACCCCTGTTTCTATAACACTTCTAAATAAGCTCAGGTGCAACCAATTGCCTTCAGAATTCACACTATAAGTTACATGGAGTCTATCTCTGTGCAATAAAAGTGGGTCACATGATTTCAGTTTAAATACACCTGTCTCTGTGTAAGGTCCCACAATTGGGTAGTGCATTCAAAGTAAAGATACTACCATGAAGACCAAGGAGCTTTCAGAATAATTCCAGGATAAAGTTGTGGAAAGGCACAGATCAGGGGAGGGTTATAAAAAGATTTCAAAGGCATTGAATATCCCTTGGAGCACAGTCAAGTCGATCATTAAGAAGTGGAAGGTATACGGCACCACCCAGAATCTGCTTGGAGCAGGCCGTCCTCCCAAACTGAGCAGCCGGGTAAGAAGGGCATTGGTCAGAGAAGCCAGCAAGAGGCCAATGACAACTCTGAAAGACCTACAGCGTTCCATGGCTGAGATGGAAGAAAATGTCTGTGTCAATAATAGCTCAGGTACTGGCCGGTATGGAAAAGGTAGGCAAGAAGAAAGCCATTTCTGAAAAAAGCCCATGTAAACTCCTGCTTGGAATTTGCAAAAAAGGCATGTGGGAGACTGAAAAGATGTGACAAAGATTCTGTGGTCCGATTAAACAAAAATTGAACTATTTGGCCTAAATGCAAAGCGTTGTGTGTGGCACAAACCCAACACAGCACACCATCCCTACTGTGAAGCATGGTGGTGGCAGCATCAGGCTATGGGGATGCTTTTCATCAACAGGGAATGGGAAGCGTGTCAGGGCAGAGGGCAAAATGGATGGAGCTAAATACAGGCAAATCCTTGAGGAAAACCTGCTTCAGTCTGCAAAAGACCTAAGACTGGGATGGAGATTCACCTTTCAGCAGGACAATAACCCCAAGCACACAGCCAAAGCGACACTGGAATGGCTTAAAAACAAGAAAGTGAATGTCCTAGAGTGGCCCAGTCAAAGCGCGGACTTGAATCTGATTGAGAATCTGTGGTAAGGCTTGAAGATTACTGTCGCTCCCCATCCAACTTGACAGAGCTTGAACAATTTTGCCAAGAAGAATGGGAGAATACTGCACGATCCAGATGTGCAACCCTGGTAGAGACTTACCCCAGAAGACTCACAGCTGTAATTGCTGCCAAAGGTGGTTCTACCAAGTATTGATTCAGGGGGGTGAATACTTATCTAACCAAGACAGTTCATTTTTTTTATTTTTCATTAACTGTTGTTTCACAATAAAAATTCTCTTACCTCTTCAACATATTGAGTATGTTGTGTAAATCAAAGGGTAAAAAATCCCATATGAATGCAACAAGATTTCAGGTTCTAACACACAAACTGTGAAAATGTCCAAGGGGGGTGAATACTTACTATAGGCACTGTGTGTATGTGTAATATATATATATATATATATATATATATATAATTTATTTCTTAGCTGACACCCTTATCCAGGGCGACTTACAATTGTTACAAGATATCACATTATTTTTACATACAATTACCCATTTATACAGTTGGGTTTTTACCGGAGCAATCTAGGTAAAGTACCTTGCTCAAGGGTACAGCAGCAGTGTCCCCCACTGGGGATTGAACCCACGCCCCTCCAGTCAAGAGTCCAGAGCCCTAACCACTACTCCACACTGCTGCCCATATATATATATATATATATATATATATATATATATATATATATATATATATATATATATATATATATATATATATATATATATATATATATATATACAGACGTGCTCAAATTTGTTGGTACCCCTCCACAAAAAACGAAGAATGCACAATTTTCTCTGAAATAACTTGAAACTGACAAAAGTAATTGGCATCCACCATTATTTATTTCATATTTAATAGAAATCAGACTTTGCTTTTGATTTTTTATTCAACATAATATTGTAAATAAGAAAACAAATGAAAATGGCATGGACAAAAATGATGGGACCGCTAACCTAATATTTTAATGCACAACATTTAGAGGCAATCACTGCAATCAAACGTTTTCTGTAGCTCTCAATGAGACTTCTGCACCTGTTAACAGGTAGTTTGGCCCACTTTTCCTGAGCAAACTGCTCCAGCTGTCTCAGGTTTGATGGGTGCCTTCTCCAGACTGCAAGTTTCAGCTCTTTCCATAGATGTTCGATAGGATTCAGATCAGGACTCATAGAAGGCCACTTCAGAATAGTCCAATGTTTTGTTCTTATCCATTCTTGGGTGCTTTTAGCTGTGTGTTTTGGGTCATTATCCTGTTGGAGGACCCATGACCTGCGACCGAGACAGAGCTTTCTGACACTGGGCAGTACGTTTCGCTCCAGAATGCCTTGATAGTCTTGAGATTTCATTGTGCCCTGCACAGATTCAAGGCACCCTGTGCCAGGCGCAGCAAAGCAGCCCCAAAACATAACCGAGCCTCCTCCATGTTTCACTGTAGGTATGGTGTTCTTTTCTTTGAAAGCTTCATTTTTTCGTCTGTGAACATAGAGCTGATGTGACTTGCCAAAAAGCTCCAGTTTTGACTCATCTGTCCAAAGGACATTCTCCCAGAAGGATTGTGGCTTGTCAATATGCATTTTAGCAAATTCCAGTCTGACTTTTTTATGCTTTTCTTTCAAAAGTGGAGTCCTCCTGGGTCTTCTTCCATGGAGCCCACTTTCGCTCAAAAAGCAACGGATGGTGCAATCAGAAACTGAAGTACCTTCACCTTGGAGTTCAGCTTGTATCTCTTTGGCAGTTATCCTTGGTTCTTTTTCTACCATTCGCACTATCCTTCTGTTCACTCTGGGGTCGATTTTCCTCTTGCGGCCGCGCCCAGGGAGGTTGGCTACAGTTCCATGGACCTTAAATTTCTTAATAATATTTTAACTGTTGTCACAGGAACATCAAGCTGCTTGGAGATGGTCTTGTAGCCTTTACCTTTACCATGCTTGTCTATTATTTTCTTTCTGATCTCCTCAGACAACTCTCTCCTTTGCTTTCTCTGGTCCATGTTCAGTGTGGTGCACACAATGATACCAAACAGCACAGTGACTACTTTTCTCCATTTAAATAGGCTGAATGACTGATTACAAGATTGGAGACATGTGAGACTAATTAAAGAAACTAATTAGTTTGAAATATCACTATAATCCAATTATTTATTATCTTTTCTAAGGGGTACCAACAAATGTGTCCAATCACTTTTCAGGAGGAATGAAGCATTATTTCAATGAGCTGTAAGGGTACCAACAAATTTGAGCACGTCTGTATATATATATATATATATATATATAAAAATTATTTAAGGTACTTAAGTTTTAAGCTATGGTAATTTTTCACAATGAAAAGTTTTTAGTACTTAGATTCACTTTGGGGTGCAGTGCAATTAACCAGTGGGAGATGCACCCAGCTACCTCCAGACCCTCATCTCTCCCTACACCCCCACTCGACCTCTCTGCTCCTCCTGCACTAGAAGACTGGCTGTAGCTCCTCTATGCTCCCCTGCATCCAGAGCCCATTCCTTCTCCACCCTCGCCCCGCAGTGGTGGAATGACCTTCCTACAGATGTCAGGACTGCCCAGTCCCTGACCACCTTCCGGCACCTCCTCAAGACTCACCTCTTCCCTCTGGACACTATCACTCTTCCTTAATGCGCTTTGCTTGCACTTATCTGCTCCCTATTTTACTGCATTTAATCCTGTACTTTACAGTGCTGTACTGTAATCTGCCACAAGTGTTATTCAATCTGTAGTATTTTGCATTTAATCGTATCCTGATGTAACTGTCACTGACACTGTTATTTGCTCCGATATTGAATCGTATTTTGTCATATACTTGTACTTACTAGAGCTGAAGTCATTGTATTTTATCTTGCTCTTAATTGTATTAATACTTGTACTGTGATTCTTGAAATGTATTTTTTGTTTACAACTGTAAGTCACCCTGGGTAAGGGCATCTGCTAAAAAATAAATAATAAAATAATGTTGCAGTTCTTCTCAGTTACGGTTTCCAGTGAAGTGGTGGCTACTCTAAGCACTGCATGCAGGTTATTATCTGTCAGCCTTGTTCTGAGGTGTGACTTGTTTAGCTTCATAAGGGAAAGCACTTGTTCACAGATATAAGTGCTTCCAAACAAAGACAGCAATCTCAAAGCTTCTCTGCTAAGATTAGGAAACTGATTGTGGTCCAGTGATGGGTAGAATTCTAGGAGGCAGGTCCCTGTGTTTGCTCTTCAGCGCAGTGGAACACTGCAGTTCAATAACTTCAAGTTGGAGATCGTCAGGCACGCTTTCTGCATCAACAGAGAAGGGATCCGCAAAGAGTTTAAAAGAGGCTGGCTGGCTGGCTGGCTTGCTCGCCCCTGAATTGCTCAAATCTGCTGGCAAACACCCCATGTGGTTCTTTCAGGACACTTGCATGGCGTTTTCAGTTGTATGTCTCTTCACGTGGAAAGGCTTGTTGACATGTTTCAAAGTGTGTCAGCTGCCTTTTCTTGAGCTGGTTTGTGAACAGCTTTAATTTAATTTCAAACGCACACACTGCCTCAAACAAATCACAAATTAGATGCTGATTTCCTTGTAACTTTAGGTTTAAATCATTTAAATGTCCTGTGATATCAGTCAAAAAAGCCAGATCAGCAATCCAGTCGCTTTCTTCCATGACAGACGTGTCTCTTCCCTTCTCTTCCAGAAAATGTTTTATTTCTTTTCACAGTGAAAAGAACCTCTTTAGGACGTTGCCCCGGCTAAGCCATCTCACTTCAGTGTGATGAATCAGGTCACTGTAAGTGGCGCTGATATTCTCCAAAAAAGATTGAAATTCACGGTGATTCAAAGATTGCGAACGAATAAAGTTAATTGTGGATACATAATTTCTTTAAACTTCATGTATTTTTCACACAAAGCATCCTGGTGTATTATACAGTGATGCTGCTTCAGCAGCGCAGCTCGATCCCCGATGTGCTTTTTAAACACCCTATAAAACCATTAGTCTTGCCAACCATAGCTGGAGCACCGTCAGTTGTCATCCCCACCAATTCACCCCACTGCAAATTTAAATCTTCAACAGCTTTCTTAAAAGCATTAAAGATGTCAACTCCAGTGGTTTTGCCATGCAGAGAAACTAGAGATGCCAGCTCCTGGTGTACTTCAAATGTTTCTGTCAGTCCACGAACGAAAATTAAAAGTTGGGGTGTATCGGTGGCATCCTTGCTTTCATCCAGAGCAGCAGAGAAATACACAATATTTTTTCATTTGCTTTTTAGCTGATCATAGCTATTTCCAGACCTGTCTGCTGTGCGTCTCTGCATAGTCATTCTGGAAAGAAACGTTTTTAAAGGAATCTTTATTTTCTTTGCAAACAGCATCACATATTTGCATCAGGCAGTCTTTTACAAATTCCCCATCGGTAAAGGGATGTGATGATTTTGCAATTCGCTGCGCGATGTTGAAACTTGCTATTGTAGCAGCTTCAGATTCCTTCTTTTTCCATTCAAAAACACCTTGCTGCCCCAGTAGTTGCATTTTGAGAGATTCCAATTTGTTTGTTCGTGCTTCTCCCAGCAATTCTTTGTATTTGGGATGTTTTGTCTCATGATGGTGCCGTTTATTGTATTCTTTGGCAGCTGTGACGCATTCATAAGGCAAATGCGACACGTATGGACACCGGGTTTGGATTCAGCAAAAAAAAAAAAATTCTGGCCACTGGGTTAAATTTTCTGTGTTCAAGATCAATTTTTCTTTTTTTACTTGTACATGGCTTTGAAAGAGACATGTTTTCAGATACTACGGAGGCAGCCTACCTTAATTTTGTGCTAGTATAAATATTTTACCTTGAAAATAATCGCAGAGCAACAGTGAATCGCTGTCTTCTATTTAGCATCTAGCTGCCGCCTGTTTCCGAACCTTACGTCCTGCTTTCCAAGGTCTACTGTACTGTATTACTATTGGCTAACATGACAGAATCCCGCCCAAATAGGCTGGGCTGTGTATATTCCAAGCACTTCTAAACTTTAATCACCTCTGTGTGTCAAGTTATACTGTAATTATATTGGCTAACATGAAACAAGGCATTTTGAGGCATCTACCACTCAAACTCACTGTTAGTAGACTGGGTGTGAGTCACGTGTGGGTTCTCTCTTTCGAACGCTACTTGTTTCCAGTGAGCAGTGTTTTTTTTTATATACAGACGTGCTCAAATTTGTTGGTACCCCTCCACAAAAAATGAAGAATGCACAATTTTCTCTGAAATAACTTGAAACTAACAAAAGTAATTGGCATCCACCATTGTTTATTCCATATTTAATAGAAATCTGACTTTGCTTTTGATTTCATAATATTGTAAATAAGAAAACAAATGAAAATGGCATGGACAAAAATGATGGGACTGCTAACCTAATATTTTGTTGCACAACCTTTAGAGGCAATCACTGCAATCAAACGTTTTCTGTAGCTCTCAATGAGACTTCTGCACCTGTTAACAGGTAGTTTGGCCCACTTTTCCTGAGCAAACTGCTCCAGCTGTCTCAGGTCTGATGGGTGCCTTCTCCAGACTGCAAGTTTTAGCTCTTTCCATAGATGTTCGATAGGATTCAGATCAGGACTCATAGAAGGCCACTTCAGAATAGTCCAATGTTTTGTTCTTATCCATTCTTGGGTGCTTTTAGCTGTGTGTTTTGGGTCATTATCCTGTTGGAGGACCCATGACCTGCGACTGAGACAGAGCTTTCTGACACTGGGCAGTACGTTTCGCTCCAGAATGCCTTGATAGTCTTGAGATTTCATTGTGCCCTGCACAGATTCAAGGCACCCTGTGCCAGGCGCAGCAAAGCAGCCCCAAAACATAACCGAGCCTCCTCCATGTTTCACTGTAGGTATGGTGTTCTTTTCTTTGAAAGCTTCATTTTTTCGTCTGTGAACATAGAGCTGATGTGACTTGCCAAAAAGCTCCAGTTTTGACTCATCTGTCCAAAGGACATTCTCCCAGAAGGATTGTGGCTTGTCAATATGCATTTTAGCAAATTCCAGTCTGACTTTTTTATGCTTTTCTTTCAAAAGTGGAGTCCTCCTGGGTCTTCTTCCATGGAGCCCACTTTCGCTCAAAAAGCAACGGATGGTGCAATCAGAAACTGAAGTACCTTCACCTTGGAGTTCAGCTTGTATCTCTTTGGCAGTTATCCTTGGTTCTTTTTCTACCATTCGCACTATCCTTCTGTTCACTCTGGGGTCGATTTTCCTCTTGCGGCCGCGCCCAGGGAGGTTGGCTACAGTTCCATGGACCTTAAATTTCTCAATAATATTTTAACTGTTGTCACAGGAACATCAAGCTGCTTGGAGATGGTCTTGTAGCCTTTACCTTTACCATGCTTGTCTATTATTTTCTTTCTGATCTCCTCAGACAACTCTCTCCTTTGCTTTCTCTGGTCCATGTTCAGTGTGGTGCACACAATGATACCAAACAGCACAGTGACTACTTTTCTCCATTTAAATAGGCTGAATGACTGATTACAAGATTGGAGACGTGTGTGACTAATTAAAGAAACTAATTAATTTGAAATATCACTATAATCCAATTATTTATTATCTTTTCTAAGGGGTACCAACAAATGTGTCCAGGCCATTTTAGAATATCTTTGTAGAATAAGCAATAATTAATCTCTTTTCACAGCTTCTTTGCTTTATTCTATGACATACCAAAGGCATGCAAGTATACATGATAAAATAGCTTCATCACATAATTTCATCACTTTTCAGGAGGAATGAAGCATTATTTCAATGAGCTGTAAGGGTACCAACAAATTTGAGCACATCTGTATACAATTCTTTATCAACAGAGCCCTTCTTCTGGGAGGGCCCATTCCATACTTGCTTACGCTTACCTGTGTTACAGCAAGACTCCAGCAGAGGGAGTCTGCGCTATCCTTACCTGTGTTGCAGAGACACTCCAGCAGAGGGTGTCTTCTTTGTTCTTACCTGTGTTGCAGCAAGACTCCAGCAGAGGGAGTCTGCGCTATTCTTACCTGTGTTGCAGAGACACTCCAGCAGAGGGTGTCTTCTTTGTTCTTACCTGTGTTGCAGCAAGACTCCAGCAGAGGGAGTCTGCGATATCCTTACCTGTGTTGCAGAGAGACTCCAGCAGAGGGAGTCTGCGCTATCCTTACCTGTGTTGCAGAGATACTCCAGCAGAGGGTGTCTTCTTTCCGCTTACCTGTGTTGCAGAGATACTCCAGCAGAGGGTCTTCTTTGTTCTTACCTGTGTTGCAGCAAGATTCCAGCAGAGGGAGTCTGCGCTATCCTTACCTGTGTTGCAGAGAGACTCCAGCAGAGGGAGTCTGTTCCACACTTACCAGTGTTGCAGAAATACTCCAGCAGGGGGAAGCCACTTCTGACTTGGAATACAAAGCTACCCCGGCAGGGAAAGCCTACATTGAACCTACCAGCGTACAGGACTACTCCAGCGGAGGGAGGTGGCCTGTACGTAACTTGGACTGACCCACCCAGGTCGAAGGATCCTTCCTGACACTTACCGGGCTCCTCAGCTAGAGTTTCCTGCTAAGCTCATCCCAGGGGACTCAATTCCACGGGGAAAGGACTTGCACAGGCCTCGGCCTGCAGAACTCGGTATTCTGAAATAGTTAGAGAGGGGCGAAGAAGTGAGCCAGTTAGTGACCAGTACAGGGCAATAATCTATACAAAGAAAGTGTTGACTTGTGTAAATATTGTAAATAAAAGTTACTTGCCTGAACGTTCTTCGTGTCTGTGCCAGTCGGTGGAAGCAGTAATAGAGTATCACGCAGGGGTACTCTACCGGTTTGTTACTATATATATATATATATATATAAGTCCTTACGGGCCATATCTAAGCAGTCAGCGGTCCATGTCTGACCCGCGGGCCATATGTTGTGCACCTCTGGACTAGGGTTACCATAGGTTAGGGAAGCTAGTCAAAGTAGTGCAAATCAGAGTCTATGAAACCAGCTGAATAACAAGTAGGACATGTTGTTCGGCCAGTCAAACTTCTAGAGAACAAAACACTACATTTTGGAAGCTTCTTCTTCTTCTTCTTCTTCTTCTTCTTCTTCTTCTTCTTCTTCTTCTTCTTCTTCTTCTTCTTCTTATTATTTTTTTAAAGAATAGACTTCCAAGAAAGGGGTACAGCTTGCAATTGAAAAGTGAAACTAGTGGTGTCCTTATCTCACTGGAACATCTTGGAAACTTTAAAACTCAGAACATGCAAATACATCCTCTTTTTTTATAACCAAAACATGCTGCTGAAAAGAACATCTGAAATCCCCCTGTGGGCTTCCTGGTTCCATCCAAGTGCATTTCTGTGAAGGCATTTGCCTCCATGTATGTTTCAGTTTTGTTGGGGAAATTTTTGTAAAGGAATGCTCACTGCTAATTGATTTATTTATTTATTTTTGAATATGTTAATATGTATTTTAGTTGGTGTGCAATGTTATGGTATGACTACGCTGATAGCAGGACAATCTACAAATTATCTTCATCCACTCCTGTGCACATTGCTTGTGTGAGTGTGACAGGTTGGCTTGAGTCATGGCGTACCTGGACCATGAAGTTGACAGAGATAGGCTTAATGTGCTGCAGCGCATTTTTATTCAAAATAAAACAATTATACAAAAACGTTCACAGAACAAAATAAAAAGGTGTAACAAAAAGTCTTGCACACAAACAAAATAGACCTCCACCACACAAGCACTGTATAGCAATTGTTTTCTCTTTACTTTCTGTTTCATTTTTCCTGTCTCGCTAACACATGTTCCTCCTTCAAAACACCCATCCCCAACAGAAACAGGCACGCTTATATATACACGGCCATCTCCGAATTAACAACCAACTAATTAACAGGTTTAGTGGGATGGGGCTTTTATCCCCGTCCACACTGCCAAACAATAACGAAGAAGACACAATACATATAAATACCACACCAGCAACCCATTCTTTTAAATAAACCCACACTATCACATTTAAATCATGTCATACATCAATACATTCATTACAATCAGGGCTTTGCCCTGCCCCTATTTACGTACAGGGCTCTCTTCTGCCCTGCAACAGCGAGCAATTCAAAGTTTCTTCCTTTAACTGTTTCATTAATTCAGTAAGTAACAGTTTTTATTAGCCAGTCATACCAATGGGACTCTATATAGTCATTACTTTGGTCTGTTGTCTGCCACCAGTGATGATAATTTGAGTACATTGGTAGACTTGGCAAAGTCATATACTACCAGAATCTTGTTTAAAAGCAGCTGGATCACAAGTTTATAAGTTGGTCAATTAAAAAAATATATATACATTTTGGTATCTGTTGACAATTCTTCATACTTCTGGTCAACAAAAAAATGATGTGTCTACTGTATAACATGGGAATTTTACCTACAAGTAATGGAACAAATGTAATATTTACTATGGAAGCTGTTTCATCTTTTATGGAACTACTCTAGATTATATTTGTAGTCATCAATCGCTACATTCTTTCAATATTTATAATATTCTATATTGCTAAACAACCTGCAGATTAAAATTGCACAAGTGGGCCAATAGAGTGTTAGATACAGGTAGACAAAATAAGACTGGCAATAGATAAGTTCATTTCTCCAGCCATGCCCCTATGAAAGTTCCATTAAAGGTGAAACAATTTCCATAGAAATGTTTTATTTCTTTCATGTTTGTAATCCAAATCCCCTCTCATAGATCCTTGTCCTTTTCCCCACTCCGACTGTTTACTTACAAAATATATTTGTATCCTTGAACAGTTCCTCTGTAAAATGCTGTAAATACGAATTACTTTAATGAGCAAGCCATCTTACCTAAGAAGTTGTAGCACAAAATGTTATCCGTTTTTTTGGAAAGACTGTCATTTAATGCCAGTTTAACCCAAATCAAACCCATTCATCATCTGTAGTGGTGACTGCAAAGACTGTTATTGCTTTGAAATTCCTTGCATCATATATCGTGTACTTTTTTATTATTATTATTTAATTAACAGATGCTTTTATCCAAAATGACTTGCAGAAATTAAACAAAATATAACAATATATAAGTTATAGGCAATAATGCAAAAACAAACACATATACACAATATATAAGGAAAAATACAAAAAAGATATAGAAATAGACATTTACAAATAAAGGTTGAATGAGTGGGTTTTGAGAAGATGGTGGAAAGCAGTGAAGGACTGAACAGTCCTGAGGTTAACCTGTAGCTGGTTCCACCACAGGGGGACAAGGGAAGAGAAGGAGCAGGCACACTTGAACTTTCTAAAAAGAACATCTTCTACACCCATGTTGCATTTGTTTTTCTTTTTTTAAATGCTACAGGAAGTACCTAAAATAAATCGGAGGGGATTTCTTTGGGGGGGGGGAGGGTGTGGGGGAGTTCAGTTGTTATAAAAATAGCAGAAGCAAATCAAATCTGGTGGTTTTTGGTTTTACAACAAAAAGCACAGTTAGAAAGTCCAACAGCATGTCATAAACCTGCCAAGTTAAAGTGCATTAAAAATAGAAGTTTTTCTATTTTTCCCTTGGAATTGTGATTGCTGTGAAGTTGCAGATGGTATATTGCTGCTGCTGTTCAATATATAATACATACACCCATAAACACTCAGTGATGACAATAAGATCTACATTTAAAGCATCATTGTTCTTTCATTAGATCATTATATGAGAAGACTACCTCGGGAGAAGATTCTAAAAACTTCATGTAATGTTTTGTCACCCAAGTAACTTTAAAAGTGTGCAACGAGCAGTAACTTTTTAACATCCAGTAACCGATTTACAATCTAGTATATAAAGATCAGCTAAAATGCTTCATCAAACATTAGACCCCTACTTCTCTAAATCCATTATATTATTGAAATGGGCTTACATTTGTTAACAGTAACTTTTAAAGGTGTTACTGTAAGAATGTTTAGAAAGTTATACCTTTATAGTCTAACTAAACACAGTGAACAACATTTGCTGAATGTATGTAAGCTATTTGTTAACAGTAAATAAACCAGTGTAGAACGGCTACCTTTTTCTAATACATCATTTATTATAAGTGTACTGTTGTTAACATTGTTCAGTGAGAGTTTAGGTGTCACAGCAGCTGTTTGAATGTGTAAGAGTGAATGTACAGATTAAAACTTCATAAAAACAAATAGTTTATCATATCATAGTGTGTAGGAGGCTGGGAGTGTATGATAAGACTGGTACAAAATCAAGGCAGTTCTCATGTTCACCACATAGTCGCACAGAGAGAATCAGAACATCAAGGTTCCCATTTTTTTAAATAAGGATTCTAAAAAAGTGTCCCTATAAAATAAAACAAGTCAACGTATTTTTGTAAATCTGTACTGCAGCTTTTTCAACTGCTCATAACCAGTTTAGATGCCTTATCTTGAATTTGACATATGATGTAATATGTGTGCCTTATGGTGGTCATGTGACTTTTTGTTTTCCCAGCTAATAAAGACCTAGCACTTTGAGATATTGATCTTGCTACAGTTTATAACTTTGAATGTCTGTATCGTACATACAACGATGCTTCCATTGCACAGCTAAAGCTTCACTTCTCAGTGACCATTAGAGGTAATGACTTTATATTTGCAGGGTTATGAAAACACTGTATAACTTTAGGTTTCTGCTGGATAGCAAAAAACTGTACACTTTGAGATACTGTCTTCATATTTGCAAGACTTATTTTTGCAGTTACTCGAATGCAGTTCTTAAGTTATAGATTCCTGCATAGATATACTGTGTGTAACATAGATCTTTACAAAAGTAAGAGGCAGCACTGTCTAATTATTTGCCACTTTGTTTTGCTGGCAATGCACTATTGTGTACAAGAGAGAGCTGGCACTTACTAGTATGACGACACTGTGGCTGATGTGCTGTCTGTAGCTGGCAACAAGAAAAGAAGAGCAGCTCCTGAACTGAAAAGTAAAAAAAACAAACCCTTAGATAAATTATCAAGCAAGAAACCCCCCAGTATTTGAGTCATTAAATCAGAACCACGCTGAATAATTACAAACACCATTGTCTAATATCACAGTAAGGGGATAAGACTAGAAGCAGTTTTTTATTTTTTTTGTTAACCAGGGCTTTTATTATTCAATTTATACACGAGCCACACAGGTCTTGGTTTGTTTTAGGGTTTTTTCTTTAGATGCAAAGACTTCTTTGTATAACCAACTTTTCCTGTTTGTAACTGACATGGTTGCAGTAAAAGACACGTATTTGCCAGTGCCTGGATGACTCACATACTCTTATCAGGAACTTTCAGCTTTACATTTGCCTGTCAGACAATCCCTGTACTACACTGTTGAAAATGACATTCCCTGTAGCACATTAAAACATGGTTGCATTTTGTATTTCTTACTATGAATATTAGACATTTTCTTGTTGACAGCATCTTAGATTAAGGCAGTGTTGTTAACCACAATATGTTGGAACACTCATTATTTTGTATTACATCACTCTAATACTAACTGGTGCATAATTCCTAGAATAGCATTAACTTGTATGGTGAAATTCTGAACAGATTAGTTAGTAAAACTGAAAGGAATAAAAAGAAAAAGTTTCTTCATTGAAATTGAAGTTTACAGTAACTCCCTTATAAATGACTTGCTTTTAAGTAAAAGTGCCCCTCTTATTCTTGTAGACGTGTTTACAAAGCTTTCATTGTAATAAATACAAAAGTGGTGACGGGTAACCACTGCTTCCCTTTTCACTTATGGAATGTCTTTATTATTCAGTGCGTTTTTTGCTCCAGTGGTATGTTCTGCACTCTAGATTTTAAATCCCCAAAGGAAAACTTTAATCACAGAATAACAAAACAGCTGTCAAATAGTAAATATGAGGTATACACCACAAACATGTCCATATTATACATTTAACCAACATCTTGGGAATCTATGAGATATTTCAACAGGAATAAGTATTTTTGTTTAAAATTAAATTTTGAGGGACTTTAAAAAGTACTTCATAAAAACACTGGTCTTATTTTGTGATTAGTTTTAATTTTACTGAATATTGCACCATGCTTTTAAAGTTCTTCATACAGTTGTTATATTGCTGTGGTTTCACAGTTCATCTCAATGGACTAAGATATTATGAAATACTACATGAATTATATAAGTGTAACCAAAAGATACAGTCCTACAGTATTCCTATGCAATAATGTATTGCTTGACCGAATTAGGGAGTTTAATTATCGAACCCAGGGCTATTGTGTGAATCTACCAAGACCTGACTTTATCTCTACCGACACCCAACCTTGGTGGTTGGTTCAAAGCACAGCAGATGACATGCTAATCTGGTAACTAGAATGCAATGCTGTCACTACCTCAATAGTATGTTATACAATAGATTCTTGCAAACTTTGAAGTTGTGGATTATCCTCAGTGACAGGATATAGTGGAGGCAGCGTCCCTACTAGTTTTATATATCTAGAGAACCATGTATTTAATCGTGATGAAACTTGCTGTACGCACATTCTTTAGCACAATATATTGTGTATCTTGATCTAGGGGTATGTGGAGGTCCCGTGTCTGTGAGTCTGTCTTTATGTAAGCACTTAAAATGTCTAGAGAACAGTTTTACAAGTACTTAGAGAAGCGGTTTTTCAACTGAGATGAAACGCAATTAAGAGACGATATTCTTAGAACTGTGGAGAGTATTGGAAACAGAGGGTATAAATCACATTCATAAACTCCCATCTCCCACCCACTCACATTTAGCCCCGCCCCGCATTGTCAAAACCCCGTGCTGAAAAAGTTAAAGTGCTTTTATTATTTATTGAGAACAGGACAAAACAAAGCGCTCTTTGTCTCTCACTGACCGTAGGAGATTCCAGCATCTGGTAAGTTAAGTGCTGTTCTTTTTGTATAAGCGAATTACATTATTTTTACTGGATGTTTTTAGCCGATAATTGCATTGCATTACTTTATATTGCTGAAGTGCCAAGGGGAACTCCCGGCCCATGTGTTTTAGTTATTTAAAATTTCAAAACTTTACCCGGTTGTATTTGAAAGAAGAGTTCACACATATGCAGATATAGTCTTTGGAATGAGTGGACCGGATCAAAAATCTAAAAAAGTAATAAATAACGACGTCCTCGTGTCTTGTATTGTTCTGTTTTTTTTTTTTATTTTGTTTTGGCGCGCGCACAGCAAGTTCGTAGACAGCACAGTGGGGCGCGCGGACACAAGAGACAGTTACTTGGACAGAAGAAAGTTACAGTCGACAAAGGTTATTTAAATGATTGCATAATATTTGTTTGTGTCATGTAATATTATTATGTCATTTCGCCACACATTGCTTAAGTAGCTCTATAGAATAAGTTATGCTGTGTGTTCGCGATGTTTAACTTTGAATTTGTTATGATTTAAAAAAAAAAGCGGAGTGATTAGAAGCAGTATAAAATCTACCAGCACGTCTTTGGGGGTTTCCTATTAGTGCAGTAGTTTAACATAAGGGCTGAAGAAAGAGAAATACTTAAACAATATTGTATGACTTTTCTAGGGACAGTGAAATGGGTGGTTATATTAATAATTTGTTTTGTGCATCAGCTGCCTCAGTATTCTCGCTTGGTACTGAGAGAGTCGGAGTTACTGTGTGAATGTATTTTCAATATGTTTATATAGGAAGATTGGTACGTCATAAGCCCATGTTAAAATATTAGATTTATAGTTGGGTTTATATGTTGAGTATAGAGGGATGGGCAAAACAGTAAACCATTTAAATAGGAACTAGTCGTCCACAAGTGTATTTAAAATAGAAAGTATGCTGCCATTAATGTATTTCAAATAGAATATTGAGATTTATATATATATATATATATATATATATATATATATATATATATATGTATATATGTCAATAGTAGACGCCATCTACTGGACTTATTTATTGTAGTGTAAATTTGCACCGCGGTTGTTTAAATAGCTTTTTATTATAGCCTAAAATTGGTGCAATCCAGAATAATAATATATTATAACAATACTAAATTCTGGTGCAGTGCCTCCTACATTTTTAAAAATATGTTTTACATACAATCACAAGCCCATGTATAAAAAACATTGTTGTAAGACCAGGATACGAAAATCAAATTGTTTTGCTTGCCTTCACAAAAACACAGCTTGCATATGGCATTCAGCCCCCTCATGCTGTTGAAGGTAATGGCAGGGCTGTTTATCTCACTGAGTAACTGAGGCGAGGGTCAGAAAGCTTGGAGGGAGAATGGTGTGTATGCTGCAAAAACTATGTAGAGTAGCGAGGATGTGTGTTTCCTGTCTAATATATTTTAAATAACTTAACATGTCTGGAAACTATGATATGAATTTTAAAGCAAATTTCTTAACTAATGAAAAGACAATAAAAGAAACAAAACATGCTCGTCATTTTTTAAAATATAAATATCTGTATTTGTTTATAACATGCTGTAAAATGGGGAACTTCCTCTTGTTGTTCTTTTAGATTATTACTTCTAAAAAGGAAGCCCAGAGCAATGTGTTGAGATGGGGGAGGGCATTACAACACCATGGATTCTTCTCACTTTCCTACAGGACCAGAAGTGCAGCAACCAGGAATATAAGAAGGAACTGGACACTTTGGAAAATGAGTTGAATAAGAAGAGGCCTGTGATATCAAACTACTCCAGTCTCTGGAGTAACAATCAAGAGCATTTCAGTGATGGTGATGATGGAGAGCTTCAGACAGATGGGCATTTTTGTTCTGACATTAGAAATATTTGCAGAGAGATGCAGCCTGATGTACAAGGTATGGTGATTTTTCTTTGTATGTTATTGTGAATTGACCCATATGAGGAACTTTATTAACCTTTGGTTTCCATATGAAGTGGAAGAGATCTTTGTGGTCTCAAAAGCCAGATAATTGTATAAATCTGTTCAGCTGATCCTTTAAAAGGGAGCATCCACAAAATATATATCTATATATCGTCAATGTATTTATAATTTAATGTAAAGAATTATCCGATAAGTCAATGTTTTACAGCTTGTACCCTGGTCCAAGAGAGATTTATAATATATTTAATTATAGACATATATAAATTACTTTAATACTTAATGGAAAGGTTATTTGTGTTAAGGCATGCTAACAAAGATTTCTGTTTTCTTGCCTTTTCTTCACTTAAATGTCTTTTAGTTCTTGCTTGCACTGTATACTTCAGTTTGGAACATTGTTAGCCAGAGTTACACTGGAAAATGTTGACACTGTTATTTAAAAAAATAAGTCACTAGTACAGTTTTATAGGTACACATTTTAAAAATATTCGTTCCTGTACTGAAAGTTTTTAAAATTTTAAAATATATCCGATGCTTAAAGACTTTGTCTGTTTTATCCTTGAAAACAATGTTGAATCACTGGGCAATTATAAAAAAAAAAAAAATTTACATGAACATAATCTGAAAACCCTGGCGAAGATTACAGGAATACATATACTGCTTTCCTAATGTATACCCAGCATGTACTGTATGTAAAAAAAAAAAAAAAAAAAAAAAAAAAAAAAAGGCACCACAGTGAATAAGGTATGACGTTTGGTTATTGCTGTACAAAAAATGTCGACAAAGTGGTGTGAAAATTGGACAAACACATTTCCAGTCACACACAAGGCTGCAGATTTAAAATAATATACATCAAAACTGTTGACATGTAGAGGAATTCTGCCAGTCAGGCAGAGGAAGTTTTACCACAACTGTGCCTTTTGTGTTATTAAAACGAGGAAGGTGTACAATGAAACTACTCATTAGTACCAGAGCATTTGAACTTTAGCTATTTATCTTTACAAAAAAGCTTTTTTTTCATGTTGAATGGCATTAAATGCATCCCAAGTTTAAGGTACACAATGTTTTCAAAGACAACATGTGTTGTAGTTCAAACTTACACCAATGGTCTAGCAGCAAACAGAAAATGTGGACCACAGAAAACAGACCAGGATGCAGCAGTTTGTCTGGTGTTGCATCAGAAGTGTAGAACCAAAAGATTCTCAGCAAGGGAGGGGGAACAATGATGTTTATTTGACATGAGTTTATGAAAGAGAGTTACCTCCATATTATGGCATATGCATTGCACAGTTTAGTATGACTTACAGTATTTACTTTTTGGTATTTGGTTTTAAAATCAGTACTTTTTACATAATTAAAAAAAAAAATGACATTTTCAAATGATGGTGGCAACATGATGTACATTACAACACATTAACACATTTTTTATTTTTTTATTTAGTCGTCGCCAATGGTTTTTTACCCCGGTTTTCTCCCCAATTTGGAATGCCCAATTATATTGTTTTTATCCCGGTTCACCGCTGCAACTTGGGAAACGGAGGCTGAAACACGCATCCTCCGTTATTTTTCGCACTGTGGATCCACAGCGAAGCCACCAGACCTATAGTGCCGGAGGACAACACAGATCTGAATGGCTCCACTGCAGACCTGCAGGTGCCCTATCAGCCACAGGGGTCACTGGTGCGCAGTGAACCGTGGATTACCCTGCCAACCTAAGCCCTCCCTACCTGGGTGACGCTCAGCCAATTGTGCGCCGCCCCCTACGAACCCCCGGTCACTTTCAGCAATGACATAGCCTGGATTCAAACCTGCGATCTCCAGGCTATAGGGTGCATCCTGCACACCACCTGGAGCGCCTTTACTGGATGCGTAATACATTAAATACAGTGAAATACAGGGCATAGTACATTAAATACAACATTAAAAAACAATGCAAACACAATACCTATATGCATAAAACATAAAATAAAAGGCTAGGATTTGAATTTTAAACATTGTGGATGCGTGTATCAAGCAGAATCATACAGCTACGATGGAGTAAAAAACATGAAATTGCAATTTAGACAACAGCTAATAACAGATACCAGGCTTAGAGAGCATTAAAAGCAAGGGAGAACAAGTGGATCTTGAGAGTTGATTTGAAGCGAGCGATTGTGGGAGCGAGTTCCAGAGAGTCTGGGCCATGAAGCTAAAAGAGTGCTCTCCAAGTGTGGCGTGCTTTTGCTTGGGTATAACCAGCAGGCCGGAGTCAGAGGACCTTAGCTTGCGTGCAGGGACATAGCGGGTCAGCAGGTTGGGGAGATACTCTGGACCTGTGTGATGAAGGGCCTTGTAGGCAAGCAGGAGAATTTTGAAAGTAATCTGAATTTAACAGGTAGCCAGTGCAGTTAGGCAAGACGGGGGATAATGTGATCATGTTTTTTACATCTGGTAAGGATATTAACAGCTGCATTTTGAACAGTCTGTTTATGGCGCGTGACGGAAGACCACCGTAGAGAGAGCTGCAGTAGTCGATTCAGGAGGAGATGAATGCATAACAGAGTATCTCTGCATCCGGGAGGGAAAGGTAGGGACGGACCTTTCAGGTGTTTTGGAGATTGTAGAAGGAGGATTTGACTAGAGGGGATTTGAGCATCAAAGGGGAGGTTACTATCCAGAAGTACACCGAGGCTTCGTACAGTGGGGAAAGGCAGCAGCAGACAGTTTCTGAGGTTCAAGGCAGCAATATTGAGATTCTTGAGTTGAGTTTTTGAACCTACTAAAGTTGTTCAGATGTGTTGGTGTTGAGCTAAAGAAAATTGGCAGACATCCAGGCCTCAATGTCTTGGATGCAAAATGAGCACTGAACCATGGCCAGGGTCTAGTTTTAGGTAGAGCTGGGTGTCATCAGCATAGGAGTGAATCATGGGGCTATGTTGGTGGATAAGGTGACCCAAGGGGAGCATGTAGATGTTGAAAAGAAGAGGCCCGAGAAC
Source organism: Acipenser ruthenus (assembly GCF_902713425.1). Taxonomy (NCBI): domain Eukaryota; kingdom Metazoa; phylum Chordata; class Actinopteri; order Acipenseriformes; family Acipenseridae; genus Acipenser; species Acipenser ruthenus. The sequence continues at coordinate 31,043,739 of NC_081195.1, read as the reverse complement.
AGATCCTTGGGGGACAAGATGTAAACCTCATGGCTACAGGTCCAATATGGCATTGCCCCACTGAAAGGACAGATGTTACTAAAGCCATTTGTGGTGCGACTGCCGTGGGACTTTTTTATTCCGATTGCTACAGTATTGGATGTCTGTTTCAAATTGTGTAATATGGGGCTCTAAACATACCACCTGCAGCTCTTAAGTGAACTGAAGTGACTATTTTAGAAAGGCGTTGAAGAGAAAGCAAAAACATTAATCTTATCAGAAATACAATTACAAGGCTTTTTTCATGTCACAACTTACCTACCATGCTGGTGTATAGTACCGGTAACATACTTTTACAGGCATTGAGTGGATCACCAGTAATGTGAGGAATCAAATCTAAATCATTATTTCTCCATTTACTGAATTAACTTCCCACATATGTTTTTTTTTCACCAAGAAAAAAAAGGTAATTGAATTGGGCTCTTATGGGAGGTACTACCCTTGTACACAGGAAGCAAAGTCTTGAATTAGTCTAGGCTATATATGGAACATACCTCCTCTTTCATGTAGTGCCTTGATTTTGTACCTTTAACTTTTGCTCAGGAAATGCTGTTGATGTCGGTGCGGCAAGGCAAATCGCAGCAAATCTGATTGAGATCGCAGATCAGCTGAACCAAAGTGTGGTTTCACGGGCCTCGGATAATTTAGTCAGGAGGATGCAAACCAGAATTTCACAAGTAAGTAGCAAAAATATAGAAATGCAGGTTTACATCATTTCAAAAAGTACAGATGATTACGATGAGTACCCCAAACAGGGTTTGATCCCAACTAGTTCAGACTAACAAGGGTCTACTGTACTCAACAACATAAGATTCAGTGAGTGTTATCTACAGATCATTAAAGTCATAATAAACCAAACATATATTTATATATTTTGGTTTCCTGTAACCTGTCCTACCGTTTATTTTCAACCCTACCTAAATACAATTTCATGCATCCTTGAGCAGGGCTATGCAGTTGATGACTCTTGAGCTCCAAAGTATGGCTCTTTTGATTTGGAGGGGAGGCTGAACAATCTGTAGTTTTTGGTAGAAGCAAGGCTGAATGCAAAAAACAAATGTCATTTGTAATGTTTAAAGAGCACAATACTGAAACTGTGCGTAGTCTGATTTAAATTTTTAAGGCTGTTATATTATTCATACATCAAATGTCATTTTTATTACAATCAAAGAAAAAACCTGTACTAAAAGTTTCTCCTGGTACAATTCTCGGTACATTCATTTGAAACATACTAGCCAACTGTTAACCTGTACTTGTGTTGAGTAGAAAAAATATATTAAAAATCTCTTACCTACCTACCCAACTTTTGAAAGTGGAGTTGGGTTACAGGCTACCAAGAGTTGTTTATGGGGTGGTTGAACTAAGCTTTGCACTTCCTTTCTCAGGGAATCTGTATCGCTGTCCCCATACAGATGCTGCACCTCTTTGTTTTATGTAGGACTGGACCGGCTTGCTGTCCTCCGAAGTGGAGCGCTTGATGTGGCAGGGCATCCCGGGGCTGCAGCAGTTCCCTCAAGAGAAAGTCATGCTCACCCTCACCATGGTGCTAGTGCAGAACATTGGAGTGCATGCTCCCACTTTGCTGCGCAGCTTTTTCAGTACTGCTGTGCAGTACATTAACGAAAACCTCCAGAACTTCATAAGAGATCAAGGAGGATGGGTAAGTGCCAGTTTCTGTATATATGGAGCCCGTTAGGTTATTATCATAACCCTGATTCCCTGAAATAGAAATGTAACCATTACCGTCTGGGTGTTTACCTCCTAAAGACCCTGAACCTGAATAGATTATACCAAAACTGCGCGTCCGCTCCTGTGACGCAGTCATGCCCGCCCCCAAGGGCATAAGAAGACTGCACACACATACACCAGTATCATTTTTCCTTCAAGCATGCTGCAATCCTTGACACAGCGACCTTGAAGGTTCATGGACATTTCTATTTCAGGGAACCAGGGTTATGATAATAACGTTCCCTATCAAGTACGAAATGTAACCATTACCGTATGGGTGAGTACCAAAGCCATAGCAAGGGCAATATTGCATAACGACTGAAATGCTACAAGGCAAAGTCGAAGGCTACCTTGAGTGTTGCCATACGGAACCCCAGTAACAAGTAGCTGGGACTAAAAAACTGTTGTAAGGGTCGGCCCTTAAGCTGCCCTCAATAATTGAATTCCAAAGCCAGGGTTTTGGGGATCCATAACATTCAGTTGATAGAACCTTGTAAAGGTATGGGAAGTAGCCCACACCGCTGTATTGCAAATGTCCTTGTCAGATGCACCCTGGAACAAAATCCACAATGTTGCCATGCCCCTGGTGGAATGGGCAGTGAGCTTTTCTGGAGGGGGCAAGTTGACTTTAGACGGGGCTTGACCATGGGACTTCGCCCCATAAAATTGAAAACTGTTCAGACTGCCTCCAGCTCTGTGTACTGTCAACATAATATTCTAGTGCCTGCACAGGGCAAAGCATATGGAGCTATCGCTCCCTGTCAGACTGGAAAGGAGGCGGATGGAAAGTCTCCAATTCCACAGACTGGTTGACATGAATGTCGGTAGTTTTCAGCAAAAAAGCAGGATTGGCATGAAGCGTAACTTTTGTCCTGGCTTCTGCAAAAATGAAAAAGGCTTTCACAATTGAAAATGCTTGCATTTCACTCACCCGCTTAGTGGATGTGATTGCAAGCAAGAAAGCTGTTTTGAACGCTAAAGATTTCAGCTCGGCTGAATGCAATATCCTTCATAGGTGGCCGAAGCCGCTGAGCTCTTTTTTCAAAACTTGCCCCGCCAGGAAGTGAACTCCTGGGGAGACATTCAATTTTGACATGGCAAGCTGAAATAGCTGCCAGATAGACCTTTAAACCTTTGCTGCATACGCGGAATGACCATATTTGGTTTAAGCGCTTCTAGTTTTGGAACCTTAAATCAGAAATGAACCCCCCCGTACATCTACAGAAAGGCATTAATTATATATTTCCAGTGATATCATGTATTTTGTTGTGGGATCTATTGTTTTAATATGAGCTACACCTCCCAAAAAATTACAGAAAAATGTAAAATAATAAAAATATTTTTAAAAACTGCAGATTTCAACCTCTTTCCAAGTTTTACATAAAAAAGCTTAGCGCACATGGTAGCTGTGCAATTTTCTAAGGATTTCAGATCTGAACTCAGAATTGAAATATTTTGTACAGTTCCAGAGCTAGATAAGGTTTACAATGCATAGCATTTTAGAAAAGTCAACCTCCGAAATGGCAAATGCAGACCAGGCCTAAGACTTTCCAGAAACTGAGATTGGAAACATTACCCTGTTTGAGATACAGTTATATTTATTTAAGTATAAAAAATAAAGAAACAACACACAAGATATTAAGTAAAAAAGTCTTAGACAAAACTTTGATATGAAGATTTTTATTTTCGAAACTAGAATAAATAGTTTATTGTAAAACATTTATATTTAATAAGAGGCAACATGCAATACGAAAACTGTAAGGCAGGGGTTCCCAAACTTTTTTAGGCACTGCGGCCCACTATTAGCACGTCTTGGGAAAATGTCAAATTAAAAACATTATATATGTTTAAACCTGTAACATTATAAATAAACCTGATCTAAACTGTCCTTTATTCATTTGAATAAATATTGTGAAAGATGGAAATCACATAGAATATGCAGTGAAAAAAAAAATGAAACACTTTAATTTTAGTAAGTAAAATAAATTGCAAAAACTAAACAGATGTTTTTATCAAACCTTTTAAATTAGACACCTTTTGTATAATTGAACATTTTAGAAATGCAGTTATTTTTCAAACAAGAAAAAGTGCATGTCTCTTATTATTCCCATTCACAAATACTGTACAATGTGCACAAAAACATAACTTCAATCCTAATTTCTGAACACTGTCTAACTAAAACGTCCAACCGTTACCTCTCACGCTAAACTGTCATGCACAAAAAAGATGAATGCGTATGATGACATGGCCCGTAGTCATGACTACGACCCACACAAACAAAAAACAAGATTGCTGGTTGGACGGCTGAAATATGACAGGTTTTGGCATTGATCAAAAATAATCGATTTTAAAGCACTTTGTAGAGGGGGATTTCCCTTCATCAAACAGGTCCTGCAAAAATTGCAGTGTAACTGCAGTGGGGCAGGTCGTGGGATCAATTATTGGTTCGTAATACTGTATTTCACTGACAGTTTATTGTGGAATTGACATACTAAAATCTCTGAGCCTGATTGTTTAGTAACCGATTTAGAAACTGAAACTGCCGCACAAAACTCTGAACAGTTTTTATATTACCGAATTTATATATTACATCATTATATTGCACATGGTGCTTATAAAGACCCTGTGTTTGCAATGTATTTTTTCTGAAAAAACAAAAACTAAAAACAAATTACTAGTAGTATACCAGTAGTGTTTAATGCAAAACCCTATAAACCCTAATTTTATACATGAATACGAAAATAATAGTTGATCTCTGTTTATCACAGGATGGGAGGGGACGGGATTTTTTTTGACAGAACAGGATGGGGCGGGAATTTAAAAAAATAAATAAATAAATAATAATTTTTGAACAGGACTGGAAATGATTACACTTTCATGGGATGGGACAGGAACATAGATTTTTTTTTTTTTTTTTTTTTTTTATATATAAATTTATTCGTTGCCAATTATTTTTATTATTTTCTCCCAATTTGGAATGGCCAATTATTATTTTAAGCTCAGCTCACTGCTACCGGCCCTGCACTGACTCGGGAGGGCGAAGACGAACACATGCTGTCCTCCGAAGCGTGTGTCGTCAACCGCTTTTTTTCACACTGCGGACTCGCCATGCAGACACCCAAGAGCTACAGTGTCAGAGGACAACGCAGCTCTCGGGCAGCTTACAGGCAAGCCCACAGGCGCCCGGCCAGACTACAGAGGTCGCTGGTGCACGGTGAGCCGAGGACACCCTGGCCAACCTAACCCTCCTCCCACCGGGCGATGTTGAGCGCTGCCCCCTGGGTCTGCTGTGGAATAGCCTGGACTCGAACTTGCGACGTCCAGACTATAGAGCGCATCCTGCACTCCACGTGGAGCGCCTTTACTGGATGCGCCACTTGGGAGCACAGGGACAGGAACATTTTTGACAGGATAGGAAGTAAGGTAGTTGTCTGTGTAATTGAGCACTCTGATGCCTCTAAGTCTCAGTGGGGCCAGAGTAGCTTCCATGCACTTCAAAAAGGCACAGGGAGCTAGAGAGAGGCCAAATGGCAGTACACAGAACTCGTATGCTGTTCCTTGCAATGCGAACCTCAGGTACCTCCTGTGCCCTGGTCATATTGGGATTTGGAAATATGCAAAATATTCCAGTCGTCTGGCCTGATTGACTGACTGCAACAGCTGTTGTGTGGTCAACATGTTGAACTGCAGTCGACTCAGATACAGGTTGACCTTTCTGAGGTCGAGGATTGGTCTGAGGCAAACATCATGATTGAGCACCAGGAGGGTGTACCATGCAAATAGCTCGCTTTTGTAGCACAGCTGTTACCTCCTGAAACAACACCGCAGCGTCTCGCGGGTCCCTGACTAATGTTGTAGAAGTGCTAGTTTATGTACCTGTCATGCAGGCCGTACAATGCCCACATCGACTGGGAAACAGCCGGAGCCGTGAACCCCAGGACGATTGGACAAGCACTGTGCCCTGATGGGGAAACAACTGCCCAGTTTCTCCATTTGTTCAGAGTCCGCTGATCTCTTAGGCCGGTGACTCTTTCTCTTCCTTTTCCTTTGAGGATGAGAAGGAGAGGCAGAGGATTATGAAAACTGTAAAGATGGCTTCCAATGTGGGCTCTTCCCCCCACGGCAATTCTTCTGCTCTCCCGCACAGCACCACGTGGAGAAGACGCAGCCATGTCTTTAACAGACAATGGGGGAGAGCCCTGACCAAGTGAAATGGACATGGAGTCCACAGAGCTGCAAGTCACCTTTTCCCAAGCATGCGTTTAGAAAAATTTGCAGAAACTGCGGTCAGCGAGTGCCTGTTTTGCATGCTCTGGCCCCAGACAGGAAGAGCACCTGCCGTGCTTATCCTCCACTGGGATACTGGCCTTGAATATGTCACAGGGATAAAACCCTGGCATGATGCAAACAGCAATGCAGTGTAAAAAAACTGCTGCCTCAGTCTACTCAAGCAGCAACGCCACTGCACAGTAATATAACTTAGTGGATAGTACTGTATGTAACAGGGTGGACGCAGTGTACAGTACTATAAAAACTGTAACAGGGCTGTTGAAGACCCGAACCAAGTCCTCTGGTACTGGACCAGTCATGGTGGGAACCGGGTCGGTGACTTGCACCAGGTCAGTACAGTACCTTTGGTTAGGTACTCTTGGTCACGGGCTGGCTCGCAACTTTGGTATAATTTATTCAGGTTCTTTAGGAGGTAAACACCCTGTGGTAGGATGCCCCGCCGCTGTGTGTATTTTGTGTTTTATGTATGTATGTATGTATGTATGTATGTATGTATGTATGTATGTATGTATGTATGTATGTATGTATGTATGTATGTATTGGTGCACGAAGAGTGGGTTATCACAAATGATTTAAAATACCGTGTTTACTCGAATTTAAGACAACACTGAATTCAAGTCGCATCCCCAAATACGGACACCAAAAAAAAAAAATACCCTGAATGCAAGTCACATTTAACTCTTAATGAAAAAAACACCAAAATGAACGGTTCAATTACTTTTTAATTTCTAGGTGCCAGCAGGGAACATTGTATTACAGTACATTAAAGCATCAGAATATGTCACCTACTATATTACAAATGCAAATGGGTGAAGAAAATATGTACAGAGTACAGTACAGTACTTTCAGTATTGAACGACAGTCATTGCAGTTTATGGTAGCTGGGAAAGGGTCAATTACCTTGAACTTTATTTCAATCTGCTTTATTGTCCTTGTTTGTTTAATTTGGCCGCAAGCAAAATTAGTGCAAGCCAGAAATGTGTAGTTCATTTTAGGTTTGAGTTAGGACTTTGGAGTTTACACTAGTGGGGTTCCCGTAGTTAAACCAGGCACAGACCATAATAACAGTGAGTAAGTTAGAGAATCGGAGAGCGATGGAGAATCCGCCATTAAGCAGTACATACCTCAGTGTTCCTGTTTCTTGTGCTCCTCCAGATAGAGAAAGATATATAAATAATGATTGTTCATTTTGAAGCTGGACCTGTGTTGATCATTTCAACACGTACTATACTGGTAATATTATAGTATTACATAGCCTTTCGATTGCGTCTCCCATCTTCTGACACATCTCGGATGCCGTAGTTTCTCTTTTCTTCAGCAAACAAAATTACTTTTAAAAGCTACATTAACAAATGTTCATGAAGTTTGCTGTACAGCCATTTTAATATACTGGTACTGTACCGAGAGTAATATCTGTAGTGGGCAGTGCTGTGTACAGTTGGTCTTGTTCAAGAGCACCAGAATAATTGACATGTGCAAATGTAAATTGGTACCCTCACTAAAAACCTCAAATCCAAGTCGCTCCCCCCAAATTTGAACTTTTATTTTGGCCACAAAAGTGCGACTTAAATTCAAGTAAATACGGTATATAGTTAAAGTGGGTATTAGTATGGAAACATGGGGAGCACAATTAGTTCACATGCAGATGTACTGAGATTCCAATTGAATGATTGATTAACTGCATAAAAGATGCAGCGTTTCACTTGGGGTTAGGTGAGTGGAGAACGGGAGAGAGGAGAAATAAATTATAAAATAATAACAATTGCTATGTGTGCTGGAAGCTCGGCATGAAACTTGTTTGTTTCATGTTCGTCCATTGTTTGTCTGTCTATTTCTTTTGGCCAGTGTGCCATTTTGTTTTGTGAAAGTCTTGTTTGTTTTAAAATCTTTTGTTTAATAATAAACTGAGCGCCGTGGTGTCTGTTTCCACCCCGCACTTGTGTTGTGGCTTGACGTCACCACCAGTCATCCTGGTCACACACCCATACGGTAATGGTTACATTTCGTACTGGATAGGGAACTGTGTTTATTTATGTAACTAGAGACTTCTGTATCATGCCTTTAAGTACTGAATTACATTGTCCATTAAGAGAACTAAACATGCCAAATAAACATGGATTATTGCAGTTTTCAACCAAAATAAAGATGCAAGTGAAGTGGACCTACAGTTAAGCCCAACATGAAACTATTGTATGGGTTTTGCTACAGTTTATGATAACCATGGAAATGTCTTCTTTTTTATGATATTTAATTTACATTAATGTAAACATAACAGGGTCCCTATACTTGTTTTTCGTTTCATTATTGTATGTGGGGAAAATGCCAAAATCCATATATTCACGATGGAAACTATTCATCACACAAACTCTGACCTGTGACAAATAGTCTCAATTCAAACCTGTTTGATTTATGGTCTGTCTAATGCAAATGAACAGGACTGATTTAAATCACTTTCATCTCCATGGAAACATGACATTATAGTTGAGTGCACTGAGTTAGTAGAGAATGAGTCACTCAAGCTTTATGTATTCATGGGAATTGTGTAAAATACAGGTCACTGAACAGTGGAAGGAATAAGATCATTTTTTATAAGACTTGCAGCAATCCTGTGGCTTGGAGATCCACATTCTAAATATGGCTATTCTATATAATTTCACTCCAGTAGCATTTAGACATGAGTGTGTAGGCGTTTAATGTTTGTTATAATGTAAAAGGTGGGTTGTTTAATTCATACGTACTGTTAATGAGCCGAGTGATCGTTTTGCAATTGTATAATTAATAATTAGAATGTTCATTTTTTCTATGTATAATCTCATTGATTTTAATGATAATTTGCAGTTTATTCCATAAATTGTGTCTTTTATTTTGAACAGGGAGGAATTTAACCATGGAAAGGGAATTCAAGCTGTCAGCTTTGGTTATGTAGCAAACATTTTCATATGACATGCTTTACCATGAAAAAAATATAAAGGTAAAATGTCCAGGGACCATTCTTTGTTTTGCTTCTTTGTAATTAAAAAAAAAAAGTAAAAAGTGTTAACTTACTTTTGTAAAATATATATTTTTAATTGATGATTCAGTACATTAAATAATCTTAATGCACTTATTTGTGTGAAAAAATGTAGCATACACTTTTGTGTTTCCTAAAGTGTTAAGTTGTAGATGTAGAGTTGTTTAAAATATCTGTAATGTACTTTATTCTGCATTTTCTTTTATCATAGTAATAAATACTCTAGAATGTTTCATTTGTTTTGTTCTACAGTCGACACAAAACCAAATCATTTACAGAAGCTGCATTTTAAAGTTCAACACAAACACTAACTTTGAGACCGCTACAACACAGCATTACTTTTTAAACAACACTTTTTATTGTTTAATCTGTACATTTATGAAATTCAGTGAAAGCTGGGGCTTTTACAACTGTACTGCTCTGTCAAAACCTGCAATTACAAGAAGATACCTTTACAAAGTTTAAGGATCCCAAAGTGCAGTGTCCTGACCCAAATCAACTATGAACCATGTTAAGCATCATTTTATTCTCTATTTCTCTCAATACCCACTTTGTTTTGCTTTGTTAACAAGGTCCTAATCCAGGTACCTGTACAGAACTGTATTTACTGGAGTGGGGTTAGGACAGGCAGCGTGCAGGTGAAATAAGACCAAAATTACCTTTCACAAAACTTATGAAAATTCCACCACCAAAAAATAAATAACTTAATGATTCCCCATTATGTTCTCATTTTTGTGTTGTAAATTGACAGTGGAACTTAATCTGGGTTGTGAAGAAGCTTGAATTTCTGGAATTTCACAATTCAAGCGGTATCTCAATGGCTATTGATTGTTTCTGGCAGGGCTGGCATTTTTTCAAAAACCAAAAATTGACAAGTTTGGTGCTTGATGCATTCATTAAATTTAGTGACGTCAAACATTAAAATGAAAAACCAAATGGACAAGTGGTTCCCAAGAACTACAGCCAATAACGTACCGTAACATGGACAACAAGACCATGGTGAGTGACATTCACAGTATGTTGAATAACTGCCCTATCCACACTATCGAAATAATGTATGATCAGTATGAAACCATTCACTTCATATTTTCAAAACATGTTGATTGTGCATTATTTAAGTAAAGTGAAAAGGGTATTAAATGTAACAGATGCCCAAATAACTAAAGTAATACACATCAAGGTCCATCACAATTGGATGTTTTAAGTTGTACAGGCACCTCCACAATTGAGTTGATAAGAGTATGGCTATAGAAAAGGGAGGGGCAGCTTCAATTCCTCAATACTGTTAACTTTATCAAAGCACAATGTACTTTAAATCTAGAAGCAGGCATCACTAACACATTTTTCATTAACATAATGTGTAACGCGCTCATTGCAAATGACTAAATACAGAGAAGCGAGGTGTGTTTAGACTAAGCACACGTCATTTTCTTCACCTTGGGAAGCTACAACGATCTACCTGAAGGTTGAAGTAGGGAGTTTACAAACACAGCATTGAAATGCCATTGGATTACAGTGATAAACACGGAAATGAATGTATACACCAAAACAAATGTCATTGTAAGTGTGTTTATGAATTTGAAATGTCAATAGTCCTCCGCAAAAAACGTAATTAGCTTCTAGTTTCAGACCTGAATCTTTCAAACACACAATAAATTCGTAATATGACCTTTATACAAAAGCTATTTTAGTACCTGAAACCCTATCATTGTTTTTGTTTTTTTTCGATCTGATGATACTGAAGGGGATTAATAAGAATTTAATTTCTGGCTGACAGTATCTTTTATATATATATATATATATATATATATATATATATATATATATATATATATATATATATATATATACACATATACACACACACAAGTAAAAGAGTAGCAGCTTTAGTCATAATGCATGATCTGCATAATATAAAACAAGTTCAAACTCTGCCATTGTAATGAAAACATACCTGATTACACTCCTAGGTAATACACATTACTTTGTTTATTGCAGCAAGAAAACATTCCTTGGAAAAGAGGATTTCATTTTGGAACAGTAGCAGTTTATATTAAAAAAAAAAATCTACATTGGGATTAAGGGAAAAACAGGTTTAAAAAAAAAAAACACAACATGAATTCCAAATTCTTTTTTTTGCAATTTATTTGCCTGAACTCAACCCAGAACACATTCACATTCAATTTATAACCCTAAAGACTACTAGAACGGAACTGAAACCACCCTGAATCTAAACGTTAAATTCATTACAAACAACTATAATTGGTTTAGTGTCCAACTTTTAAAGAAGTATAAAAGGACCAATGATTGTCTTCACTTAAGCAGGTCAGTTTGTAAGGTTAATAAATCATTATTAAGCAATCGGGTTCACTAAGGGGGATCTTAAAAGCGGGTACACTGTGCTTTAGCTGAAGAAGACTTAGGTAACCCCTTTTTTTCAACCCCAGGTGAATGCAGTTTGTATTTTATAGCATAATGCAGGGGGTGGAGGGGCCCCAGAGCAGAAGAACTAGGATCCAATCTTATTGCAAGTCTTAACACCCTAAGAGACCTGAACATCCAAGCAAAAGAAACACTTCAGGAAGGTGATGCTTTAGATTCCACAGCCATACAAGAGAAAGAAAGGAGCCTGCAGAGCTCCAGTGGAGTTTAGATAACAGGAATATTAAATTGCTGAATAACTGTTGTATCTGGAAGTGGAGAACAGATCATTCAGACCTCTGGATAAATGGGATATTGCAAGTCAATTGTATTAACAATTTCATTACTACAGGGTAACAGCAGTGTACTTTGCCTTGACCACCATACAATATTACATCACATTGCACCGAGGCAAGTTTGGTGGCATCTCCAGTTTTATTCTATTTTATTCATATTTTATACAGGTCTCCAATGCTTGTCACTGTAAGCATGTATTTTCATTTTAAAACCTGATAAGTGTTAACCACTTTAACGGCACAGTGGGGTTCCTTAAAGGGTTTGGGATATCTTTTTTCATTTCTTAGCCATTTCAGCAAATCCATCTTGCAATCAGTTACATGATAATACGCAACAAGCAATGGACAAAAATCAGGTTAGATATGAACTTCAAAACATTTAAAATCACAATTCTAAGGTAAAACTATAAGAAGTCAAGCAGAAAAACGTTCTGGCTAGTGCCTTCTGCACTGTACTGTACTTATTTATAGTTTTACCTTAGACATTGAAAAAAAACAGTGCTTGTTGAAAAACAGGGCAGGGTTACTGAAGTCAGTGTCTCAGTCAAATGCGCCCCCCCCCCCTCCCAAAACTTTCCCTATCCCCATTCCCTCAAGAAAACAGGGCTTGAATACCCTGTTAAAATTAGAATTACAATAGAACTAAAAACCATCATATCATAAGCAATGCATCGCTGCATGGACAGTAATATTGAATCCTGCCACCCTTAATTCAAATCCAATACATGGACTGGTAGCAATAACATCCTACTACTGACTTTTTTTGAATTTGAGCTTAGAAGTGGTGGGCAGCAAGCTGTGGTTTAGAAATCCTAAACTATTTTTTCCTCAAAACCAGCGCTACGACAACAACCAGTGCCATCACTGCGACGGCAGCTGTACCCCCGTAGTACAGGAACGCATTGTCGTCTGCCAAAGAGATCTCCTTCTCCGCTTCTGGTGGCACTGTTTCTACCTTCTCCTCTGGAGCTAAGGGCACCTTTTCTGCTTCCTTCAGGGCTTTTGGCACCACTTTTGGGCTCTCTTTCAAGATATCTACCACCACCTCTTTTATTACCAACTCCTCTGCCAGCACAGCCGGTTTGGCTGGCTCCGTTACAGGTTCCACGATTGCAGGAGGCTTGGGTGGTCCTGCTATTTTCGGTGCAGTTTCAGCTGCTGCAAGTTGCTGTACCGGTGTAGGCTCTGGCACACTGCTTGGCGTCTCCTCTTGAGGGATGACGGCGGTAGCGGCGGTAGCAGCAGCAGCAGCCGGTGGTGACAGAGCGGTGGATTCCAGCAGTGCTGGTGGGGTCACCGGTGGCTCCTCCTCAAGTTCAGCCTTCAAAACTGACTCTTGGGCCTCCTGGATTTCCAGGACTTCTGCCACCGATATGGCCCCTTCGTCCTCTGCAATCTCCTCCTTCTCCACGTGAACTATGTCCGAGTTGGAGGAATTATTCTCGCTCCTCTCCTCCCCTCCCTCGTTGCTGTCCAGGCTCTTGAGGTCTTCTGGGTCCATGGTGACCTGTGCCCAGGACTCTGGTCCAAGGGAGACTGGCAGGCTCTCTGTCTGCCAGCTCTGGCTCACTGAAAGGGACACGGGCAGGTTGTCAGACTGCCAGGAGCTCAGGACTGTGAGCGACTCGGGGGGGCTCACCTGGCCAGAGTTGTCACTGGTCAGGATGTAGATGTCGTTGCTGTCCTCAACAATGATCCCTTGATCCTCCTCTTCCTCCAGGCTGAAAACTGTGCCCTGCGGGGGGAAGCAGAGACCAGCATATTAAAACATTTGACTAATTGTGACATAACAGATGAACAGGCCTTTCCTTATATCCTGGGATTCTGATACTCTCAACAACTGGATTAGCGGTTCACTCTGGCCCCACCAATATATCCCCATCTGCAAGGATATGCATTCCTATACAAGTGACAAATATGCATTCCTATACAAGTACAGCTATGGCCAAAAGTTTAGCATCACCCTATAGAATTAACGAATTTTGCTTCATAAAGTTGAATGAAACCTGCTGAATAATGTTACGTTAACATTTTATACCACTTTGTAGTTTTCCATATACTTGAAAATTGACAAAAATTGAAAAATACATGACATTTTGTACTACTGTACTACTATTTTGGTTTCCTGTAGGCTTCTGCGATACCATTTTGTAGTTTCTTTGATTACATGATGTTAAAAGATTAAAATATGTTCAGTTTATATATATATATATATATATATATATATATATATATATATATATATATATATATATATATATAAGGGTATCTCTAGATACAGTTTACAACTGAGTGTTTGTTTATGACAGAAACAAAGGACGCATTGCATATGGGAAGCAAGACCTTCATTTTTCGTTGTGGACGAAAGAGGCATTGCCAAAGTGTGTCCATGAAGAGGAGCACTCAGTGAATGCTATAATAAAACACACTTTGCAAAACTGAAAGACTACTAGACAAAACTGTTACTTTTAGTACTACTGAAGGGTTAAAATGAAGATTTACAGAAAGCGATGTAATGCTACAGAGCTGTATTTCTATATACCACATTAAGCATACAAGCTGCTTGTTGTAATACCTATATAAAAACAGAGGTTTGTGCGAGACAATTGAGTTCCCAGACCTTCATATCCAAGGTTTTGCCTGTGATGGGGCCTCCCAGTTCAGGTAATATTGATCCATTATCTCGAAACTAGTGACTGATATTTCTTGTCTAAAGAAATATTTGCCAATAACTGTTTTGTACTATCAATTAACCATGGATATTATTATAATTGTTGTTTAATAAATATAATTGGATTATTAACATATACTACCATTGTTCTTGTCATTGCAATTCAATAACTATTAATTAATGGTAACAAGGCTTAGAATAAGGTATAACAATATATAAAATAAACCCACAAACCTATACTACTATGTATTCTACCATTGAGTGTTTTACAGTTAGGGATGAACACTATATGTAAAAAATAATGCGAGACATACTATGAACAGGCCGATATAGAGCTTTATAAATTCCAATATGCTATGTAACTAAAGATTATGAAGTTTAACCGATTGTCTGAACAAATGTAAAAGCCAAACTTGCCACATACGTTATGGGAAAATGACTTTAAATTGTAACATACAGATTCAGCCACAATTGCCAAACATTTTATTTATATTGGGGGCATTTTCAAAGTGCAGATTTAAAAGATAACTTGTGTCTCATATCTCAGCTGTAGTACGATAGTTAAAAGCCTGAAATGTGCTTAAAATTCTAGTTTGAGTAATTGGTCGGAAACAGTAACCCTGAGCAGGAAATTACAGGAAGTCTCTGTGACGCCAAAATCAACCACTGGTGCGCAAAAACAACGTTTAAACCACAAATGGGTTTTCTGGTCTAAATTGGTCCTCAGTTCTGTATTAAATTGAGGTTTAGCTGGTACGGCACTGTGGATCATATCCAGCTTTGTACTAGGGTAGTACCAATTGCAATGAAAAATAACAAAGTTTGGGATTAGATGATGTACAGACCTCAGGGTTAAAGTGATCATTTCTACTTCGTCTATGGATAAAGACAATGGCGGGGGCAGGAGAGCAAGAGGAGTGCTGTATTCTTGTACTGCAGATTTTAACTAGAATTGTAAAGCTCTGTTAGTGTAGACATGTTCTTAAATTTGTCTTCATTCTATATTTGTGCTCAGTTGATCTAAATGTTGTTTTCAGGCTTCATCTCAAAAGGCCTCAGGTTAAAGGGCAAAAAAACACCCATTCATTCCTCACAGTACATATACAAATAAAACATTGATTTATTTTTTAAAGTATCAGCAGTTACAATCGATGGACTTGTGCTTTATTTGATTTATATGCTCAGAATGATGTTTATTTCAATGCTATATTAATAATAATAAAAACTATGTTAAAATATGTTGAAAATTCATGTAAGTTAGTACAGCACTTAATCTAAATAAACAGTCACTGGACTAACTTAATAGCTTGTTTTACAATCCTCTAGGGACAGACGACTAATACATTGTGTTTGTTGCAATTGAGAACATGTTAAAACCTGTCTGCAGTCTATCGTTAGTACTGTCCTCCATACTGACTACAGGATCATCCCCAGTTTGTATGCTGCTTGTAATAAATTGCAATTGACCATATGTTTATGATGGACTGGGTTAGGGAAATTACGAGCAAATGCTCTGCACTATAGGCGGTACACCTCTGTTCTAAATTAATTCTCAACATGCAAAAAACAAAAAGAATTCCAGTGCAGTATATAACCAGATAATGCACAACTGTGCTGTAAATGAGAGTTTTTGTGAACAAAACAGTACGGCAGTGAAAGGGTTCATTTTTACTAGACAGTGTATCAAACAGTAAGACAAAACAGTGTAGTGTTTCTGTATAGCAGAAAATGTCATGGTATCCAACATATTTAGCATGCAAAAATGAAGTTGCAATCTCAAATGGTTTCAGAGATATGAGGCTTTGACACTGTGGTGGTGGTAGCTTAACTTGCACCAAAGGGTGCATTTTTCTGGTACGATAAGGTTAGCGTTAAGGTTTGGGGTAGAATTGTGATTGAAGTTCGGATTAAATGTAATACAGAAGTAGTATCTTAGTGTAGTCTGGTTAAACTCTATTTCAGTTTTTCAATTGCTACTGTCTCCTAAATACAAATTCTTGTGGGAAACAGTAGCTATTTTAATCTGGACCTAGTCATTTACCTGGTGTATGACAAGCTATAATGTAAAGAAGTTTCATCTTGCATTTGGGAAGTCTTTTTTTGGTTTTCATTTTCTCATGAGGTGCAGTGCCCTCTTGTGGCAATACAGAGGAATTCCAGTCCAGGTGTACAGTATGTTTGCCAACAAGCAATTCACTATACGCTATTTAAACAATTATGTACTATATACTCACACATACACTATTATTATTATTTATTTCTTAGCAGACGCCCTTATCCAGGGCGACTTACAATCGCAAGCAAATACAAATACATTCAAGTGTTACAATATAAGTCATACAATAAGAACAAGAAATACAATAATTCTCAAGTGTGACAAACCACAATTCAATAATACAGGAGATAATAGTGAAAGTTACATCAGGATATGATTAAATAGTGATAGTTACATCAGGATATGATTAAGTACAAAATACTACAGATTAAACACAGATTACAATATTCTGAGGTACAGGATTAAATGCAGTAAAATAGGGGGCAGATAAGAGCAAAATAAAGCATATTTAAATGAAGGGTGATAGTGTCCCAGGATACAACAGAGGAGTTCTACAGGTGCTGTTTGAAGAGGTGAGTCTTAAGGAGGTGCCGGAATGTGGTCAGGGACTGGGCAGTCCTGACATCTGTAGGAAGGTCGTTCCACCACTGCGGAGCAAGGGTGGAGAAGGAGCGGGCGCGGGAGGCAGGGGAGCGTAGCGGAGGTAGAGCCAGTCTTCTAGTGCAGGCGGAGCGGAGAGGTCGAGTGGGGGTGTAGGGAGAGATGAGGGTCTGGAGGTAGCTGGGTGCTGGAGGTAGCTGGGTGCAGTCTGATCAAGGCATCTGTAGGCTTACACTATGTAACAGATCCCTTTATTTGTATATAACATTCTTAGGGAATTTATCAGTGCTGTAAGAAAAAATGTAATAAACCGCAGGTTCATTTCCGCAGTTTTCTTGGTATATTTATCAGGAAAACAGACAGAAAAGCAGCTCACTTGCTTCTATCCGTTTCTCTTGCTGCCTGCATCAGGGGTGTTCACTTCTGTTTCATTCCCTATACTTTATGATTACACTTTAATATATTGGCAATGTCTGTAACAAAGCTAAAATCAGGATTTTAGAAATGACAGCAACATGTATTTGTAAAAGATGCAGTCTCTGCGTTGAAAAATAATTATCGATAACCATTTTATCGTCCGTTACCCACTATGATATGCTTGTGTGTAACAGTAACTCTGCATTGAAGCAGTAAGACAGGACTTAACTGTCTGCGTGAGGCGCAACACGTGATCTGTGCGCGCTGCCTAGTGGGAAGTTGTAACATGTGACGTAAGATTCACCAAGTAAAAGGCAAATGTTTGAGCTAATGGCGATGGCAACTGCAGAAACTACCAAACCTTCCGAAAAGATTTTAGAAAAAAGAAACAGCATCAGTCCTGTGTGGCAGTTTTTTGGAGTGACAGAAAGTGATCCGCAAGGTAATAAGCCCGTCTGTAGGCAGTATGGAAAAGCTGATATTTTATAATCGCAATTTATATATATATATATATATATATATATTTAAACACTTCTTTTAATAAGTAGCCTATATTTCAAAAGTTGAAAAGCTACCAAATAAACATTTGGTTATATTATTTGTGCTTTTTTGTAACCAACCATTGTTTCATAACTTTTATTAAAGATGCTGGTCTTTTTGAAAACTGTCTAGTTTTATTTTTTCTAAACTCAGTGACTTGTAGAAGCAGTTTTCATGTTGCTCAAGTATATATAGCTTTAAATTTGATCAATTCCAAGAAATTTAACAAATCTTATTTATTCAGCCGATAATCATGATTATCGTGATAATTTACAGCCGATAATTGATAACTGAAAATGTCATTATCGTCCAACCCTACTAACTGATAACTAAATTAACAAAGCACCCCTACATTCAGTAGAAATGTAGCAGCGCCTCTAACCGTAATTATGAATACGAGAATTCATTTTAACACAGCACATCTACACACATTTAAAAAAATCACGTAAACTTGATGATGAGTTATCAGGTTACAAAACAAAATCTCTATCGTTGCCAAAAAAGTGTTCTTTTAAGCAAAGTTCCTGTTCCTCTAGGTGGAGCATTTACAATGAGGGGGTAATCCCTGCCTCTCAAACATCAAAAACACCAGAACAATCTTAACCCAACACAAAATCCAATTCAAAATAAATAAAAGGGTTGTTTTGTACTGATAAATTAAGGTACCAAAGACTACAGGTTCAATTTCAATGTTGAATGTTAATACCACTAGCTTAACATTGATAAAATATCACTGATTCTTACTGTATGTGAATAAGTGGGAACTGTGGAATTAAGATCTGCCACGTTTTAGATAATTAAAATGGACTTCAATATTAAATATTAACTGCAGTATTAAATTAGACCTCAGTATTAAAAACACTGGATAGACACCATTAAAAATGTTGTTTTCAGGCTTCATCCTGAAAGGTCCCAGGGGCAAAAAAACACCCATTAATTCCTCATCTCAGAGAGCAGCTGTTGGATCAGTGCTGGATTACAGCCGCATTAGGGAATGACTGGCTTTCTATTTCCTCCTTGCTTTCAGTGATTCTCATAAATTAAAGTCGGCCCAAGCGCTGGGCACAGACTCACACAAATTCAGACTTTAATATCCGTTGATATAATCTTAGCAGGCAGATGTAATCTGCTCAGGCAGAAGGACTACCTCTACAGAAAAATGTTTAACTAACCTTCCATCCAGATTAAATGTATATTTTCTATCATTGATGTTTTTATACTGTTTTCTGGTTTAATATCGTAATACATAAAATTCCAGGCTATTATGTACAATATTTATCTAATAAGTATCATCAGCAAAATACCCTTAAAGTTTATGGTCATTTTAAGACCGAAGCGCTGAGAAGCGAAACATTTGTCATGCGACCCCACCTCTGGGGGGGGGGGGGGGGGGGGGGGGCTCGGACCCCAGGTTGAAAAACACTGCTTTAATTGGGGGGGGGGGGTTACTTTATTAATAATAAACTCAAATCCAAATCCGAGTGGTTGCTGAACAGGTGTTTGGGCTATTGCAAGGGAGGGGGCGTATAACACTGAAGTGTACTGAAGTGAACCATGAGTTTGTTCCCCAAATTAATACTGCCTGCTGTATCCTGCACAATCTGTGCCCGGACCGTAAGGAGTTGTTCAGGCAAGCAGAGGAACAGCTACCTCAGCCTCCAGCAAGAATTGCACAACAGCGATATGAAAAGGGTCCTTCTATTAGAGATGCACGGTTATCTTTATTTTTGTAACCCGAAGGTGTACTTTTATTTTGTATCACTTTTTTTTTTCATTAGCTTATTCTGTATCTCGTTATACCAAATGTAGCATCCTCATTTGCTCTGTACTTGTATGACTGCTTCTGCTAAATAAAGAATTGGAAAATTGAGTATTGTTGATTCCCGAGAAATAAGTCACACAAATTCCACACCACATTTTATTTTGAAAGTGGGTTAAACAACGTTCGTGTTGTGCACTGTATCAAGCTGCCTCATTATATCCTCTTCCCTTATGGATATTAACACCCAAGTCTCTTCATCGCTTCAACGGACGTAAGTGGAGGATGAACACGGGTTTTGCTCAGACATAACTAGGAGAAATTGCATTTGGAGTACAGCTATACACATTTAAACATAGTCTTTTTGACAGTTGTTTGGAAAGCTATTTGCAAGTGTATTCTGAAGTACTGTACAGTAGCTGTAACCACCTGAATTCACAAGCCCACCATGCAGTTTATCAAACATTTTTTGTAATAGTTTTAAACAGAAACTTGATAAATACAATCTGTATGATAGTTTACAAACACATTTAGATCCATGTATGGATTAGCATTATGATAAGTTCTAGGGAAGTCAGGGAAAAAAGTGGGGTTATCTGCAACATTAAATCTGATAAGTGAAATACTGCAAACAAAACATTAACTTCCCTGCTGCCATCTTTGGACCATGGTAACTTACGTATTCCCATGTGACTTTATAGGGGCTTTTGGAAAGGACTTGGGCGAGCTAATTAACATTTTCACGAGAAACTCGTGTTTACATGTGTAAGTGGGTGTTGATTTCACAAGCATTTCCTGGAATCTCACAAGAAATTGACTTTCACAGTAAAATACTGAGACCGTTTTTTGGGTCACTTTTACAAGCTTTCCCTGCCAAGTTTCACGCGCATTGTCCATTCACATGAAACAAACCAACATGTAAACTGGCCTAATGTTACATCATCCAGTTTATTTTTCACCCATCTGGTTGAATAATTTCCTTCATAACGCATTTGCAATAGAATGAAAGTTCTCACACAGACAAGTTTAATCCATGATTAAACCCCTGCCGCACGGCTACATGTGGGAAGTACAGGGTGGCTGTGCCGATGGGATTACTGACTGGCACACCATTGGATTCTCATCATTTAAGCAGATTTGTATTGTTTTTCAGTGACATCTGCTGTAAAACCTGGAGGATGATGCCTTTCAAGGTTAAAAATGTCAATAAAAACATTACACAACTTCTGAGGCAGTTTCATCCAATAGATTCAATAGTTTTGAACCTTCACTGGCTTCTTTCCTTTCCCTTTTTGACTGGCATGCTTACAGCCAGTAACATGCTTTGACCCAGAAGACACTACTGAGTTAAACCTGACCCAGGAAGTGTACATGCAAACAGGTAACCCATGAATATGGCATAAAAACAGAGCTTTCATGAACCTACAGTAGTACCAAATAGCATGTTTCAAAATGAAAATACGTGTTCATGTGTTTCTTTCAAAACTGCACAAGACATTTTTAGCTAATGGAAATGCAAAACAGGTCAAATTTAGGAAATGATTATATCCGCTACAATTATTTTGTACGGTACCAGAATATTTAAAACAAAAAAGAACGCTGTAACGTGCGATCCTTTCAAACTTGTGAACCCACATAGTGAATGGAAGTGCAAAACAAGTAACCCATTTATAATAATTCCATTACCTAGACACGCCATTAAAGTCAAGGCAATTACCTACAAGTTCATGCAACTCTACTCATTCATACTGCCTTGTTTGACATGCTTTCTTTGCACATTTTGCTAGAGGCAGATTTTTATGAATTACACAAGTGAAGAAAGTTAACATGCATGCTACTCCACCCCACAACAAAACAATATGCCACTGATATGTGTGGATGCACCCCACCCAGAGATCTGTCAAACTCCCACTCCCAAAAACAAATATGCAGTAAGTGGGCAATGTTCCAGCAGAGCTCCTATTACAGGCATCAATATCGAGAAAGCAGGCCACTATGACCAGCATTCACATAGTACAGAACACTGCAGCATCAATATTGAGAAAGCAGGCCACAATGACCAGCATTCACACAATACAGAACACTGCAGCATAAGAAATGTACATGCATAGTGTAAATCAAAACTGGACAAGTGCTTACATGCAGATGTCAGCTATAACTTGGGTCTTCATATCTATGTTATGCTTAACCTAAAAGAACAAGGTCTTAGAAGATGGACAGTCTGTCTACAAGTGAAATATTTTTTTTCATCTTTATTGAAACTTCTGCAGGATGCATTTCCCCTCCCCATGGGTATCGAATCATATGTAAACCCACAATTTTGCTAATTTTAAGGTAATTTGTCCTACATTGCGACATTTTTTCAATCAGAAACAATATCATCTTTTATTATCATATCTTAAATGCTACACAACATACTGAACATTGAAGATGTTTACCAATGGCGACAGCATCCAAAAATTGATGAAAAGTAGGAAAAATAACTTAAGAATAAAACTGCACAAGTGGCCCAACACAGGTTTCAATACACATGTAAAAAATAAGAATATGATGATGGTCAAGTTAAATTCTGCAACTATTCCCTATGGTGGTTCCATTAAAGGTAAAACATCTTCTATAGTAAATATTTTACAGTCCCTTGTCCTTTAGCGGTGTGTCTGAAAATATCTTCACCTTCCAATACCCCAAGCTATCAGAGGGCATAATTATTGACTTAAAATCCAACATGCTAACCTGAGGAATGTCCTTACCAAGTTTCATAACAATTCTATGGGTAGTTCTAAATATATAGGTAAACAAGTACATGGATACAAAATATGCTATGCAATCGTTTTTTTTCTGGGCTTTTGCTTATCATATACAGTAATCTGTCGCGTATCTGCCTGTCTCATATCCTCCCTAACCGTTTATCCGCCATGATCAATCTCTTCAGCAGCGTTAGTTTATTATTGAACAGAGAAGATTAGTTCAGAGACTATAAATCCTACCAATGTTTTTGTACACTGTGTTGTATGTGCGCCGTGCGCTGCCATTGCTGGTAGTGTCATGTGAGCTGTTCAATGTGTTGATATGTAAATAAATACTGTTCATCTGCGGGACATGTCAACTTCAGACAGCTACTGTGTCACAAGCATTAATACCCTGCATCTTTCTAAACAAGGGGAGTGCCCTAATAAAAGCTGAATCTCAAAACAATAATTGTGTGAATATAGTAATTGTTACAGCTGTGTATTTAAAACAGGATTCATGTATCTGACTTTTTACATATCTGCCCTGACTGGTCCCACCGCAGTCGAATATGCAATAGGCTACTGTACCATATGAAATTATAGTTCTCTGCTACTTTCGTTTTTTTCTGTCACAATATGTAAAGTAACTCCACAGTACTTGCACACTTGTACCTTCTTTCCTTTGCTGTCTTCCACAATGAAATCCTTATGGTCACAGGCACATTCTTCTGGGGTTTCTGTGTGTGTAGGCATTTTTTTACATTTCGCCACAATCTGCAATTCTGTTTTAAATTCCACGAGCGTGTAAATACTCCCTATTGTAATATAACTTAAAATCTCACGAGCAAGAACATATTGTTATAAATTTTGTGAGCGTTTTTCAATCCTCCAATAGAAATGCAGGAATTTGCTGCCACTCAGTAGTTGGGGTTGGTTTAAAGTATTCAGAATGAATCAATGCAAGATAAGTCAGGAAGGAGGGACATTGCCCAACTGCACTGGCAACGGTTTTTTTAGTAGGTATTTTATTTGCTTTTTTCACAGGGGAAGGGGTCAAGTAAACATGAACCGAGTAACCATTTCCAGTGTTTATACACCGATTTCATTTTCTTTTGCATAGGGTGTGTTTTATCGGTTAAAACTGAAAATCAGAAGCCCTCAATATACCATACACATCAGCATATTTAAAAAAAGAAATCTCTCTAATCATTCTCTTCTGAACAAACTAGATTCCATTTTTAATTGATATGCTTCTGCGCCAGGAATCAGGATTACTTACAACTGATTTTCTAATGCTCCCTTTGTCTAGGTGTCTCACACAAGACAATGTCAACTACACTTATACTGACATGAAGGCATTAAGACATACTGCAATTCTTTCTCTCATGCACACACAGTCACATACAAACCCGATTCTTGAAATACCTCCATGTATAACTCAACTTGTGCCCACAAGCCATACAGCTTTTTTGCTTCTATAATTGGAGCTTGAAGTTGACAGGTAGCTCAGTTGTCTTCTAAAACATACAGCATTAGAATGAATGTTTAAATATACAAAGACATGGATAGAACATAAGACAATTTGAAAATGTACAAAACGAGAGGAGGTCATTCGGCTCATATAAGCTTGTCCGATTCCTAGTAGCTGATTAAGCTCAGAATTTTGTCAAGTTGGGTCTTAAAGGATCTAAGTGATTCTGCCTCAATCATAACTAGGTACTGTAGCACATTCCATACCCTCGCCACTCACTGTGAAAAAGTGTCTCCTTCCTTCTGTCTATCTCCAACTGAGTCCTGGTTTCTGTAGTGTGCTTAAAATAATTGTTTGGGTTAAAAGTAATAGTTTGTGTCAATTCTTTTTAACATTTTAAAGACTTCAAGTCATGCCCCCCCTTGATCCTAGCTAGCTTGATGTGGAAAAGAAACAAAAAGCAGAAGGTTGCCGCGTTTGTTTACCTTGAGGTAATAAAGCAGCACCATACATTATGGAAAAGGTATTCTGACTCGTCTGTGAATAGGAATAGAGCAGAGCAATCTGACACTTAGACAGCAATGCAAATTTCAGAACAAGAGACCCGGAGTACAGGCATGTGCGCTCTTTCATTTAGGTCTACCCGAGGTTACATAATATCTCCTTATATCAAATATAAATCTTTTTCAGTGTTGGTGGAACAAAATAACTGATTAAACGGTACCCAGGGAAATCTTGACTGGTGCTACAGTACAGTAAAACTGTCCTGGATTGAATTACAGTATGTATCTCATAAATTGAAGTGGGTCTGTAGGTTTAGCTCTACACTAATGCACACCACCGATGTTCGACTTTAAAAATGCTCTGGAATGGCAACACTAACATCTACATTCATTAATGCTTTATACAACATTTAAAAAGATACTGCTGTATGTGTTTTGAGATATACCAGTATTTTAAGGTTCTCTTAGGGCAATTCTGATTGCCTTTGACATGCTAGAGGATTCGCTGGTGATAATAATAATAGTTAGTCATAATCATTTTCCAATCGAAAACAGCTTGAGTAAGACACACACTTCACAATGCCACATTCTTCATGTTAGTTCACATATTTTGGAGTCCCTTCTTTGTGCTAGACAACTGTGTGCCTTGCAGAGTTGAAAGAAAACATTTTGTTTGAATAGTTCTGCTACCCCATTCAAAGTATTCAATTATTGACAGGAAGTCAAAGAGACTTACAACAGTGAAATCAGTTTTTATTACAATGCACAAGCATTCATAGTGTGTGCTGGTTATATTTTTAGCCATCACCCTCATTCTTTATTTGCATCTTTTTCTGGCCATACTGTATGTTAATTTTGAACCAGGTATTAGAAAAACTAAAACTGCTTTCAGAAAGAGGGCCCAGGCACAGCCAGAATTATTAATCCACTGTCTTCATCTGTGGTTAAATTACATTTCTCTGCATAAAAAAAACAATTTAATATGAGTCCCACCCCAGCAGTGACCTCCTTTGTGCCCCAACAGGCTAACATCTTCTCTCCTGGCCTCCCTCAGTGAAATTCTCTCTGTGTGACAGTCAGCTCACACTGGGATCACTAGAGACTTGGTTAAATATAAAAAGAGAAATTACAAACCTGTTTCAAACAAATATAAAATCGCCACGTACCAGATAACCACACGTACCCACACACAACCGATAGTAAATATTACTGTACACATTCTGTATAAATTCATTTCCAGGGACTATTTATTTAAATACTCAAAAGGGAATACATCTAAATTGAGATCTGTATATCAATTAATTCAATCATTCTTCCATGGATTTCTAAGAACTACTTTTTACCTTCTAAATAAACAACTTAATTTCTGCCTTTTCCTTTAACTCAATCATATTAAAAACTTTTTAAAAATGAATCAAATACAGTATGTAAATTCTGAAAAGCAACTACAGCACTGTTTCAGTTCTGTTTTTGTTTCAATGTAATTTGGTTTTGTTCAGAATTTACCTTGTGGTTTTTCTCTACTGTTAGGGTGCTATACTAGATTTTGTGCAAGCTAGTTCAAATATTTGTATCTTCATTTTTAAGTCATGGTCAAGGATGAATGATAGAGTGATTAAAAAGAAACCAAAAACATTTTGTCAATGTCCATCATTTACATACCTTATTTTTTTAAAAAATAAATGTGTTATAATAGTGATATGTTTCTTTTTATGCTCGGTATATATACAAAATGATACGTCGATAGTGGATTATCCTGTAAAAAAAATTCAAACGCAAAAAACCACGAGGTCAAACAGGTTAAGCAAGCCATTTTTTTAAAAGACGATCTGTAATGCCAGAAATCCCTTATTTGTTTTCCTTTAAGGGAACTGTCCAGAGAAAATGTATTCTGAGCCAATCAGTAAGCACAACCTTAAAAGCATTTTGGTTTCTTCACACTATTAAAAAAACATAGCACTACTATGTGCAATATGCTTTTATCAACTGTAGCGATGCCAGTTAACCATACAATGCTAGAATGATATTGACCTTTAAAATTTAACAGAATTATCAGAATCATTCCTCAATGACTTGCACAAACAGCAGCAACTAACCTAATAAAAACTGTCATCTCAAAACCAATTAAATCAACCAATATCATCTTCAAAACCTTGTGTCAATGCTTTATGAAATAAAAATCTGTAATGCACTTAAAACAACACATTCCACCTCCAATGTAATACTTTGATCCAGATCTTAAATGTTTATCCTGCATAACTGACGCTTCCAGCAATTCAATATTTTATTCTGACAAACGCAACAATAATTTTACCCGTGACCATTCATGAATAAATTGCACAATTTATAGAGTAATTTATATAACAACCCCTCCTCCAGTAAAGTAGATAAACAAAAATACTGCATATTAATTCTGTATTCACTCTATATAATGCATTTTGGCATATATCTACTTCTGTTTTGTGAATTCAGACATTTCTTACCCTTCTTTAACAAGGATCCTCTGAAAGCAGGTTTCTAAAGCTGGCAATGTAAGAAGTGAGGCAGCTCAAAGCAGACAGAGAGGGAGGGAGAGAGAGAGGAGAGTGGAGCGAGGGAGAGAGAGCGAGAGTGAGGAGAGAGAGGAGAGCAAGGGGGAGAGCAAAAGAGAGGAGAGCGCCAGAGAGAGAGAGAGAGAGAGGGGGGAGAGCAAGGAGAGAGAGAGAGGAGGCTGTGTGGTCCAGTGGTTAAAGCAAATGCCTTGTAACCAGGAGGTCCCCGGTTCAAATCCCACCTCAGCCACTGACTCATTGTGTGACCCTGAGCAAGTCACTTAACCTCCTTGTGCTCCGTCTTTCAGGTGAGACGTAATTGTAAGTGACTCTGCAGCTGATGCATAGTTCACACACCCTAGTCTCTGTAAATCGCCTTGGATAAAGGCGTCTGCTAAATAAACAAATAATAATAATAGAGGAGAGAAGGGGGAGAGCGTGAGAGAGAGGGAGAGCAAGAGAGAGAGGAGAGAGAGAGTGTGTTTATGGTGAGGACACAGCTGCAGGGTTCACTAGCAGGCTTCTGTCGGATCTGTCTTGTTTCTGTACTGGCATTTCTTTTTTTTTTTTTTTTTTTTAAATCCACCCCAGATATTACACAATGACTCAATGAGGACACAGCCTTGTCTTATATGTACAAACCTCGATTTGCCTTGAAGATATACACACGGTTATACTGTCAAGTAGGTAACCCTGAGCATTTGACATTATCCTGGCATTTACCATTGAGGAAATAGTAGTCTTTTAGCTTGTACAAGTTATGGCAAGTCTTCCACGGTGTTAATTCATTCCAAATGTTCATAAACATAACCTGAATGAGGTTTTGTATTTTGCAAGGCGTTCAAATTGTTCTTGACAGTTACCTGACAAGCACTTGATTTTGGGGTGTTATTTTTTTAAATAGGTTTTACATTCCGAAACTTGGACCGTCCGATATTAAACCAAGTTCTGTAATGTCTTGTGGTTCATGCAGAGACAATACTGAAACAGCCTCTCCACCAGCAGAGGGCACTATCAGGCAGTGCAGTTTTAGATAAACTGAAAAAGTGACCAGTAATGCTAGCCCTCTGAAATTAAAACCGCACCGCAGAGTACCTGAAAGGTAAAAA